>NC_141540.1:53808333-54156250 GCF_021556685.1 Rattus norvegicus
ACAATGAATTCCCTCTTGGGGTTCATCAGTCCCTCTACCATGCATTAGGAAAACATCCATGGTCATATTGAACACTATGGTTATTATCTATTTCTCATAGCATTCATTATATTGTTAGCAGGCATAGTTTTGGATCATGATGTTTCTATGTCATACTCCTCCCACGATGTCTTTTTGCTCATGTCTCCTCACCCACATATAAGATGTCTGGCTTTGTAACTACTGTCCATCTACTATGTGCCCTCTTCTTGACTTTATCTGGTTGTTCTATCTGTGGTTCTGTGTATATGGCTAGATATTTCATATAAATAATATTATCTATTTCATCATACTACAATATTATTTCCCAAGTAAATTGTTTTCCTCTTTTACTTGCTCTTAGTTTTTTTTTTTTTTATTTCTTACCAGCTTTTTCACCATGTCACAAATGAAAGCTATGTAGAAATAACAAAAGCAGGCTCACAAGTGCAGCACCAGGTTCTCTCAGAAGGAAGGGGATAGAAATAGTCATATTACATCTGTAGCAGCAGTTCTCAGCCTTCGTAACACTATGACCCTTAAACACAGTTCCTCATGTGGTTCTCACACCTGTCCATAAAAACCTGTTACTACTTCAGAGCTGTGATTTTGCTACTATTATGAACCATAATGTAAATATCTGTACTTTCTGATGATCTTAGGTCATCCCTGTGAAAGGGTCATTCAACCTGCAAAGGGGCCATGACCTAGAGGTTGAGAACCACTGATATATAGGAGAGCTGTTTTCTCGTCTACTGTATCACGTGGTTCTCAGAACAGCATTCTCCAGTACTTACTAACGCCCTCATATTAATCCTCTGACATAGGTACTCTTATCACCTCAGTCTCACAGGTGAACCATAGAAATCTTAAGCAGAACTATTCCATAGCTTTAAGTTGCAAACTCCAGTAATAATACATATCACATTGCCTTCAAAATCTTCCTCATAAACCTTATTAACTATTATAGCTATAATTTGTTATGGCGCAAAGAAAATTATCTTTCCTTTCTATACCTCTTGGAATAGTTTTATATCAAGTCCAAATGTAGATTGAACATAGTCTAGTCAGATACTTTTTCAGAAAGTCATATGAGAGGTAAGACTGCATTTTTAGAAAACTAAGATGAAGAACAGGAACTAACTTTTGCCTGTGAAAGAAATGTACTCCAGTGGTTAGCTTGGTAGCTGGGGCTCAGGCTCTAAGGGCTGACCCTGAGGTACCAAGTCCATTTCATTTGTCTGTTTTCAGTAGAAGGTTGACCAGTTAACTCCTGAGACTTCTTTATTTTTCAAAAATATTTATTTATTTATTTATTTATTTATTTATTTATTTATTTATTTAATTTATTGTGTGTATGAGAGATGGGGAGAGAGAGAGAGAGAGAGAGAGAGAGAGAGAGAGAGAGAGAGGAGGGAAGAGAGAGAGACTGATCCACATGTCTTCCTTAAATGCTGTCCATTTATGTTTTTTAGGGCAGTGTCTCTCACTGACCCTGGAGCTCACAGCCCCAAGGTTCCCATTTTCTCCATCTTCCCACTAGGATGACAGAGTGGTGAACCATTGGGTATAGCTTTGCATATGGATGCTGGAGATCCAAAGTCAGCTCCTCAGCCTTGCCCTTTACCATCTGGATGATCTTCGTAGCTTCTCGAACTTCCATTCTATTGAATCAAATATGAAACTCGGGGGTTATATTTTAAATGTGCGAAGCATATTTAGTCCTGAGAGATGCTGGCAGATGAATCTTTACACTCTTCCTGTGAACCGTGCTCCTAAATTAGAGGTTCTTAGTATCCGAACGGCATGGACTAGTAGTGCTTAAGTAGCCAGGGTTCTAAATCTCAAATCAGAATCTAGAATCTGTCTGAATTCACCATAGCACCATAGGGTTGACCTACAGGCAGAGAGAGTTACTGTGACCCGTAGTCTTCACCTTGCTACTATTGTGCTTTCAGGGTATGTAGCCGCATTATTGGCCCTGTATTATCTCTCTAGTGCCGTTTATGCTTCTTCATGCAGGAACTTTAGAACATCTAGGGCTCTGTAATGGTTGGAAGTAATTAGTAGCAGCAACATGTTGAGGTGTCCATATAGATACACACAATGTGACCACCTAAGGCGACATATATAAATCTGGTAAAGTGACAAACTCACAGAAGTTCAGTGACGATTCTAGCACATTAGACAAACACTGTTAATAGTGTACCCCTTGCAGATAATGCGTATTATAACACATATTGTACAATAAAGACATGAAACATTTTAATCCCCCTATATTTTTATTTATCCCTCTCTGATAGGCAACCAGAGCACTGGTCTTCAGGTCCCAGTACCCACTGTTGGCTCACTTAAAAAAAAATCACAAATGTTGAAATAATGACCACTGAATTCATCCTCTGTGTCACACAGTAGTGAAGGGAAAAAAAAAGTCTTGGACTAATGATGCTTACAATTAAATGGAAGGAGAATGACAGTCAACAAACAGATGCTCTCCGGTGACAAGTGCTCTGAGAAAATAAAGACAAAGATGGCGAGGGGTTTCGAAAGTCATTAAATGCTGTTTCAATGAGGAAGCCTTTGGTGCGGAGCCTGGAAGGAGTCAGGGGCTACCTGTTCTAGGAGAGGGCATGTCCCTGCTTTGGGAGCCTGGCAAACCTTTTAAAGCCTGATTAAGACTAGAACACTTGGTGGAATTTATAGATAAAATTTTATTCCTGTGCAAGTGAACTGAGAGCTCTGAAGGCTTTCTGTTGTACTGTGACGTAGGCCTCGGTAAAATGAAACCCTGAGCTGGGAAGAAGAAAACAAGTTGTGTTTTAACTGCAGTTTTTAATTATTTCCAGCGTTCTTGACGATCCAGGGATTTAACCTTTTGTGACATAGCAATGGCTAAGTGTCAGGACACGGGCTGAGGCACAGATGTATTATAATTCCTTGGAAAAGCTAAGAGTCGAGGTTTGTATTTTCAGTAGCTCCTATAGAAACTGCAGGCAGTCAGAGAATGGGCAGAGAGAATCACGGCCTATTTTCACTCTCCTGCCTCTTTTTTTCTTCCTTCTGTGGCTTGGCTTAACTTCTAATCTTATCATTCTGCTCTTTCACCTTTGACTTTTATTTGAGATGCATCAAGAATAACTTATACAGAAATGATTCCAACTTTGACTTTCAAAGGGAGACACTCAGAAATAGTGGGAAGGAAGAGAGACAGAATAAATATGAACATAGCTAACTAACCAGGAAGTAGGAAATGACTTTAAAGGTGTTCCTGCTCATTGGCTTCAGGCTTATGAGGGATTACTAAGTGGAGTTTGTAATAGTCTAACACCAACAAAGGAAAACTGAACCATTAGATACCTGCTGGCAATCGAGTTAATGCAAAAATACTTTGGTTTTCTTTCAGCTGGAGGGTAAAATGAGGTAAGATTATAGGTACAAAAGCACTGCTTTTTGCACTGTGTTCCTAAATTATAAATAAGCAAAATGTTTTTGATGTAATTATAAATTGCTATCGATAGTAGCACAACCTTTAAAAAGGTTACACAATTCCTAGGGGCCTCAGTTTCCCTGTCTGCAGAATGGAGGTGAAGTGAGTGCATCTGGGCTCAAATCAAGTTGCTTTCAACATGTTATTTTTTAGGATATGTATCTCTTTTACTTTTTCTAGTACTTAGTTCATTATACTCTAAGGAATCTCAAAATCAATTTTAATTCGGTAAGTAGCTCTTCACGTCCTTTCATATTTTTCTGTAATTACTCCTCTTATGCCTGCATTCACACTGAGTGCACACTCTGAGCTATTGGATAGCATCCTTTGGAAACAATGAGATGCTCAAAGGACTGAAGATATGGATAAGGAGGGTAACGTTAAGGCTGGACATAGAGAGAAACTCAAGGCTCATAGACATAAGTGGGAAAATTGGCAAATTAGCAAAAAAAAAACCCTCAAAATATATTCCATTTTTCCATCATAGTGAATTAAAAACACATTTCTATGGGTAGATGTAGATTTGGGGAAGTTGACAGCACTCTTGTAAAATCATGGTCCCTTTCATAAATCTTCATTTTCAGTGACACAATTTTTTTTTAATAACAGATGCTCATAGTTACCTTATTTATGATGTGGTATAATTTATTAAAGATAACACAGTGAATTAGATTAATGATTACAATATTAAAGTGAAGGTTCAGGCAAAATGGTGACTCTAACAGCTACATTTAAAAAAAAAAGATTTTATGACTTACCAACAGCTCACTGAACAGCACCTATTGTCTTAAACATTGCAGTACTTCAAATATGCCTCAAAGCAGCTAGACCCAATTTATCCTCAACAAAACGGGTGGAGATCACTTATGTTCAGAAAACAACTAGCTTTACTAATCACACCTGGAGTCTGAATCAGAAATATTCAAATGCAGCAGCAGCTCAATATATAGGAGGCTGTTAATGATCAGTTACACGGTCACACACTTGCTGGAACCATCAATCCTCTGACCTTCTTTCAAAGGAAATGGATATCTTGTTTTTTTTTTTTACAGCCTTTTATATCTAATTATATGACTAATGAAGTTGGGGGAAATGAGAGTATACTCAAGACACATGTAATATATCTGTAATTTGAAGGATCATATAAATCTTATCAGAAAATGTGACAGACAGAAGGCAGCCACTTCAAAAAGTGCTAAAAGCAGAGTCAAAAGGGGACTGCGTCCATCAGTAGTCAAGTGCAGTTTTTCAAAAACGCCCTCTTACTAGGAAGAATGTGCATATATATTATGACTATTATATACTCAATAAAAGCCAATTGACTTAAATTACATTTTCTGTCACATCATATTATTAATATGCTATCGGGCTCATGATATTTAAATAGATATAGGTTTGGGTTCTCTATACAAGGTTTATCCTTAGGGAATTAAGTGGGGCTCCAGAAATTGTTTTTGTAGTAGCTCATTGGTTTTTAGCACGTGAGGCAGTTAAATGCACCAGCATCGCTGACTCACTGCATCGCTGACTTACTGCTCATCAGTAGTCTCTGGTCTGCTTTCTACTGACACAGTAGGGAGGGGCTAAGCGGACATGGGATGCAAGTGTAGAAGTGTACTCTTGATTACCAAGTGTTTGCTTCTGCAATCAACAAGAGGCTATTAAATGGTAATTTCCTTAAGAAAAAGGTTTGATTTGATGCCATTGGACTTTGTAGTTCTTCAAGACTAGACATTGCAGAAATCCAAAAGACACCAAAAACTTTCAAAGAGACCTTTTATTTCTGTAGACCAAAATCAGTCATGTGCCTAGTCCAGGAATGGTTGGGTAGAGGAGGCTTAAGTTCAATTTCCACATTCTGGGAATTCAAGGGCAAAGAGAAGCAGCTATGTGAACACCATGGTGCCTATGATTAGAAAGAGGGTTTTCCAGAGGAGAGGGAAAGAGGTAGATAGGTTACTAGAAGTAATTTTAAGAAAAAGAAACAGATTTCCATCCTAGAGTACATATAAGCATATGACATTCTGGACCAACACCCCACAATTTCATAAATGCTTCTTAAAGACAGAGATTTCCGCAGATTTAAAACCTTACAATCTAGCTTAAGAAGAAGGATAACCAAAATGCAGATGCTCCCACTCCTTATTAAAAGGGGGAAAATATCCATAGGAAGGGATCTGGAAGAAAGTTTAGAGCAGCGACTCAAGGAATGGCCATTCAGAGCCTGACCCACATGTAGCCCATATATTTATATACAGTCACCAAAACTACATAACACTGATGAAGCTAAAAAATGCATGCTGAAAGGGACCGGATATAGATCTCTCCTGAGAGACACATCCAGACCATGTCCAATACAGAGGTCAATGCTAGCAGCAAACTACTGAATTGAGAACGGGACCCCCTTAGAGGGAAATAGAGGAAGTATTGAAAGAGTTGAAGGAGCTTGCAACCCCATAAAAACAACAATGCCAACCAACCAGAGCTTCCAGGGACTAAACCACTACCGAAAGACTATATGGACTGACCCAGGGCTCCAACTGCATATGTAGCAAAGAATAGCCTTGTTGGGGCACCAGTGGAAGGGACCCCCCAGTGCAGGGGGAATATGGGGGTGTTAATAAGGGGGATGTATAGGGGGAATACCCGTATGGGGGAGGGGAGGGAATGGGAGCTTATGGACAGGAAACTGGGAAGGGGAATAACCTTTGAAATGTAAGTAAAGAAATATATTTAATAAAAAAATTAAAAAAACCTTACAATCAATACTGTCTCACTTTCATGAAGCTGTATTTGAGGATAGGAGAAAGCTGTGAGGACCTGGGTAATACCCTCTTAGGTCAGAGTACATGGCTGTGGAGGCTGATACAGTTTGGACCCTTTGGAGAGCTACTCAGCCTCTGCACGAATTGGATATTTGAGTTCCCATAAGATGCGAGAACCCCAGAGCTCCCAGGGACTAAACCCCCAACCAGAGTACACATGGACTGACCCATGGCTCCAGATGCATATGTAGCAGAGGATGGCCTTGTCTGGCATCAATGGAGGGAGAGGTCCTTGGTCCTGTGAAGGCTCAATGTAGGGGAATGCCAGGGCAGGGAGGCAGGAGTGTGTTTGTGAGTAGGTGGGGGAGCACCATCAGAGAAGCAGGGAGGATGGGATAGGGGGTTTCCAGAGGGGAAACTGGGAAAGGGGATAATATTTGAAATCTAAATAAATATCCAATAAAAGAAAAGGAAAGCAAAGAGATGGCCGTACTACCTGTCTTGCAACAATGGAAACTTTATGAGATTCCTTTAGAATTAAGGCACATTTTGTCACCTTCAGGAAATCTAATTTTTAGTGTAAATTCTTTCTGATTGCAATTTTACTCAGTTGTTGTATGTGCCAGAGGTGAAGGGGAAGTATTTGACTGAACAGTTATTTAGATACTATGAGTCTGAAACATTGAGTGTCAAATAAAAATTCCAGAAGGGACATGAAATCTCACCTGGGCAGGTCATGCTTTCGCAATCACACAGACATTAATCACTCTATCCTGCTTAACTGTCTGCATTCACATCACTATTCTGCCTTTCACAAATGGCTTTCTTCACCTCTTCCTGTGGAGGTATTTCCGTCTTGAGGGAGACTGGATAGGGATTGCAGAGCTCAATCCAGTTTGCAGGGTGGGGGCAGTCTGGAGACAAAAGCTAAGCTCGAGTGGCTGTCCCAGTTGCTTGCCTTCTGTTGTTCCGAGTAAGTCTTTAAGAGGCAGCTGGGACCTGCATTGCATCTGGCTATATTTGGGATTAAGAAAAGAAGAAGGGAGATGATATTTTCCCCATCTGTGCCTTGGAGGATGTCTAATTATCTTCTGTCCTTTCTCAAGGGGAGAATAAAGCTATTTAAGTAATTCAGCTTAGGAAAAACAACATCATCAACAACATATGAATTAATTTAGGAAGCAAAGGACTAAATGATGTGACACTGACACGTTCTTCCTTCTCTGCAGCTCTTCAGGTTTCAAGTTCACTTACAAGCATATGGTTCTTAGGAAGTCTGAACATCAGTGATGTAATGTCAGCTCTCAGGCTACATAGCTTGTAACCTTACAAACACAAACCCCATATCAATTTTTGACTGGGTCAGAGAAGGGCTTCTGGTGAGAGCAAAACTTGCTTTGTCTTGTAAACCAGAAGGATTAAAAATTAATGAAAACTCAAGTTATGGAAGAAGTCGGTATGCCTGGTGAGTGTGGCAGGATCAAAGATTGAAGAGAGCTGAATTTTTCTGGAAGGAAAGATGCATTGGATCCAAGAGGGTCCTGCTGGGGAACTTAACCTGCCTTTTATTAATTTTTATTTTTTTAACAGAAAACTGTGGCATTAAAGGCTTTCGGAAAGAAGAATGGCTAATTTGCATAATATAAATAGACTTCTCCAGCTACAAAGGAGGACTTGTTTCTTCCCAAGACTGAGAGTGAGACCTATGTGGTGTAGGCTGGATGCGATGAGACATGTTCTAAGGGAGGAAAGCTAGGGTGACAGGGGCAACATGGATCTTCCAGCCACACTTGGGCAACATTAAGGAGGCAGAGACAGAGCAGACCGGGAATTCCAAAGTGAATGTCAAAGGATGAAGCATCCAAGGGAAAGGAAATTCAGGAGGCTGGTAGATATGTGGGTATGAGGTTTCAGACAACATTGGCCCCAGAAACTAATGACCTGACAATTGTGGTGTATGGCACTTAAGGAGTCAGCCATGCTGTTTTCATAAATCACTGAACATCTCTAAACTTAGATAATGACCATTTTAGTTGTGTTGTCAAATGTAAGTGATGATAGATGTCCCCGTTTTGGCTCAACATCAAATGCCCTTCCTTTCCTCCTTAATTTTTGTCACTGGTCTTTTTATATTTTGATGTGATTAAAAAGTACGTTTGACTATTATCCTTTTAAGTGAGAGCAGAAACATCTACTATATGTTTTTACTGAAGAAGAATGCTTTAAAATTATACTCAGATGTGAATGAAATGGCTTGATTATTCAGATTACACAAAACAATATTATGACTGAAAAATTACATTGGAAGGTTTTATATACATTGATTCTATTTATATAAACTGGAAACTTCAGCATCTAGATTCAATTCATAGTCGAGTTTGACAACACAGAAGTGATAATTCATAAACACACATCTTAGATGAAAGTAACGAGTCGCTTTCACATGCTATTCTTAAGTGCAAGGTAATGTGGGGCGTAATGATGTAGG
This sequence comes from Rattus norvegicus, assembly GCF_021556685.1. Lineage (NCBI taxonomy): Eukaryota > Metazoa > Chordata > Mammalia > Rodentia > Muridae > Rattus > Rattus norvegicus. The sequence goes on from NC_141540.1 coordinate 53,817,092, forward strand.
CCCAAAATAAATGGGCTGTCAGATGCCTGGCCAGATCATCTCCACTGTGATAAAAATGATTCCATGAAATCACTAAATAGAGCAGAGAGAAGCAAAGAGGTCTAATGGATAGAGGGGTCTTTACTAACTCTGTGCTATAGATTTTCCCAACACATGTGCCTACCCAGAACCTGTTTATTTGATATATGTATTTGGTTTATTTTTAAGTTGATGACAGCCATTTGTCAAAATTTTTTGAACATTTAGGCTCCCAGTCCTTAACTCAGAAGATTGTGAGCTGTAATCTGTATTCTTAAAAGTTATAGAATTTTAATTTCAAAGAATATGGCAACATTTATGACATCTGGCCACCAATAACTAATACCGGAGACAGGGTGTGGCTCTTACCCACGCAATGACTGGCTGGACTAAAATCTGTGACCCCATTTCTTTCTCCTTACATTTGACACAGTGTGTATTTGAAGCCAGCTCTGCACCGGAGGCAGGTGAGCTGTCTGTGGTAATGTAGCCATGTACAGAAGCAGGGTCTACCAGGCCCCAGGGCTGCTGCTGCTGGAAGGGGAGTGATTACATCTACCCTCACCCACAGAGGCTTTTTGCTTGATCCAAGTTTACTCTCCAAGAGTGATGGCGTGGAACTGCAGTCAGCAGCCATCCACTGTGGGGTTGGTTGCTCCTTCTGAAATTGAAATAAATTGGCCAAGGGAATGTGCAGAACAGCAGTTGGTGAATTTAACACGGTGCACTGTGGGCCCACATGGATAATGACTGCATTATATTAAGGCTGGGAAATGCAGAGGGGAAAACCCACTTCGGAATATTGTATTTCTCAATGTGTATCAAGGCATCAAAACATAAGCAGGCCTTTGCATTATAATTACAGCAAAACAGAGTGGGGAGGGAATTTAATTAGCCTATGAACGATTTTATGGGAATCTCAACCTCTCACTAATTTTTTTCTTTATATTACTGGTAGAAGATACTCATTAATAACAGTATTTTCTTTTAAGAGACGTTACGCTTAAGCTGAAGAATTTATCCTCCGTTTAGAAGAGATCTGTTTTACAATGGAGCACCCTAGTTTATTATCCGTCCGCTAATGTCTACACAGACACCTGTGTTGGCAGGGATATCTAGATCTCATAAAACTCTCGGCAGAAGTGTGGCCATCCTGATCATGGGAACAATGTTTTCATCCCACCCTTTGGAAGTAGAGCTCTGATTGACCCCTTTACAAAGATGACTTCTCTGACCAGATGAGATCCCGTAGCAGTAAAAAGAGACAATGTAGTAAATTGTTATGCTATTATAATTATGTGGCAATAATGCAGTATGGGAATTAAAAAAAAAACAGGAGGTGAGTGGTTGAAGTTGCAGAAGACTTTGAAAAGGACCGAAGCTCTAGTAGCAGAATGGAAAGACTAAGGGAATAAGGTGCTGGCTTTGGGTTCAGAAGTTCTGGGTTTGGATGCTAGACTAGTCAGGATGGGCGTGTTACATCAATCCTGCAAGCTAAGCACTTCTCATTTATAAAGTGGGACCCTAGTCAGACCCTCTCCCTTCGTCTTTATTAGGTTTTGTTAGTCTTCTTGAATCTTGTGGATATCTCTGATGGTATAAAACCCCAATAAGTACTTGTGATTATTTATTAATCAGAAGCTTCTCCTTCATGTTTGAATCTCTTAAGTCCCGTTAAGAGACTAATACTACAAACCAGGAGAGCATGAGCAGGGCTGACTATAAACACGGACGGAGGACCAGTTTATCTGGCTATATATTAGTTTCCATAATTTATCTCGATCCTTATTCTAACCTATGGGTATTCCCATTTCAAGGACAAGAGCCAAAGCCTAAATGACCAGTGATGGTTTGCAGGTGCAAGCATCGAGCAGAGATCTAACTTCTAAGTCTGTATGCCTGTGTCTCTCACTTAAATGAATGCTCTCCCGTCTCTGCTTTCAGAAAACAGGGAGCTGCATGCCATTCCTGTTTGACCTTTCATTAACTCCTTGTGTTCTTTTGGTTTCTGATCAGTTATTTAAACTCTGATATTTATTGTTTCTTTCCTTCTAATATTTTTTTTCTAACCTCTAGGTAAATAGTGTAGGGACTTCATATATCTTCATTTGAAGGAATAAAGTCCAGACCATCCCTGAAATGCTAAAGGCAACCTTCGATTATGGAAGGGCATGCTCTGAAAGGCAGCATACCTGGTAAATTGCACAATGACATAAAAGCATATTGTGTTCAAATTTCAAGCAAGGTGTCTGACATTTCCTGGTCCCCAACAAGATTTTTGATTACGGTTTTAAAGTTTGCTAATATTTAATAACCTCCTTGGATGTAGCTTGTGTTTATAGGTTCTAATGGAGTAATAAACTGTTTTACATAAAAGTTAGATTGCCCTGCTGCTCCTCAAATACTTCTTTGAGAGTCCCTCAAAGGTAGTTTGTAGTATGTGCAGACAGCACTGCCTCTCAGATGAAAACAGAATAATCAAGGGAAAACAACGAAGGGGTTTTCAAAACCTGGAGTGGGTTAAGCTGACCACAGATTTATTTATTTATTTTTCTCCTGCTTAGAGATCATTCACTTGGGGTGCAATGGTAGGCCATGTGCTTGTGTGAATACCAACATGAGAAAACATGTAAGGAATGTACGATATGGGATGAAGTATCTGTCACTGGGCAAGCATAACCGAACCCCACAGCTAAGAGAGATCATTACTGGATCTTCTTAGCTGTTTCCCTGGGATCATTTGCAGCAGCACACTCCTGCCCAGAGGCGAGAGAAATGGGCTAAACATGTCTCTGAAACTCCTCTCGGAGTTATAGTTTTATATTATAATAAATTTCAAGATGGCCACGGGGAGTATGTTCTTCTACGCAAGCATTTTACTGCTACTATGAATTTACAGTAATTGGAGATAATTTACTGTTTTGTGAGGCATAACAGAATAATTGCACCATTTCCAACCTTAAAGAGTAAGGAGCAAAAAGAGGTCTGGTCAGGATGATAAATGATTTGCACCATCCGCTAACTTTTCTTTAAGAAGCATACAGTACACACACAGACACAGACACACACACACACACACACACACACACACACACACACACACACACAGTGATATCGTCCAGCTCTTGGTTCTTAATGTTCTCATTTTCGTTTGCACATAACACAGCCAGCTGCACGTGTCTGAATTTGTAAGGAAGTGCTGCTATTTTCAAACTAAAATCTTGCCTCAATATGGCATACATTTCAGTATCTGTAAACTACTGGATTTCTCCCTCTGATTAATGCTTTGAATGAAGGTAAACAGATTCCCATAGGCTTGGGGCACACATTTCTAATACCATTTTGTGTGTGTGTGTGTGTGTGTGCGCGCGTTTGTGTGTGTGTACATATTTCAAAGAGATATAGCCTATGTCAATAATGAACTTGGCTGGTTTTTCGGTGTTCTTGCAGTCTTGCCTAAGAATCAAGTGCTGAACGAATGACTTCCTACAGGTTTGGATAAACCGAGGGGAACTGTGATTGAATTGTGTTGCCCCCTTTACAGCTTTAGACTTAGTCCTGGATTAGGTTCAGGGGTCAGAAGAGTGTAGACTATCAGTCTTCACCTTGTAACACTTTCAGCAATCCAGTCAGACACAGAACAACGTTCTAGGAGGGTGAGGGTCTCTTCCGTCTAGTTCAGCCTAGTGGTATCAAGGCTTGGGTAAAGTTGCTAACTTTCCAGAGACTCGTGTCCCCTGAACTCCACACTGCATGCCTGGAGTCAATTACTAGACTCTTGCTCTTTCTAGACGTCATGTACGTCTACACAGAGACCTTGCTGGCCGCTCATCACCTCACTCAGTTTTACAGTGCACGTTTGAATTTGCTCCTGGATCTAGCCCATCCATTAAGGCAATAATGTAATTCATCTTCAATATAAAAATGTCAGTCTTGGCCCGTGTCCCCCTTTTTCCTGTGACACTGCCTCTGTTTGACGGGCTGCTGGTCTTGGTTTGCCATTTGTTTCCTACGTTCACCATTCTTCTTGCCACGGAGGAAAGCTTCAGAGGACAGAGAACATGGCCAAATGGAAGTAGCATAGATGGAGAGACAAAAGTGAAGTCAGAGCTTGCTCTTGAGGTAGAATTGGCTGGGAAAATGAAACCTCACGACTACCTGCACAGAGAAGCATTCGTACGGACTCAAACCAGAATTTGTTACATGTATAGCTAGAGATGAGCAGAACTCGATATCAAGATCTAAGTTTCCTCATATGATCACCTTCTTTCTTCTCTAGCAATACTCTCTTTAGTCTGCATCAAAAATGCACAGTTATCAATGACAGAGAAATGGAGTCCATGATTAAAGAAATTTAGAGCTCACTCCATTAAATAGAGTTAAGCTGGTTTCATATCTAGGCAGGACACAGCAACTTTCAATGTGGTAATGTACACTGTATAATCTCCAAAATAAAAGTAAACACCTCTCCAAGATATATCCCCAATGAAGGTGTATTTCGCAAACCGTCTGATAGAATTTATAACTCAGTTTTGGCATGTAACGCTGCAGCTCTTTGGCACAAAATAGCTACCATCAAACAACTATTTATTTAGTGTGTTTAAGTGCCAGCCTCAGGGGTCAACGCCAACATAAAATTTTTTTCATTTTACCTGATAAAAAACATCAGGTTAAATTGGTGACGTTGGTCCTTTAACATATCTACAGATCCCAAATGTAAGAATCAGTAGGCTGTGGTTAGCATTAACCCATTATAATCGACACACATGCAAAATGTTTTGATTAACTTATAGGAAACACAAATATGTTAAAAATGGCTCTATACAAAAAAAATAGCAATCAAAAGTAATTGTTCTGTAGAACGCATTTTTGAGCGGCTGGCTAGCTGGGCTTTCTCACTCAGCAGCCACTGCTTTGGGCGTCTTCATTATCTCTTTAATGTGCTTCTGTTGGTGTCTGTTGATGAGACTAAAAAAACTCTTTCATTTGTCTAATTTATTTGGCTTTCTTGGCTCTGCAGTCTGCTGGTTTGGATGTCACCTGTAATAACTATGAAAGATTGCCATGTGCTTCATGCTCTTCTTCTTTTTAAATCTGCAATGGACATTCTCCACCACTACCAAAGGGAATTTTAGCTCTAAGAAACAGCAAATCTAATTTAACTGGACTGACCGGCAACCTCTCACTCTGTTAGGCGTTTTGCTTAATGTGAAAACTCATGAGTGGAGACTCTATCAGAAGGGCTTTATCTGTTTTAGGGAATAAACTAAAAGAATGTCTTCATTCTAGAACATTAATGATTTTCTCTGAGGTGTAATGATACAATGAAACGACACCATTTATTCTCTTGATGTTTGAACATCCGACTCAGACCCCTGCTTCTCATCCCATCCAACGTTTACCTGGTAGATCAATCTTTACAAATTTCCGGTCCTAATAATGGTATTTTCACACCCCAAACGCTCGGTGGCTTTCCAATTGCTTATCGAACACTGAGTGAATCTCCCAGACAAGCAGTCGGGGGTTGTAATGTTGCCGTTTCATGACCACTGGAATTGAACTTGTTCTCTCTGGAACTTTGACCAGTGTGGATTCTGTGTGGAGATTTTGATTGCTGTCAGGCTGTCTTCTTAGAATGATCACCCCTACTTTTGCGCTTTCAAAATTAACGAGGTGGGGCGGGAGAGATGCCTCAAATGTTAAGAGTATTTAGTGCTCTTACAGAGGACAGAGTCAGATTTTTAGCACCCACACATATGACAGCTCATAATAACCTATAACTCCAGTCCCAGAGGATCTCGTATCCTCCTCTGACCTCTCCAGGCTCTTACACACACACACACACACACACACACACACACACACACACACACACACACATCACACACACATCACACACACATCACACACACATCACACATACATCACACACACACATCACATTACACACACACTCAAGCACACAACATATACCCACTAAAACATACTTAAACTTAACCAGCTTGTCACATTTCCTTGAAGATCTCGTTGTTTCTGTGAGTGTTCTTAACCACACCTCAGAGGACGGTTATTCTGGAACAAGTACACACCCACTCTTTGAAAATCGTCATACGGTGTTACTGAGCTTGGTGCACAGAATAGTTATTTAATAAATGTGCATTTGACAAACCCCTGACTCTTTCAGCATTTATTCCCTGTCTTAAGTGAGTTATTTTGGTTTTCCTGTGTTCATTGCTCCTAAATTTTACATTTTTAAAGGGCGAATGCTGTATTTATTATTCATCACTATTCTGCTCTGCAATAAATAGTTAACTTGCAATGGAAGGACATTTTGTAGAATGCAACCACTTCAGTGTAGTAAATTTTATTAGAGCATGAAATTCGTTAAATTTCACCAGGGGATCAATTCCTCATCTGAGCTGGAGGGAAGACCACACTGGGTCAAACATTCAGAATGAGTTAGAGTCTCAGATCGTGCCATTACATCATCTGTGACCTTGAACAACATTTAACTCTTCTTTGTCGTAAGGTTCCGTGCTACCTACACATGAGAACATTGCACCAACCAAAGGAACTCACCATAAAATTCATGTAGGGTGACATAAGGGAAAACTCATTATAAACTGTGAGGCACATCGAACTAGTTTTTCAACAAATATGAAAGTGTTAGTTTGCGGCTAGTATTGGGTTGCTACTCTATAATTTAAAATGACCACTATAATTTATTATCACCTAAAGATGAATGAAAAATTCATTATACTGGCCTAAAAGTTTCAAATAACTTAGAAGAGACTCACCTATGAATAGAAAATTATAGTACTGTGTCTCTCTCCCTTTGTGTGTGTGTGTGTGTGTGTATGTGTGTGTGTGTGTACACGCATGCGTGTGCCTGCTTTCATGTTTGTGTGCATGTGTGTGTACATGCACAGGTGCAAACACATGTGCATTAATGCTACAATGAGAAGGATAGCAGGATCCCTTTGGAAAAGAAGAGGGAAAGTTAGGAAATATGGCAGCAAGGCTTCTCAGGATTCCATCATGTGTGAACAAACATGTAGGATAAACTTAGAGCCTAAGTGGAAGAATAGTAGAAAGGGTGTGTCTGAAAAAGAGAGAATATTTGACAATGCTCATAAAGAATGGGAAAGAGCTGTAGAAATGTTGGTGTTAGGAGGTGAGTAAGCATGGGATAAAATTACTCACTGTACCCTGTGGTGTTGGTCTTGTGACAAGTTTTGTTAAGCAAACTCCTCTAGGCCACTGAGACACATACTGGTCTTCTTTGAAGTGCAGCTGGTATTTTTTTTTCTTATGCTACAGGCAAGCAGAATTTAGATTTTAAACTGCATTTGTTTCTACTGCTTCAATGCTGCTGTTTCTACTGCTACAGTGAATAGTTCTGAAAACAAGTAAGTTACAATGTATCCACAGTGTGCGTTAAAGGTGAGGCACGTTGCTCTTGGGAGTCAAAAATAACACCGTAGCCTAACTGTGTCACCAACCCCACCAATGCCACTTTGGCAGCAGAGCCTTGAACTATGTGGCTGTGAAACAACAGTGACTCGATTCTAAAATTACTGCTCATTAAAACAAGTGGCACATCGCTGAGCACCCATGGGTCACTTACCATGGATCCAACAAACACTTGCCTCTGTTAACTTCCTAAAAACAATGATAAGAACCATTTTAAATATAAATCTATTAGCTTTAAGTTTGTACTTAATTAAAATTCTGCCTTAACTAATCGATAAATGTTTAAAATGCACTGGTTACATTGGACTGTTAGGTGGAACATTAAAGGTTACAAAAGTAAAAGTCCATTTTATTAAGAAATTAGATGCAGCAAAAATATAAATGGGATTCCAACAATCACCATTAGAATGAAAATGTAAACATATCATTCAAGAATGTGCAATAAATGTTTAGTAGATTTCTAGTGTGATTTTTTTTTTTTAGAAAATAAAATCTAAAATCCAGACTTTTTTTTTTTTAAAGGAGAGATTCAAAAAGTTACCCAAAGTCTGTATTTATAATTTATTTTGGAATTTAAAATATTATTACTTTTTTATGATTCGTCATGGCCAAATTCAACAGAAAATATTGAAGGTATGTTCTTTCTCTCTTTTTTTTTTGTATTCAAAATGATTGATCTGTATCTTCAGCTATTTCTTGCATAAGGCAGGATTTTTCCTTTAACCTCTACTTATATAAGGGAGAAAAGAAACAACAACAGTAACAACAACAGTAACAACAACAACAAAAACAAACATGTCTCTGCTGTTCTCTTGTGAAATGAAGTAGAAGTCAATAGGAAAATATCTTGAACAGCCAAAGTTGGGGTGAAATGAAGTGTTACCAATGTAAGCTAATTCGAACAAAATTGATTGAAAGTGTCAAAAACGCTGTTTATAAACTATCCACTATATCTCACTTCTGTGTGGCTAATTTCAGTTTGCCTTTATCTCCTCTGTCGTTCCTTGGCAATAGTAATAAGTACTGTAAAACTTTATACGGCTTTGCTCTTATTATTCACTGCATGCAAATTTTATGTAGCAAAACATCTATGGATATGAGTTTTTTTTTTAAGGTGGCTACCAGTAGATAAGTCCATAATGAAAGACTGGTGAGAGAAACTATAGGTAGGCAAATGTCAGCTTCTGGGTCCAGCCATATTATATACCACAGTGTTTCCAGAATGCTGGGCCAAACTAAGTGGTGAAGTGATGACAGATGTTTTTAGAGAATCATCTTTGCTCAAATATCGAAATGAGTATCTAGGTTTCTACAGTCCCATGTACCCAGAATTCATCATTCAGAGTGTTGATGTAATGTACAATGCCATATGGTTTCCCCAGCATTACCAAGGGTTATTATTTTCATTTTACAGTCAAGCTGAGGACATTATAGCTAAAGTAATCTCCCAGGAATGATGGCAAGTGGGCAACTGAGACAGGCACGAAGTCTTTGCACCGACCTCTTGAGACCTACTGGCTGAGTCCTTGTGCTGTTCCAGATATGTGTTTATGTTTCCGACCTCAGATTTAATCAGGAAAGAGAGTAAAGCAGCAATATCTACTAGAAAGAGCTCGGTGACTGCACACGTTTATGTGCACAAAGAGTGTAGGACAGTACCCAGCACATGGCGCGGTCAACACTGAGTTAGTTTGATATTATTATAGTTCTTCCTGTACCTACCAGTTAATACTTCTATAAGAAAAACAGTGTATTTCTACATTGCATCATAAATATTAAGAATAATCTGTTGGGAATAGGAATCTAGGGCAAAACAGTATTTGGTATTCATACATAAATTAAGAAAGCAATAATTTTAAGGAAAATTTATTTAAAAAGTTCTAACTGCTAAGAAGACTCCATTTGCTCCTTGGCTTTCCTACTCAAGTGACATTGAGAGGGTCTTTTCTATTTTCATCTCGCCAGACTTAAAACCTGTACATGCGTAATATATGGCTAAAGAAAAAATGACTGCTGTCTCTCCATTGAAAGTTTTAATTTTGTTATAAGCAATTATTCTTTCAGGCATGGTGGTCCAACGTTTGGGAGGATGAGGTAGTAATGTTAAGAGTTTAAAGCAACTTGTGGGTAGTGATGCCTTTGGGGGTTGAACGACTCACAGGAGTTGTATATTAAATATTCTGTGTATTGGGTATTTCCATTATGATTTATAAAAGTAGCCAATCACAGTTATGAAGTACCAATGAAAACAATTTTATGGTTTGGGATCACCACAATGTAGAACTGAATTAAGGGTCACAGTGTTAGAAAAGGTTGGGAACTACAGGTTTTAAAGCTAGGCTTAGGTACATACATAGTTAAGGTTAGTTACATGAGGTAAAATCTCTCTCTCTCTCTCTCTCTCTCTCTCTCTCTCTCTCATACACACACACACACACACACACACACACACACACACAAACAAATGACTTTGAAAAACATACTGGACTTTTAGTTTTTTATTTCTTCTGTCCATTGTTTGAAAACATGAAAGTTTCTTTTGGGATGAATTAATTGGCAACAGTCATATAGCATGAATTTTAAACCATTGATACTAAATATTTGCTACATTGGTAACATTTTCTAATTTTTAATTTCTTGACTGTTTTAATTGATAGACAAGTGAGGATAAAGGATCAATGGCCACCACAAAAGATGTACAGAAGAAGTGAACAATCCTGTTTTTCTATCAACCCTTTATATAGCTCCCTCCAGAGATTAGCTACCAATGCAAACCTATATTTATAGTTTGTGTTTTTGCAAGACAGGACTCTCTGGCCCATCTCAGTCCTTTTGTTAGCTTTTCTTCGAAAACAAAGATTCACCATTTTCCAAATATGGCTCCCATAAATTTTGCTAAGATTTTTTTGGTGAGGGGGTGGGGGACTTCGGTGTTTTCTTTAACAAGTAATGAATCGTTTCCATTTGGTAAAATCGTTGTCAGAGACCCAAAATCAAGTTGCTATTTGTTCAGGAATTTACATTGTACCTAGATTCTTATAGTTGAAGCCTTTGTAATATTTACTAGGCTTGTGGTAATTCTTCCAGTCACTCTACACTGGGAAAAATGCATTTGAAGGAAGCAATTCCATATTGCAAATAATGGAGGAGAGATGCAGGGGGTGATATGGTTATGAGAATATGACTAGAGTATGATTGTTAAAATTGTATCAAAGGCATCAATTCAATCAATATTTTCTTCCTTTGTAGAACAAAAGTATTTGATGTGTTTGATATTTTAAAGCATTATTGGAATTATTTGGTAGTATATTATCAATATTCTCACATTATTTTGTATTAATAACTAAAACCTTCATTTTACACTATATTAATTCATGCCATTAGTAGTTTTAATTACTAGGAACAATAATAATTAGCCACTTTAGTTTCTCTGAATTACATTAAAAATAAAAAATTCTTAATTTTACAATTACTAATTACCATCCTCTTTTGCCTTAGAATTGTTTAAGAAAGAATTTGACTTCTTTCTGGTTTGTGATACCGTTCACATTTTATACTTCTTAGCTGATTTAGATACATTTTAATCATTTTGTTAATTTCTGAGCATTGAGAAAATTTGGCAGAGTAAAGAAGAAAGTTCACTATAACACTTTATTTAATATGTATCCCTAATGGCACAGTAGGACAAGAGTCATTTAAAGACAAAATAACTTGTCCCCTTTAGCTTTGGCAAAGGAAAGTGTTTTTATATTGTGAACAGGTCCCATTTCTAGGTAGCTATTCTGGGTTTTTGAATATTTTACAGCCTCCTCAGGAAGTTATTCTAAGCTTAAGAAATGGAACTTTTTTAAAAAAGGACTTTGTAAACTAGAATATACAGAGAAGTGTCACAGAGTTCAAGAATTTTTCTTGTACTCTTATTATGCGACAAAACCATTATCAGCAGTTTCAAGACATGTGTCTGGCATCTAATAAACAGTATGTACGAATTAAAGACCTTAAACTTATTATTTAGGTGTCATTTATAGCCAGTATCCAGTGCCGAATCTGTCTGTGTTCTGCCTTTCCTGACACCATATGGATGATTGCTCCCCTCTGCTCCCCACCCCCACCCGCAACCCTTTCCAATGAGTAACATCATCACCTTTTTTGGTCTTGTTAGGGTTTGAAATCGATTTGGGACTTTAGGTCTGTGCATTGGGTACTGTACAGTATCTCCATTCTCTTTGGTGACAACTAGGCTCCAGAGCTGTGATAAACACTGACACTCCAACTGACATTTCCAACCCCTTCCCCTGCCCCTGTATTTAAATTACGCAAGTCTTGATGCTGGCTGGTTATTTGTTACATTCTGAAACCAGAGTAGCCGCTGCCAAGCCAGATTTTCAAACTGTTTCCTTCCAGACCATTTCAGGTTGCTCATGTTGAACCAGCGTTCACTCACTTGGTCACAAGGTCCTGCCATCTTGCCTTCTGCAATGTCTCCACTCAATTTACTCTAGTTGGTCTCTATTGGTGAGAAAACTTAAAACTGTTGTATAGCTTATTATCCTATGTTCAGTATAAAAAAATTCTGTATAGGGCACTTTCTTGAGCCCATGCTGATATATCATTCTGCAAGTCCAAACTACATGTAATTATCATTCAAACTTATGAAGGTCTGACCCTCCATTGTCTGCCAACCTTGATTCCTATTGGCTTGTAGGATTAGTCTTACCTTCAATTTCCCATGCAGAAGACAGAACTGGACTAAATTCTTTCCCAAATACTCTAAAATGGTAGCTTTTGGTTGGTTACCATTGTGTAAGACACACCATCAGCCCTATTCATGCATTGCACCAAGTAGTGCCCAACATTAACAGCAAGTTAAGAACTGTTACTACTCTTGCATAAAGCTGAGAAGCCTGAGACTTGAAGACATAGATGATCAACCAACTGCTCACCAACTGAAATCCAGGAAACATGGGCTCTGAGGCCCAGCTTCTTATCCCATCACTCAGTGCTCTGTGTTCTGTGTTCTCCATTCTTTCCTTGTTATTCTTTCTGCCTGGGATACTATTTGTTATCCAATCCTCATGTCCCATCTTGTCTACTTCTTAGATCTGAACCAATCCCAGACCACCCCTGTTTTCAATACCCGCAGAAGACTTTTTGTATTTTAAAATCAGGAATGACACTGTTTCTGTGTAAGGGAGTTTGCACATGGTATTCCTTCTTTCTTAAACACTGGTCCCTGAATATTTGAGACTATTAATATTTTCTTGTTACCATCTATTTAGGAATACTACTTCACAGAAAGATTTCTTGATATACCTCGTCAACCTCCAAGCTACTATATTTTTCTCTTTGTTTAATGACATAGATCAGCTAATCACTACCAGAATTTATCTAATGACTAACTTGTTTCCTAAAAACTATGTGAGTTGGGGTCTAACTAGTCTAGTGCAAGCAGTCTGTCTATCCTTTGGTCAAATGCAAGATATAATACAAAATTATTATTTGTGTAACAAGGAGTTCCTTTCCTATGATTGGCTCACCAAGAACTCAAGGTCAAAATTAAAGTCGCCACTTGGAAGACATGGTATTGTTTCTGTTTCTTCTTTATCCTCTCTCAATCATATTGTTTATAACAACTTTTTCCTCTAATGGGCCTCAGCATTTTATAACTCTTAGGAGTTGTGTGTGTGTGTGTGTGTGTGTGTGTGTGTGTGTGTGTGCGTAAAATTCATGTCATTTAGTATGTGCATTAAATAATCTTTGTGAGTATATATTCCTTATTAGTTGATCAGATTTCAAGCTTTCAAAATATCTATATTGAAGGCAAGAATAAATTGGACAAATGATATTTAATGCCTTTTATTCTATTTTGTGTTTATGGTGTCAAATTATGTATAGCAAACTTTGTCATTTTAACTAATTTTAAAGGGACAATAATGAAACATCAACAAACTAACATTATTATTATTTGGCAAGCATCTTAACCATTGCCTTGGGAATATTTTACTCTTCTCTGACAATCTCGCCTCTGACTACCGTATCCACTTCTGTCGCTCCTGGTGGCGACATCTCTAGGTTGGTTACTGTAGTTCCCTCACAAAGGTGTGATTGTACAGCATTAGTCCTCGTATCCTCAGTATATTTTACTTCATCTGACCTTTCCCAGATTTATCTCTTTTACGTAGAGCTTCTTCTATTGGAAGACTGAAATGTGCTCACTCCATGACATGGACACTTCCTATTCTGTTTACCCATCTATCTTCCAATTAACACTATCAATTATCTTCATTTTTGGGTCTTTGTGAATAATGCTGCTATGAACATAGGTCTTACCTGTTAAGGTCTGGCTTATTTTTATGGATCCTAAAATCAAAATAACTTCTGGTTTTCATAATGAAGTATAAGTGCTAATGAAGAACCCATTCCGTCTCATAGCTTTTGCCTTTAAATAACGCTGTTTGTTTTGTTCAAGAGTAGTTCCCACTATACAGCTTAGGCTGGCCTTGAATTCAACTTGGGATTGGCTCAGTTTGGCCTATGAAATGCCAGGATTGTAGGCCTGATCCAAAACGCCCTCTAGTGTTTCAAGGCTCATACATTTTCCATTGCAGTGGGGTAAAAATTTCACATTTATTTTCCCTTTAAAAACTGTACTGATTTTTCTGATGCTGGGGCCCGTACGCAGGGCCTCACACTCTCCAGCCCTGTGCTGTCTACCTGAGCTACGCACTTTTGAGTCTGGCATCTTTACTTTCAGTAGCAGACAGTGATTTGCATTTTGTTCTTCATGGAACAAACTAGAATGAGAACTGCAGGATATGAATGTAAAGTTTAATTTTTCCCACAACAAAAATTATAGGTATTATAGAGAAGTTCTTTTGTATAGTTCTGAGGTTAGCTAAGCATGAAAACAAAATATTACAATCTAAACAAATATGTATTTCATAAAGTAGGTCAACTATAACTATTTTAAGAGTTCTATAATCTGAATCAATTATTACTTTCTGATTACATGATTCATTCATGAACACTAATTCCCTTAAAGGTAAAGTAGTAAATAAAGAACAAATTTGGAAAATCACCCTGATCCCATTACCGGGCAAGTGTCTTGGTGTATATTTAATTTTTCTTGTGCACATTTTCATAAATACCTATAATAATGTCTGACTGTTGTGTCAAGTAAGTCCTTTCTCCTACCTCCATTTCTCTTTTGTGTTGGAAACATGTTCTTACCTCTATAGCTTTCTAAGAAGACTTTTTTCAAGGAAAACATGTTAATATCTGGTGTGTCCTGGAGTATCAGAGGAGGCTTTGGTATCCAGAGTGCTTGAAGCCACAGCTGCCTATACTGTGAGCTATGAGGCATTGAACAATCCATTCTCTCTCTCTCTCTCTCTCTCTCTCTCTCTCTCTCTCTCTCTCTGTCTCTCCCTGTCTCTTTGTCTCTCTGTCTCTCTGACTCTGTCTCTGTCTCTGTCTGTCTGTCTCTCTCTCTCTCTCATCACTGTTCTTTTTGCTTTAGACATGAGAAAATGTAATACTTTAGATGGCTGGTGTAAGCACTCAACAGTTTACTATTCATGGACTACTAATTAAGATAATATTTGGGACCAAAAGCACTTCAATTTTTAACTATTTTAATGTGAGATTTATTTTAAAGGTTATATAAATATCCCAAAGATGGAAAGTCAAATAGAAGTTTCCATAAATCTTCGGCAACAGATGGGCTACTGTAGTCTTAAGGCTTGGCAGCCATGAGTGTTAGCGGGATGTTGAATGGAAATGCTCTGCTTGAGACTCTGATGTGAACGATAAGGACAAAGAGAGTGACACCCTAACATTCTTAGTTCTGGTATTTAAATTCTCTATGAGAGCTCCCGCCATGACCAGTAAGCAGTGTCTAAGCCACTGACACCACAACGACACACTAATGTTTTATTTCCAAGTGTCCCAGTGTTTGTCATTAACACTGGTGTAGTTTACAGAAAAAGACATCTATTAGCATTCTTCTTATGATTAAGGTTGACAACCTACATGTGGGTTAAAAATCCCATCTCTTGCTTACAAGGGGTGGTATTAACTATCTAGGAAGTTGCAATTCTGCAAACGTTTCTAAATTTTTAATAATTCTTTGCTGTTCTACCTCAAGAACACATTTCCATAAAAACAGATGACTTCCAACTATATGGTTCTAAATTATTAATCTTTTATTTTGCTCTAAAGGATAACATTAACCAGGCATATGTTTTTTTTTTTTTTTTTTGTTTTCGCCAATGTTCTTTTTTTTTTTTATTATTTTATTTTTTTTTATTAACTTGAGTATTTCTTATATACATTTCGAGTGTTATTCCCTTTCCCGGTTTCCGGGCAAACATCCCCCTCCCCCCTCCCCTTCCTTATGGGTGTTCCCCTCCCAACCCTCCCCCCATTGCCGCCCTCCCCCCATAGACTAGTTCACTGTGGGTTCAGTCTTAGCAGGACCCAGGGCTTCCCCTTCCACTGGTGCTCTTACTAGGATATTCATTGCTACCTATGGGGTCAGAGTCCAGGGTCAGTTCATGTATAGTCTTTAGGTAGTGGCTTAGTCCCTGGAAGCTCTGGTTGCTTGGCATTGTTGTACTTTTGGGGTCTCGAGCCCCTTCAAGCTCTTCCAGTTCTTTCTCTGATTCCTTCAATAGGGGACCTATTCTCAGTTCAGTGGTTTGCTGCTGGCATTCGCCTCTATATTTGCTGTATTCTGGCTGTGTCTCTCAGGAGCGATCTACATCCGGCTCCTGTCGGTCTGCACTTCTTTGCTTCATCCATCTTGTCTAATTGGGTGGCTGTATATGTATGGGCCACATGTGGGGCAGGCTCTGAATGGGTGTTCCTTCAGTCTCTGTTTTAATCTTTGCCTCTCCCTTCCCTGCCAAGGGTATTCTTTTTCCTCATTTAAAGAAGGAGTGAAGCATTCACATTTTGATCATCCGTCTTGAGTTTCGTTTGTTCTAGGGATCTAGGGTAATTCAAGCATTTGGGCTAATAGCCACTTATCAATGAGTGCATACCATGTATGTCTTTCTGTGATTGGGTTAGCTCACTCAGGATGATATTTTCCAGTTCCAACCATTTGCCTACGAATTTCATAAACTCGTTGTTTTTGATAGCTGAGTAATATTCCATTGTGTAGATGTACCACATTTTCTGTATCCATTCCTCTGTTGAAGGGCATCTGGGTTCTTTCCAGCTTCTGGCTATTATAAATAAGGCTGCGATGAACATAGTGGAGCACGTGTCTCTTTTATATGTTGAGGCATCTTTTGGGTATATGCCCAAGAGAGGTATAGTTGGATCCTCAGGCAGTTCAATGTCCAATTTTCTGAGGAACCTCCAGACTGATTTCCAGAATGGTTTTACCAGTCAACCAGGCATATGTTTACTCCAAATTGTATTGTTTGAAAAATTCCCAGCTGCCATGAATAAATTATGGTCAGACAAAGGAACATTAGTGTGAGAAAGCTTTTCTTTTATTAGAGAAATGGATTTTTTTGAATTAACATATTTCTCACTTGGTAAGAGGGATTAAATGGCATCATTGAGGAATTAAACATTGTCTCTTCGGGAAGCTGGGGTCATAGCTCAGTGGTAGAGGCACAGCATGGCCAAGGCCCCAGGTAATCTCTGAGCACTACAGACATAAAAGAAAAATATCAGTCAGTAACATAATGAAGGGTGAGCCAACCAGTGTGATTCACCGCCTGCCTATGTAGCCTTATTTGGTAAAGTTCATATGTTCATCACTACCAAGTATGAAAAATGTTACTAAGGATGCTCTTAAGAATGAATCTTTTTTTCCTGTTATTTTCCATTTTCTTAAGTTTGTGGTCCATGTAGAAAATTACCATTGATGGCCATTTTTGAAATGATTTCTTTGACTGTCTTTAAGTGGCTTCAAGAAAGTCTGGAGGATGATATATATATATATATATATATATATATATATATATATATATATAAAATGGGGTTAGCCAGTATTCTTGTGACTAAATAAGCAGCCTTATTCTGCTTATGCACCGGATATGGGCAAGATATGGGGAGGTCATGCGTGCAATCATGTTCTTTTTCACAGATCTGGGTTAGGAGCTGTTTATTAGCTCATAACACTCAGCTCCTCTCTGAGTGCTCTTCATGCGCCTCTTCAGTATGTTGCTCTATCCTACCTCACCATTAAGAGTGAAGCTTCTTTAAGATTGCATCTGGGCCAGTAACTCAAGGATAAAGAACACTGCAGCCCACTGCTCACACCTCAGATCTTCAAGGATGGACATCCTAGCCCAGTGACCACCCTAGATTACCAAGTGTTTTCACTTGGTATTCAACTGCCCATGCTATAAAGTCATTGACTTACTTTTAGAGAGGCATTTGCATTGGTATATTTAGCACAGATGCATCCATACAAGGTTTGAAATATGTCGTACATGTAGAAAGTATGCTATTATCTTTGATTCCCCCCCAAAGTTATATAATCTTTACTTCCTTCATTTTCAAGATGAAAATAGTTTATTTTTTGAGGATCGTTGAAACAATGTAACTGAAATGTCTCCCAATCTGGAATCACAGTATTTGGAATGGTCTACTATATCATAACATTATAGCACGAGCACATCAAGACCCAAGCATATTTAGGGGGCCCAGTAGCTCGGTATTTTATATTTATTCCTATTTATATTTATTCTTATTGTCACTACATCAGAACTGTCTTTTCTTATTAATGGAACACAACAAATTCCTTATTAAGTGCTGAGTTCTAGAACCAGTGGGTTACCAAGGGAACTAAAGAGTTTCTAGTGGCCTTGTTTTATCGATCTTATTTAGAGTTGACAATTCAATGAATGAAGTAGGGGTTTTGTGTCAGAAATACTGCATTTTAGATGCTGATTTTTATTCTTTGCACGTGTGTGACTCTAGGGGTCCTGTGGAAATTTTCACACAGAGAGATTTGTTTTTAAAACCGGATGTTACAAACATCTCATCTGCATAACCACTAGGAGTGAGAATGAAAAAAAAATATGAGACAGGAATTTAGTACAGCAAAAGAGCTCAATACATGACAGCCAAGAAGAAGAAGAAGAAGCAAAAGTCCAGGGAAGGTAAGTAAAAACAGAATGGGAAGGATTTTTGGAAGATAAAACTGTTTGTTTATTCGTTTTAACACAGTACTGGAGTTTGAACTTAGAGCCTCAACATGCTGGGTAATCCTTCTACCACTTAGCTATATTCCCTAGTCCAAGCTTTCAAAAACCATGGGATGTCTCTAGGGTTTTAGATAACTGTGTGTGTCAGGTAAGAGATTGCAGGACACGGCTAAGTCATCCCGAAGGAGGTGAAATAAAATCTCTAATCAGGGTAACTCCAGGATAATGTAGCTCTGAATTTCTGCTTTTCTATCTCTAAGATCCTTAAAAGTTACCCTTTTCTATCATTAAATATAAATTTATATTCCATAGAGGAGAATACAAAGAGGTTGTGCTTTTGAGAGATCAAAGGAATGCTTTTCTTCTTGACTAGATGTAGTATAATCTGACAAGATCTTAACAGCTTATAAACATGTTAGTTTTCCAGAGGGACTTCCAAATACTATTCAATATTTCATAGTGATAACAGTTCCTGTGGGTAGTCATGATAAAAGTGAGATATTTTTCTCCATGAATCCCAAAAACTGCTTTCTAAAATCCTCTGGGTCCCAAGTTCAAAGAACGGGTTTCTTAACTGACCCACTCCAACCTCAGCCAGCCTCTCATTCATTCTTTTTTTTTTTTTTAAAAACAAATCTTACACAACCTTACATTTCAATTTTTTTCTTTAAAAGGAGTGAGTTGTGTACAGGGGGGTTAAATGCTTTATAGACAAGAAAAAAACTGCGCTAGAACCAACTTATTCATCATCATCATCTTCATCTTCGTCTTCCTCCTCTTCCTCATCCTCTTCATCCTCCTCGTCGTCTTCCTCTTCCTTCTTTTTCTTGCTCTTCTCAGCCTTGACCACCGCCCTTTTCGCTGCATCAGGTTTTCCTTTAGCTCTGTAGGCAGCAATATCCTTCTCATACTTCTCCTTCAGCTTGGCGGCCTTCTTTTCATAGGGCTGCTTGTCATCCGCGGCAGTGTTGTTCCACATCTCTCCTAGTTTCTTCACAACATCACCAATGGATAAGCCAGGATGCTCGCCTTTGATTTTTGGGCGGTACTCAGAACAGAACAAGAAGAAGGCCGAAGCAGGCCTCTTGGGGGCGTTGGGGTCCTTGAACTTCTTTTTGTTCTCCCCTTTGGGGGGGGGGATGTAGGTTTTCATTTCTCTTTCATAACGAGCCTTGTCAGCCTTTGCCATATCTTCAAATTTCCCCTTTTCTTTAGCAGACATGGTCTCTGAGCACTTCTTGGAGAACTCTGAGAAGTTGACAGAAGGATCCGGGTGCTTCTTCTTGTGCTCCTCCCGGCAGGTTTGCACAAAGAATGCATATGAGGACATTTTGCCTCTTGGCTTCTTAGGATCGCCTTTGCCCATCTTTAGTTGATTTTCCTCCGCGAGACACAGAGTCGCCCAGTGCCCGTCCGGCTCTCGCTTGCCCCGGCACTGTCTCTATGGAGCTCAATGTACTGCAATGGCTGTGAGAGCGGGAGCCAGCCTCTCATTCATTCTTGATTTGGTAAAAGACACTTAGGAAGGACAAGTTACTTCATTTTTTTTCTCTTGTCCCCACTCCCATATTCTGCCATTAGTTGATAAAGATTCTGATTTCTAAAGAGATCCTAATCCCTCCTAGCCTCCTCATCTGCCCGAGTCTGTCTCAGTCCATTCTCATGAATAAGATAGACTTTCATTTTAATTTGGTACCCAAGTTAATTCATCTTCACCCCTGCTCTCAGTGTCTAACTTCCCAGCCATCACATTGTTCCTGCCCCATCAGGGCTCTTTCTTCCATCATGGTTCATTTCTTTTCCCCAAATGTGTGAAATCTTAGTAGCCCCCCTCCTCCATCCTCTGCAACATTTGGCTTCCAACTCCTGAAATGCCACCTCTCATTGGCAAACCTATCAGCACCTTTAAAGAACATACTGACTGTGGCTTGTTGGTAGAATATTTATTTACTTCCCTGGGAAGTCTTGAGGGCTTGCTTCTCTGAACTATAGGTATTAAAGAATGGGACATCCTTAGCACAGTCTGTTCATGTAGCCTCTCTCTTAAGAAGGTGGACATTGCTTGTGAGCAGAATGTCCTTTTCCAGCTGGCCACTTGCTTGGCATCAGGCAGGTTCTATTTTCTTTTTCATAAAACCTAATACTTGATAGTAACTCTGGCAACCTCACAAAAACCAATGTGCAAGCGTATGTTCTGGAATGATCTGCAGTCAGTGGGACTGGAGGAGAAATAAAGGTCTCTAAGTCTTTTAATTTCATTTATTGCTGTCAAAACCCGAACAGGTTTCGACCACCTTAAAGTAACTTTTATTCTTAAGTCTTTTGAAGAACTTTCTTAATGGGACAGTTTTACTGTAGTACAAAGAAATGGAGCTTTCAAGTGGAGAGACAGAATTTATTCCATTTTTCAAGACACATCACCCACAAAGAGCAAGCAGGAGGTATGGTAAATAAACTTGTATTGAAAAGACGAGCAGCAGAGAAAATAGAGATGGTTTTAGACTGTTCACCCCGGACCATGGTTATAGCCCACACAAGGCAAACTGCAGTGATCACTTTCACCGTGGGGCTTTCCCACAGTCGCTATTGGGATAATCACCCAGGGAGCAATCAGTGCCATAGAAGCGCTTCGATACTGGTGCATTTTCCTCAGAGTTTTGAGTGAATTAGTGCACACATACATGACCCTGAACCTGGGGAGGGGAGGAAGCGACGATCGATTTGTAGTTTCCCTGGAGAGGCCGGGGATTCAGTGTGACTTGGTGGTTTGCAAATTAAAAGAAAGGGGGACACTGAAACCCTATGGGTCACTGTCAACATAGGGTGGTGGAAATGGAGGGAGTAGCCAGACACTACAATGTAGTTTGGGCTGTGAGCAGTAGCATGAGGCTCCTCGTCATGCTGAATGGATGTCCGGGGTTTCTCAGCTAAGGTGGATCCTCTGTGTGCATTAGTGGCTGCGCCAGACAGAGGAACCTGCCCTTTCCACTAAGTCCCTGTTTTTGGCATGAACTATTTTCTTTTCTCAGTTTACTTCCTCAGTGGGTATGGATCATATAACTGGCACCAAGATAGATACCCTCTCACAGAAGGAAAATGAATAAAATGCAAAGAGCTTCTGTGATTCTAAGGAGAGCAAAGCAGAATTGGATAGGTCTGTATTACGTCATATGATGAATGCTAATATATGTATCTTACATCAACTGGCTTTAATTTTAACTGCTGTCCATCAACAACAAAATGCATGCCAGGTATTCATGTTAGCGATCTAAAATCCAGTCATTTAGACTTCATTTTATTTCTTTTTGGCCATCCCATGGAATTCTGGCTCAGTTACAGAGATGATGTATTTTAGAAGCCTTCCTGTCTCTCACTTCCTAGGTTGGAATTCCAGTTCGCCATAATATCTAATGTCTTTCTCTCTTGTTTTTCCTTGTTTCTCACTGATCTACCTAAGCAAACCAAGCCCTTGTCCTTTTGCAATATCATATTGCATTCACCCATCTCTTTATTACTTACATGTCTAAAGTGAAAACTGTACTTCTATGGGGAGTTGGGTTTTTTTTTTTTTTTTCTCTCATCAAGTATTTTCGCAGTCACAGTTTCTTTACTTTGGCCAAATACTGATGACTCATTCTTGTCTAGTATTCTGCCTGGGAAATCTTAAAAACAAATCCAGATCCTGTTCATTTCTCTCCAAGCCCTTATATGCACATACCAGAACAACCCCTTACGTGTACACACCCATCTGGTCCTAAGTCACAAGTGTCTTAGTGAGCTAATCTCCCTCCCTCCCTTTCCCTATGCTCTTTCTATGTGTTTAGAATAAGAGATTCTTTTAAAGTTTCAGTTAGATCATGCTGCTGTTTGGCCTACATTTCTGAGTTCTTACCATGGCTGTGAGTCCCCATGCAATCTGTGCCTTTCTCTCCTCCAGCTATTCTGTCAGTATCATTTATTCTTGCTGTCCGCCCCCACGCCCCTCCCCGGGTTACTCCACTCTCACTAGGTCAGAACACCATGAAACGAAGCCTTCATCTTGCTCAATGTTTAAAAGACGATCTGACCCAGTAAGTACAGTAATTCCAAGGAAAAGGTACAGTTAATATATAACATTATAGATTAGAAATGAAGGCAGTATGCCTTAGTATGCTCTTGCTGTGACATTTCACTCAATGATGTGTTCCTGTTGGGGGAGCTCTGAAAGCCACTTCCTTAAGCTGAACAGGACAATTGGGTCACACACGTTAAGGGGTTTTCATAAAGGAGAGGGAAGAATCAATGAGTCAAAACAAATATGAACCCGATGCAATCTGTTCTCATGCCTCCGTTCACTTCTCTTCAATTGGATCCTTTTGGTTAAGCAGAGACCTGACTCTGACTTCATTCACTGGTTCTCATGTTTCACTCCTTTACTTAGAGCTCACACATTTCTTTCCCCAGGAAGCTTTTCTCTAACCCTATTATTCTCTGCTGCTATTTGTATGCCCCTCTGTTTTCTTTATTGTTTCTTAGCATGGCTAAAATCTTTCTGAGTGTAAGGGACAATGTCCCAGCCATCTTTGAAACCCAGGAGCCAGGTGCACACACATTGCAAAATATATGCTTATGTAACGGAAGAGATAACCCAGTCACACAGTTGTGGTTCACAACTTTATCCATATAATGTATGAGTCGAAATGGGCATTAAATTATGTAGTCAGAAAAAGGAAATGGCATTCTATTCGTTTAGATGGAATTAAAACAAATGTCCTATTCAGATTAATTACCACAAGTTAACGATTTCCATAAAGGGTTTGCGATAACACTCCTTCTGTTGTTTTGATATCTCTCCCATAACCCAGGCACTGAAGCTCCATTTGCAATAAAAAAGGGGGCAGAACTAGCAAGAGTGTTACAAATCTGGGAGATAGATGAACTGCTCTGCAAGCATAGTACCCACAATTTCATCCAAGACAAAGGCATAATTTACAAACATAAAGCTAGCAGAGGGTTGAATCACGTATGAACCCAGTTGTGAAGGTAAGTGCCAATGTGTTGTTGTTTCTCGTTTTGTTTCAGAGCACTGCAGCTCTAGGTTATACTTCAAGCCCATCATAGGCCTTTTCAAGCTTGTCAGAATAAGGAGTCAAAAAAATATTGCCATGGTGATGGGGAATAACATATGATTAATTTGATGTAGAAGGAAGAGGCTTTATAACTGAGTCTCATATGCCTGGAGGCCTACCAAGAACATCCTGCCACATGTGAATCTGTCAGCCTGGGTTTGCTGTACACAGTGTGCCCAGCCTTGGGAGAAAACTCACTGGTCACTGAGAGCTTGTTAGGCAAGCAGATGAAGACACATTGCACCAATGCTATTTGACAACCCTAGTGGTATATTTTCCCCTTTAGGGGCTAAAATGTGCTAAGTCAGGGTGGGCCAACACAACTTCTTCCTAAAGAACAAGGTTCTCGAGACCTTCTCTATAAGACAGAGACGACATCTTGCTTAGTGACCATTTCACAAATCTGTGCTCCCAGGAAAGATGTAATCAGTACAATATTCAGAAAGTCAGACAAGAAACGGCTGTGCATGAGGAAGTGCTCTATGCAAATACCATTTGTTCAATATTCATGCTTATCTGATGAAAACAGCTAGTTCTCATCACGGCATTCTGAAATCTGCTAACTCATTACTCATTACCCTCTATTCTAGGCTGTATTTTATTTCCAGTACTTGATATGGAATAGCTCAGTAAGAGAGCAAAACTGAAATAGATTAAAAATGACCGCACACACATGGTATCCAGCAACTGGATGATGATGATGATGATGATGATGATGATGATGATGGTGCTGGTGGTGGTGGTGGTGATGATGATGATGGTGGTGGTGGTGGTGTTGATGATGATGAAGACGATGAAGACGATTACAGACTTGGCTAGTTTATCAGTGGTGGATGATGGTGCATGAAAATGGGGACAAGACTATTCCTAGGTGTGGATGAGAGAAGGTTTTTATTGCAGTTATGAGGGAGAACATAGCCATAGACATCTGGAAGAGTCAAGACTGACCATACCAGCAGACTCAACAGGGTCAGGAGAGGAAAGCGGGTGGGAGTGGGAGGGAGAACGAGGAAGGAAGAGAAGAGGAGAGGAAACAAAGGTGCCAAGAGAACCAAAAGAGTGTATGGGAATCAAGAGAGCCCATAGCTCAATACATGAGTAACATAGGAATCTGGAGCAGGAAGCGAAGGCCCTGGGCTAGAGAGGTGTGAGTAGGGGAAAGGTGAGAAGTTCTGGGAGGAGCCACAGGTACTGAATGAGACTCACCCTGGATTTCTTTGGGATCTAAAAGAAAATGAGTGAGTTGCATAGCACTTTGATTTAGTTTTTTAATGTTAGTCACATGGGAAAGTATTTTATGCGCTATTTTATTTACTACTCACCATCATGCAAGACAATCTACCTGGTTTTAACGTCACGTTGTTCATGTGGCGGAGTCTTCAACCCTAGTGAGCATATTTTATAGCCTACAATTTTCTTCTTAATTAACCTTAGAGTTTATCTTGTCGATAATTCCCCCCAAGACTTTCTTTGAGTTGTTCCATTGATCTCCCTAAGATGTCTCTAGGATATGGAGAAAGTTCTCAATTATCTCCGTCTTAGGTACAAATGTGCATATTTGACTTTTGGTCATGGGAGTAAAACAGATGTGAGGAAGATGACTGTGGTGCTGTCCCATGCTTCCATGTATGGGACAGCCTGGAGAAATGGCCTTATTCTCACACATGAGGCCTGCATTTCCAGTTCCTGGCAGTTCTGTAATTAGGACTAGATGCCTCAATCCAAGTTATTCTAACACCATGAGACATAACTGGGAGAAATACCACTTGAGCAGGCTCTATGGTGAATAGCGAAGAAAGATTTGGCCATGGGACATCAACAACTGAATTTTCTACTAACTATATAACAGCTTTTTTGGGCAATTTAAAATTTAGAAGAGAACAGTGTAGGATTTTTGAGCATGATACATTTTTGGGTTATTAATTACACTAATCATATTAACTCCAAGGCAACACTCAGTTATTTTTACTAAGTTCTGTAAAGTGCATGGGAAAAGAGCTTAAAATCATACATTCTAAGTTAAACTATTGTGTTATTTAAGACAGTATTTGAATTTTAATTTATAAATAAGATATGCTATCTCAGTGTGAACACATACACACATACACACATACACACAATGTGTAAATGCTGTCCCTTGAACACAGATGTCTACTAGTCTTCTATAGACAATGTTTAAAGCTATGATTCTCATTTCTTAGCTGCTCCAGTTTGTGTAAACCCAGAGTGAATACAAGTGAAAGGTTTGGTGGTCGGAGGCTGTGTTTAATCTGGACCTCAGAACCTCCATTAGTTTGTCAATTTCAGCATAGCAACACAGTTGTAGATCCCAGGTCTGCTTACACAGCATGCTAGAGGTGCATATATGGCTATTGAGAGGTTGGTAAGGATCTCACAGGAAGTACCTGAAGCTCACTATTAGGTTACAGCATTCCATTTTACCTTCTCAATATCTTTATGATAACTATGTTGCAGCTTGGAAACTACAACATCTGGAAAAGAGAATGGCATGTATCCTCTTCTACACTGATTTCAGGTACAGTCCAAACTTTTATTTCTCTGCTATCTTAATGTGCCTGTAACAATGCATTCTACCTTTGCTCTACCATTTAGCATATTAAATTGTGCCCTCCCCTATTAAGCTGAAAAAAAAAGTGAATCTTTAAGAGGTAAAGATTTTTTGCTCTCTAAAAATCCAGTCTGATAAATGGTAGCATCTGGATTGTCCAACACTTGTTCTCAAAGCAAACCACCAGATGCAATTTCTACACCTGTGTCATATCAGATACCTTTACTGCCCCTTATTCTTCTACAGTCTGTGATTTTTGTCTTGCTATGGTGGCCATTTGTGAAATCCATTACTATAATTTTGATTTCACTTAATAGGAAAATTGCAGTAAAATTATGTCCTTGTGTAATAATAAACACGTGCATGCTGACACACTGGTGCATGCTGACATGCTGGTGACAGCACACACTCTCTAATAATTAGATGTTCCTCAGCTTAAACTTCTGTCCCGAATGTAACCAATTTCCTCAAATATATATGAGAACGTTGCCCAATATTGTATATAATTATAGGTACCTAGGATTATTTACATTGACTCATTTCGCATATTTTTTCAGAGTGTAGGTACATGCATAACACAATTTGAGATCCTGTAAGTACCTTTGCTTTCTATTTTACTGTTGTTCATTTTGCATTCTACAGTGCTCACAGGGAAGTCAAAGGACAACCTGTAGGTGTGTAGGTGTGTGTGTGTGTGTGTGTGTGTGTGTGTGTGTGTGTGTGTGTGTTGTGTGCATGCGCGCACTTAGGCACATGTATCCCACACCCCTACAGAGGTTAGCTGATTAGAGTAGGTATTTCCTTCTACCATATAAGTCCTGGTGATCAAATGTGGGTCATTAAGTCTGACCACAATTATCTTTATCCAGCTATGTTACACTCTGCAATTATAAACATCTGTATGTGCGATGTATATATTTTCTAACTATGGCATTTCACATAGAAGTGTGTGTTTGTGTGTATGTGTGTGTGTATGTGTGTGTGTGTGTGTGTGTGTGTGTGTGTGTGTGTGCACATGTATATGTTTGCATGTGAAGGCCAGAGGGCAGCACCCAGGGTTGTTCTTCAGCACAACCCCTGGTTTTAGAGACTTCTTGCTTTAGACAAAGTCCTTCACTAACCTCCAACTCACAAAGCAGACTAGCTTGCCTGGCTAGCAAACCCAGCAACCCACCTGGCTAAAGTGCCACAGAGCCGAGATTACAAGCGGATAACAGCATTGCCACACAGTCTGACATGTGAGTTTTGTGGAGCAAATTCAACTCGGCTTGCTTGCTCCAGGTTGGCCTCAGACCCAAGGACTTCTTTACTCTGCCTCTCCATCATACGTTACATCACAACTCTCAAACCCTCATACGTACAAGGGAAGGCACATCTCACATTACATTTTTACAAACCTAAATGACTTAAGTCTTACAATTTTTTTTGTCAAATTACTTGAGAGGATGATGGTGGCCCCTGAAATTCATTTGTATGTAAATGTGGCTAATTTGTCTCAATTTCAGTCGTTATCTCAGTGTGTGTACATAGTTTATCCATGTTCCGTGCTGAAGAATAAGCCCAGTTGCTGTGCTTTATTGTTAGAAATGGAGCCGGGTGGAGGATCTCGGTAGGTAAATCCCTATGGACACGTGCTGGAGGTCTCTCCATGAGCAGATTCTTTTTAGCAGATACCTGCTGTGCCATGGCTCAGGAACACACGTAGCTTGGTCAGGCATTGCAGGTCTGACCTCTCTCTGCAGAGGTAACCTATACTTCCATGGAGAACGTTGGCTTCCTTTCCTATATCTCCATGGGCAGGCTGTCGTTCCTCTGTTGATTTTGGTCAGTTTCCTTTAGTTAAGTTCTATTTCAGAGACAGCCACCACGGTGTGACACATTTTGATACAGTCTCATGGGCATCCTGACTCTTCCAGATAAGCCTTGGCCATCTAATTCACTCATTTTCCCTTTGGAAAATTTTTTGTAGTTTTGGCTTGTTGTGTTACTAATTTTCTTAAGGTACTTTTTCTTTTTCGGTAAGGACTTAAAAATACCCGATTTGAAGGTACCAGCCTCCCCTTTTATTTTTAAAGTTTCTCGATTAAAAAGGCTGTCACCTGGAAGGTGACCAATACTGGAGGCAACAGTCGTCCCACCTGGCAAGGACCACTCTGTTGGGCAGGCTTTGATCATCTGTCCCTGCAGGCAAGCTATTGTTAGAATCCCTCATTTCCTCTGGTGGCCACCCTGGAGATTCTCCTCAATTGCTCCTTGCCTCCTCCTTGGCTCGCGATGCTAGGATTCCTGTAGCTGTCCTTTTCTTTAAGATCCAAGCAGGGCTTGAAGCCTCAGCAGCTGTTTGGCTCAGATTCAGTAGCAAAGAGGTTCCCAGATATGCATTCAAACTCTTCTCTTCCTGCAATCCCACTATAGTCTCTAATTCTGCTTGCTTTGCTTCCTTTGTCTTGTCACCTCTTTGTATGTGTGCATATACTTTATTGTTTTGAAATAAAAGTTTAAATTATCCCACAAAGGTTAATATGTTTAGATATGGGGTTTCTCATATGGTAGATGCATATATATATAAATTGTCTGACTTACAGTTGCAGGGTCAGTAGTATGTAATGCTGACTGCAACTGCTTCTTGAGGACTGCTCTGTGGGAGATGAGTTTATATTGCTTTGTGCAGAATGAGGGACCAGAAGGACAGGGTTGTTTGAAGACTGTTGAATTCCTTTATGAGCTACTATGTACAAAAGGGCCAACTGTTGTATTCTACATGCGTAATGCCTTTCCCCTTGCTTGCTGCTAGACAAACGACAGAAGCCCAACTTTTTACGCTAATTTTAAACCAATTACAGAAAGAAATGAGAGAAGTAGCTGGGAGACAGAGGGAAAGGAGGATAAACTTTAAAAGGCAGGAGAAGAGGGACCAGTCCTAACTTGTGTAACACATGGCTTCTGACATATAATAGTGCCTATAGTCTGCTGTGGAGGTAAGGATGTAGTAATTCATTTTCTTCCCTTTGTTTATTTTACATATACACCGTAAACATCCACAGAAGTGTGGCTTACTCTGGAAGATACCAACAAGGGAGCTCATGAAAAACTAGTCCAGGGACATGATATGCTTTCAGAGTTATAGCCATAGCTTTCAATCTCCAACTTTTTAATCTTTTCAACATCGAACTCTGCTAGTTTTTTTTCAATCATTGTGAAGAAATCCACATTGAAAGTAACTTGATAAGGGAAAGTTTATTCTGGCTCATAGTTTGAGGGATTTAGTATGTCATTACAGGAACCTAAGGCAGAAGAGTGTGACATAGGTAATCATGCTGTGTTGGAAGTCATGGAAGCTTCTCCGTCCTTCATTTTTGTTCACTAGATGACCCCAAGCCCTGCAGTGGTGCAGCACGCATTTCGGACAAATCGTCTCTCACCTGTTAAACCACTCCTGAAACCCATTAATAGACCTGCTCAGGGCTGTATCACCTAGGTGATAGCATAACAGTCAACAGAAATGTCTAGAATTCACGCCAAGGTTGCACTTTTCCACTTCCATTCCCATAAGCCCCATCGTCAACACTGTCCACATGTATTGCTCTATATTCTGCCAAGAGCTTTTGGCCTGGTCTAAATTCTCATTTCGACACAACCATTTTCCTTTGGGTCAGCTTTTGTCATAGGGGTATAAAAGGACTGGGGACCTTTTCCAAACTTGTGTTCATGATCCTAAATTCACTGTTCTACCTGTCTTCTTAAAATTTGTTGGCAAAGGAATGAGAGAGGAAGTGACCAACTATATCAATCTAATACCATCCTTTTGGTTGTACCGTGGTTTCCGTAATAATGTGACAACCGAGTGGTACTTATTAATTTGGATTCTGACTTAAAGATAATGGATAAGTAGTACCAGGTACGATTGCTGTCAGTTTACAACAATGTCAAAGAATTGTCTCCATCATTTTTTCACATTTGATATTTGCCTACAAACCTTACGTATTCATTCCCCATTTCTGAGTGTGTTTGAGTTTCTATCTTACAGATAGAAAAAAAGATCTATTTGCATATGTTTCTTCCAGAATTAGTGCTGATTTATCTTACATCTGGATTTTGGCTGCACAGTCTAAGTGTAGTGTCTGGGTTTTTTTTTTTTCAAATATTTCACAGCTGAAAATTTTCTAACTCTCCTTGTACCTGAAGGCTAATTAATAATCATTAAATTTGTTTTGCCTTGGTGCCAAATAACTTATATTAAAAACCTGAAATGATCAGTTAATCATGTTGAGGCTGCTGGTTGTCAAGTATCCAGGTGTCCCAAGGTAATGCAGATGTTCAGTATATAAGGTTAAAAACACCATTTACATAATCCTCATTCTCCATCTAAACATATTGATATCATATAATTGGTATCTGTCTATTCATTCCTTTCACTGTTCTTCTCCAGTATCAATAATTTAGCATTAAACATGAAATGAGTTGTGGCTGGTGATTTATCCCAAAGGCAGAATACTTTTCTAGCAAGTAATTTCTACAGTAATAAAAATAGATAGTAAATAAATAAATAAATAAATAAATAAATAAATAAATAAAATAAAATGATTCATCTGCCAAAAGTTTGACTCTGTCAAACAAATGTATTTACTTTCGAAGTGAATGGGTAAGGACCACTCACAGATGAGGGATAGACAATGTATTTTGTGCTTGAGAGTCTTTTAAACTACAGCAAGCCAGAGGCTTTCTAAAGGACTGGTTTAGTTTTAAGATGTCCTTGAGATCTTAAAGATGAGAAAGTCCAGGTTTCTTGTTCAGGACTTGTTCAAGGGAGATCCCATTGAGCACTGCTTCCCCACCAGGGTGTGCTCCACTGTGCTCAGGAATGGAAGACGGTCTCCAGAATTATTACGGGCTTTCAAAACAACAGGATAAATGCATATCTCAGAGTTTCTGGGGCTGATAGAGAATACTGCTATAACTAAGAAAGTAAGATCAGACAATGCTATCCCTAGTACCGCACACTAATACATGAATTTGAATTGCTACATGTAGGCATAAAAATATAACTCAACATAGAGAGCATAATTTCAGTTAGACGGTAATCTGAATTAATCGAAACTCAAATTTACTGAGATAAGAGATTTCCTAATCTACATTTGAGAAATATAAATCTTAGACGTGCTTGTTATTTCATAAAAATCCCAAGGCTTTTGAATTCAGGGGCCTTTCTTATATGTAATGCACCACATGGCATAGAAGCCATTCCAATCACTGCTTTTTAATGTAGACTAACCATCTAAGTGAAAATTATTATTATAATAAGCCCCACTGTAGGGAGAAAAGAAATAAACTCTTGGAGCGTCTTCTCCGTGTTCCTACTAGCTGTGACAACAGATTCAATATTGGCCTTATTTTCATTCTCCTGTGATTGCAAATTGAACACTTTCGTCCTAATGTCTGTTTTCCAGCGTTGGTAGGGTATTGCTATCATTAGAAGGCTAACTGTCCGGGGGAACTGTATACTGTAATCTCCATTCAGAATCTCCAATGGAACTTACCTATTCTTCGTTCTTTAAGCACAGCCTCTGAATATAGCTGTGTGCTGGAAACAGATGACTATAGACATGTTTCACTGTCCATGGGACTGCACCACATGGCTATTGCTTACTATTATGCAGGGACAAGAAATATAGATAATTTTTGGAAAACTAAATGAGGAAATGATCATTATCCTCCCCACCCCTGTGTGTGTGTGTGTGTGTGTGTGTGTTTACATGTATATGTAGTTAACTTCTGAAAAGTGTAGGCTTTTAAAAGGACTTAGGCACCTAAGACATTCCAGGGGTTCTACTCTTCAAAAACAACTTACTAATATAAGAACAATATATACAATAGGCTTTTTATAAAAGCATGAGTATAATTAGGATAGAGTCAAGCATTTAATTATCACATCTGTCTCCATTCCTCCAGAGCTATGTAATTAATATGACACATTAAATAATTCTTTTATTAAGCTCCTACTACATGTCAGGCAGCAGACTGAGTACTTTGTACACACTGCCTGTGTTTAAAGTTCTCACGGTGACTTTCCAATGAGGGGGACGTTGGTATTCATTCAGTTTAGAGCTGAGAAAATATGAGGACTAGAAGATAATAAGAATGGGTGGATATCGCTCCTTACTTTTGATGGCTCAATCAATGGGAATTGAACCAAGAATGCTATGAACTTCACCCTGTACCAAAATACCACTATAAGCACGCTGCATCCAAGAGTGAGTGAAATGTGTGATGGAATCCATTAATCCTCCAGCCGCCTGCCTGTAGAGCCACCATGCTCTCCAATGTCAGGTCATTGCCAGCAGGTAACACTGCACTGGACAATGGGCAGAGAGCAAGACAAAGAGGGTGGCATGGTTTTCTTAGTATCTTTGCAGTCTACAGAACTCTTGGGCTCCTACGGAAGGCCCTTTACCGATGCCATCCAGTATGAGAAGGACAAGCAGAAGCTAAGGATTACATTTCATTTAGTAGGTTTAATTTTTAAAGTCTGAGGCTATACACATTCTGAAAATAAAACAGTAAGAATGAATATAGCATATGAAAGTAATAACATATAAAAGGTTACAGGATCCTCTTAGAAGATCGTGGTGATAGTTACTCATTATTTTATATTATTTTAGGCAGGGTTTAACTATGTATCTCTAGCTGGCCTGGAGCTTTTTTGGGGGGGTTGTTTTTAAATTATTGTGTTTTTGTACAAAAAGTGGAATGTTCTACTTAGACCAGTATGACCTCAGGCTTACAGAGGTCCACCTGCTTCTCCCCTGTCCAGTGTTGTAATTAAAGGCAGCATCTCCATGTGTGGCCTTGTTAACTCTATTCTAAAGTTTATGAGGCTTGGGCATGTTAAAGTATGGTGTCATAGCTTCCGAGGAAAGGATAGAAGCTAGAAGAACTCTCTGGTGGTCTCCCTTTCTTCTTTCCTTAAGAGTCTGTCTGTCGTATATTCTTATTACTGAAGACATGGGGAGCATTCACAGTTTCAACACAGAGGACTTGCTAGCTTCCTTCTGTTCATTATTACTGAGCTACATCCTGACCTTTGGCCAATCAAACATTTCTACATTACCCACTTATTTATCAAGTGGCATAAAAATACACGGGGTGCCGTTTCTTTGGGCTTTTTATTTCTGAATTTTCTCCTGACATCTAGAATTTATATTAAAACCCATTAGCATTCTCTCTCTCTCTCTCTCTCTCTCTCTCTCTCTCCCTCTCTCTCTCTCTATATATATATATATATACATATATACACAAATATATACATATATATATTACACACATACATACGCACACATGTACACACACAATGTACGACAGCTTCAGTCTTGAGCTAGTCACAGGCTAGAAAAGGAACCTCACCCCTGATAAAGTTATGATTTATATCTTCTACATATTGGCTTTAATGAATTTTTTACCACTAAAAACAACCCCATATACATGTCTGGGAAGATAGAAGTCTATCCTGGGCAAAAGCATGACCATGATCATTTTCATTTTCTGTATCTTTTAGGCAAGAAGACAGCACCCGCCATACATGTTGAGTGATTGATTGCATCATGGACTGCAAAGATGTGGTGACCTTGGTCAAGTAGCCAATATTCTTATTATGCAAATGAGGGACATCAGTCTTGGGAGCTTAAGTCATGCATCTTAAAATGTTGGACAGAGAACATAAATGGCAAAGTGTCTGACTTTTATTTGTCATGGTATGAAGGACAGATTCATGTTTCAGTTTGAGATCCAGTCACCGTGGCAGCATAGCTCTGCCCAACAGTATAAGGTTTTTCTTTTCAACTTTATATCTGGCTTTCAAGATAGACGCTGGCTGGGAAGAAAATAATGTATGTCTGAGCTCTCCAGAAAAGCCTGTTTGGTTAGCTCAGACAAAGAGAGACAGTGGAGTGGATATAAGGAAGAGAACTCAGAGGAAATGTGGCAAAAGTTAAGAAAGCGTCCATGTATCAAAATACATTTACCATGGAGTTCTCAAACCTTGACCACTAAGGCCAGCACAGGGGAATTAAGAGGAATGAGTCAGGTTTGTGAGAACACACAACGAGAAGAGATTAGAAACACACTGTGTAAGATTCAAGTTTCTGCAGAGATTTGAAATGTTTGCCCCGGGATTGGGTATAGGAGTAAAAACAATATTGCATATTATATCTAACCCTAGATTTTTGGATACAGGACACTTATAATGGTATTTTTGTACAGGGTGAAATTCAGAGCCTTCTCGGTTTAACTCTCATAAACGTAAGGAACAATATCCACTCACACTCACTGCTGAGAACTGGATTCCAGGTCACCTTAAACCTAAGTGCCCATACCTTGCTAAATCCAAGGAGATATTGGGAACCACTTCATTCATTAGACTTGAGGGGACCCCATCTTGTAATGCTCTGAGAAAGTTCAGTCTGCCAGGTAAGCTTTGGTCTATATGTGAAGACAGCAGGGTAGTCTGGGGGAAGCTCCTAGGCTGTGGAGTCTCATTTGGAGCAGCACTGCTAATGAGTGAGAAGGACCTGGGCAAATGATGATTTATGCTCTGACACTGTATTCAGAAAAATTTAGCAGCAGGGAAAATTGTTTCTAACTAGAGCAGGGATCAGAGAACAGGTTCGTTTTAGAATAGTTAATAATGAGACAAAAGTAGACCCACAAGTCTTTGAAAGCTCACGAATGCTGGGTAGATACCTAGTTGGAAACGCGGGCAAAGGTGGGGAGGCAGTGGCTGCTACAAATGCTGCATGGTGCTCCCTGCAACTGGAGCTATTTAAGTCCCTAGATCTAAATCAAAGACTGCTGAATCTATGTGCTGGGATCATGGAGCCCACAGCTGTGTGGGGAAGAGGGCTGGAGAAGCTAGGCAGTGTCAGGCATGACAGAATGTTAAATAGAGGGCGAATTTCAAAACAAAGCATGTGATTAATTTGGGCATTAGATCCATTGCAAAGGTTGGCCAATTGCTGCTTAATCTACAAGAATTGGTTAGAGGCTCCATTAAATAAAAATGTCCCCTGCGTCTTTGCTGCAAAATGCAAAATGTGTGGAACTCTAACCCACTCACAGAACATGAATACATTAGTATTTAGGGATTGGAGCTAATGACTGGAATGAAAGCCGGACATTTTAGTTATATAAGTAAGTGATCAAATTTGATAACACGGAGTAAATTAGGCCCAGAACAATTCGGCTGCTTGTTATCTTTTTCTTTCTTGCAGCAGACAGTACCATGTGTTTGGTCTATAAGGTCACCTTTCACTATGTATAGATGTGCAAAAGGGTAGAGAGAGAGAGAGAGAGAGAGAGAGAGAGAGAGAGAGAGAGAGAGAATGAGAATAGAGGTGACTTAATAGTCACGTTTTCATTAAAGCCAGAGATATTAATTCAGATTAATAGCATATGCTGAAGAAGTAAACAAAAATGTATGACTCCCTTTATACCTTTTGCTCCAGTTGCCTGGATATTTTCAGTCTCAGTCTCAGGAGAATCCTCTCAGTGTCCTGGAATATTCACCAGGGAGGCCCCCATAGCTTTGGAGGAGACCATAAATAATTTTAGAGATCTCTGTCAGTACCTGATTACTGGCCAATTTTTTTTCTTTAGAGATGACATCAACTCTCATCTTGTGATCATCTGAGTTTGCCTAATTTTCTTTTTTCCCATGGGACTTAGTGCCATGCAACAGGTTATTCTTGTTTCTTTATTCCCTGCCTCTCCTAATACTAAGATAATCAGGATGTAGCAAATAAAAAATACAGGACATTTGGTTAAGTTGGGATTTTAGATTTCAATGGAAACTTTAGGATGCATTAAACAACGCACCAGACTTACTTATTCTAAAATATTGATTGTCTTACATTATCCACACTGAAAACTTATTCATTATTTAATTAATAATGTATGTAAAATATTGTACAAAATGTGCTCAGACAAAAAAAGTGTATTTGGAATCCAAATTCAATCAATCATCCTATCTTTTGTTCCCCTAGTCCTACTGCCTTCCAAATAGAATTTCATCTACAAAAAGGCAAGAGCGGGCAGTTAATTTTGGGGGTCCCACTCTGCTTCAGGGAGCTGTTACATCACTACTCTATAAAACCTTGGTCCTTGGGATACTGTGCTTGTTGCTGCATTTGCAGAGCCTTGACCAGTATCTGCTGAAGGGAAGGATCGAGTACGTACTGATTGAGCTCACTGTGGAATCATTCATTTTTCTAAAATATTCATTCTATCCTTCAAGTCTCATTGTGGTGAAATCTCTTGAGGCCAGCCAGAATTTATTCAAATATAGCATTCCCAGGAAGAATAAGATCCTTGTGGATGAGAAATATTTTTCTTTCTGCAGACTATACCATTTAATTTAGAATTTGATTAATATAGAAAGTATGGAGAGGATTCAGAATATTTTTTGCTCACCATTTATATATAACCAGGGGGCCACAAGAAACCCAAATATTAAAACTCAGTGTTTTTTAGGTTGAACATGTTATTTGATATTAAGCATACACAGATATAATTGACAAATATTATTTCTGTTAAGATATACCCTTTTAGAAAATTTTTAATTTTAGGATAGTGAAATCAGTAATGATACACTACAGGGTTATATAAACTACCTTTTAAACTCTGGCTATACCAGAGTTTAGTATCTGGTGTAGTATCATTTACTTATTTTAAGCATCATTAGAAAGAGATCCCACATTGTAGAAAACTGTTGCAGTTTTGTATGCCCACATCTAATCAGTTCTACTGTCTTTCCTTGTTCAGAGACTATAATCCATTTTCTGTTTGAGAGAATAATGCTATAGATAGTAATGAAATGACGATTGTACAATCCTATGAGTGGGAAATCTGATTTTATTGTCTAGCGTACTAAGTACATAATTGCTTTGTAAACTCAGCAAAGCTGGAGGATAGTATCTTGATGACCATGTAGCTACTGTAAGTGCTATGTTTTGAATTGTACTGTTCAGAGAATAGGCCAAAGCCCTAAGCCCTGACCTTAATTCATAGAAATGTATCAGATATTGAAGATACAGTGAGATGAGCTAATTCTCAAGTAGGGTCAACTTTCAAGACAAAATGACCAGCATCCTTCTGAGCACAGGGCTAAGAGATATGGATAGAGGAGACAATGTGCACACAAGGAAGGCAGAGGGTGCAGTTGACAGAAGACAGAGAAAGCTTGGGATGAGCAGCTAAGACAGAGATGAAGAAAAATTCCTTCCAGGATGGGAGTTAGCATGGCTAGCCTGCTTTGGAATTTCTCTGTCCTTGACTGTGAGAGGGTACAATCTCTTTGCACATATATGCCCAGTAACTTTTGAAGAAGGAATATCTGTTACTTTTGAGAATGATCATATTAAATACTGATGCTATAGACATATAAATAATCATATTAAAGGCTACATTTCTCCAACATTTTGCTTCTTCTCAAGTTAGAGTTAAGATGCGATTTAGTGGAAAAGGAAGCTTTAGGATTTCAAGTTAGTTGTTTGTATTGTCCAAACATTGTCAGACTTAAAAGTAAGGGGCCATCTTCTTAAGCAAAGCTTTAGCATTCTGGGGGATCATTGCTTTACTTTATAGGAAGCTTAAAAAATTATCCTACCAAACATGGCTATAATTTAGGTCAAATTTTGGCTCATTCAAACATAACTAAAGCAGTTTTTAGTACAGCTTTCAGGCTTTCTTCTTCTTCTTCTTCTTCTTCTTCTTCTTCTTCTTCTTCTTCTTATTATTATTATTATTATTATTATTATTATTATTATCATTATTTAGGAAATATAAAGCTTGAGTGAAGAATAAAAATCTTAAAAAAGAAAACTGTCATTAAAATAGAAATGCAGTCTCCAGTTTTAAAATAACAGAAATTTACAGTAACTGATTACTTCACATTCTTGAAAGAAAACACTAATAGGTCAAAAGAAGGCTCATTCAAGGCCAATAATCATTTATAACAAACCAAGAAAATTGATCCTAGAAACTCTAATCTGACATTCTTTGTCCTGAAAGATGTTAGCTAGCCATCAGTTTCTCACTATATGTTTTGATAACAGCTATTACCTCTCCGTGGTATCATTTTCTATTTTTTATGTCTATAAGGAATTTTAAAGACAAAATCCTTCAAGGTTTGACTAATGAACTCTTGTATTTAGGAATACCTGTGTTCCTATTTCTGCCCTGGTCAGTTTGCATGCCACTCAATGTGGACACTGGCAGAACCATTACAGATTTATAAAATATCAGGAATTGATGCTAAACTGCCTTCAAAAGACAAGGTTGATGTTGCTATAATGCTGGCATTATTTGTCCGTGACACCTTAAGTAGCTTTTGAAATGTATGAGATGTTGAAACGGTGCACATTTAAAAAAAACAGCCCTGCACAACACCATGTTCAAGGTTATATTTCAACTTTTCTTTCTATTTATCCGCTTATAATTTATTGAATAAGTATGACAATGAGATAATTCAATTCTATTCAGTTTTTCTATTTTTGTGTCTCCCAAAGTGGAACATGCAGTTTTTAAAAGGAGATAAAAATAAAAATGATTCTTTCACTGAGGTTCTGAACTCCCATCAAAATATCGAGTTAGCATAGATTCCGGGAAAGAACACTGAGCACCAGAAAATAGTTTGATCACCCGACAATACCTACAGTTCACATTTATTATGTATTCATTCCCAGACATGGTTATATATTTCTGTGTTAACATTACTAATCCTGCCGGTGTTATTTAGTAGGAACCATTCTATACATAAAGGGCGGACTTTTCATAGTTTATTAATCTATAACACTAATAAATTAAAACAGGATCTGCAAATATAAC
This sequence comes from Rattus norvegicus, assembly GCF_021556685.1. Taxonomy (NCBI): domain Eukaryota; kingdom Metazoa; phylum Chordata; class Mammalia; order Rodentia; family Muridae; genus Rattus; species Rattus norvegicus. Next base: position 53,856,307 of record NC_141540.1, read on the forward strand.
ACCACCAAAGGAAAACAGGTATCATTTGTTCTAACATAGGAATCCGAGTTAAAAAACATAAAAGAATAAGCAGTAAAATGCGTGTATCTGAATCAGTTCACCCAACAGTATTCTAATGTAGCCTTCATGTCTTACGACATAAGTGGTGTTATATAGTTTGCGTGGCCTAAAACATAGAGAAACTGTCATGTGATTTCTGTCCTTGACTTTTTAGGTCCTTCTTTGTAAGGCTCTGCAGCCCTTCTGGAACCTTCACCTGTTAGCGCCTCCCTTGCATCACTCGCTGCCGTTTACAGAGGAACGTCTGCTGTCTCCGTGCTTTCCTCTGCAAACACATTAATTCATTGCAACAACTTACCCATAAACTATAATTATGGACAGCCTTTTTTTTTTTTTTGGTTCTTTTTTTCAGACCTGGGGACTGAACCCAGGGCCTTGCGCTTCCTAGGCAAGCGCTCTACCACTGAGCTAAATCCCCAACCCCTATGGACAGCCTTTTATTTATCAAAATCTGTAGCTTTGGATTTACAGTTTTCTTTGGACTGAAAATTCAGGAAGGGGTCTCAATTGCTCTGCGTTCATTTCTTCTCTTTGGCAAGAATAGGGATGTATCTTAGGTGACGTTAATATTTATGAGTCAAGTCTTTACATTTGATTTTGTAGATCATGAAAGAGCACTGGAATGATAAGTAAATTAAAGAAATAGTGTTTTTCTTGTTGGCATTCTTCTCTTTAGCCCAGGAAAGAGAAGCCTTGGGGAATTTTCATATAACATAAGATTAATGCTCTCTCACTCTCTCTCTCTCTCTCTCTCTCTCTCTCTCTCTCTCTCTCTCTCTCTCACACACACACACACACACATGTACGGATATGTGCACACATGTACACATTTCCTAACCATATTTAGACTGTGACTCTAAATGAGAAATTTTGGGTTAATTTGCAGAGAGGAATTCTATTATTGGACCTTAATTGAAATGAAAATTAGTTTCTAGAAGATGATATTATATCATTAAGGAAAGAAATATTTATTTTTGTTTTTGTTTCTTTTTTCATTTGCAAATGGTAGGAAGTTCTGTTATCTTGCATAAACACCAGGGTGTGAGGCATTATTGGTATCTTTCCATTTCTTATATATTATCTCTTTTATATAGCGTTCCTCATAGAAAGCTCTTTAGAACCTTACATTGTTGATGAAAATAAATTGCATTTAGAATTCCTCCTTGGTTTCTTAATATGTGGCACTAAATATGCCTGTGTGAAAAATTTTGTTTTTGTCAAATAAAAGCACAGGGTACTAGCATATGAAAGAGAGAGATATTATCATTCCAGGCTTCAAGGAACTCATTAAAATGTATGTAAGCAGGAGTGAGTAAACAATACATAGAAGATAACCCAGTGGTCTAGTGAAAATTCGACAATAATAATATTAAACACAAAGAAGAGTGAGAATTATCTTCCTTAACAATCATCTGATTAAATAGTAGCTCTTTTTATATGGCTTCTGATTTTTTTCCTAATAAAATTTTCATAAAAAATTAGCAATCTAAATCCTTACTTGGAATTGCATGGTTAGTTTTTGGATTCTTTGAAGTACTGTTGATGTTTGGGTATGCAGAGTCTCAAGGAACACTGGTGTTTTTGGGGGAGAAAAAGACATAGATATTGAGAAATTAAAAGTACTTCAGTCCGTTTAGTAAGCTCAAAAGAAATACTTTATAAGCATTTGGTGTTTGAGTTCTATAAGCATGAGTGGTATGGAGGAGTCCTCACAGTTATGAGGATAAGTCCATGGCTCCTTTTCCTACAAAATTACTACTGGTGGGTGCCATACCCTGTGCTATTTTTCCTTGTCACGTGTCTGTGTCATGTGTAGACCTACATAATTGCAAGTGGGTATGTGTGTCCGTGTGCATGGAGGCCTGACTTTGGTTCTTGTCAGCTTGTTCTCAGTATCCCTTGGCTTAGCCTTCTGACATTGGAATTAAAAGTGGGCCACTGTGGCAATTGGACATCTATATCATCTATATCTATATATCTATATGCCTTTCAGATCAGAACTTGGGTCTTTTTGCTTGCATGCCAAGCACTAACTGTTCAGCCCCCTCCCCACTCCAAAGTAGTGTTTTAAAAGAAAAATGTTATACATGGAAAGTAACTCCAGAGGACAACTTAGTATTCCTAAGCTCTGGAAGGATTTATCCACTTCACATATGTGAGCAATTGATCCTTAGAGTCTTATTTCAACTTCTGTCACCAAAGGATTAGGCCCAATTATAATTAATTCTTTAATAACGAAATTGATATCCTCTTCACACATGTAAGCCAGATACTAGATTACAGTACACTCTAAAATATGCTTTGGAGTAATTTTGACCTAATTAATTATTTTAGACAGCTTTGGAAAGTTTGACTTACTAATCGGACTCTCCAAAACAAAGCCCATGGCAGACTTCATTCTACTTGGCAAAGGAGCCAAGTGGAAGTTGATTTCATGGCGCTATTGTGCACAGCTGGGTTTGACAAGTGTGTTTGGTTTCACCGAACAATCAAAGGTTATATGTAGTCTGGTAGTTTGCAATTTAACTCAGATTATCTGGGGACTTTTGAATGCTTTCTGCTTCCTTCCTGGTTTGCTATCTGGATACATACTTGGAGAAGAAAAAGCACAGAGAAAACATTGCTAAATGTGTGTGAAGTCTGAAATGTATACGAAATTCACCCATGATCTTGTGATCACCAAGTTTCCGATGAAATGCATCTTTACCTAATTCAGTTGGGAGCACAACTTTGCTGCGGGTATGTCTGGGAGCATATAGGGGCAAGCATGGACTCCTTGAATGCAGTTGCATAGGTGACACCTATGGTGTACACTATGCACATGGGCCTGACTTTGTGTGTATGGTCTATCTACCCAAGGCCTTTATGCAGCCCAATTCATCGAGATGAAATATTTCTGTTTCCATCTTGTCAAAATGTGCTTTGCTCTTTTGGGATTTTTACCACTTTCATCTAGGGCACTAAGTTTGGTTCCTGTCTCCCCTTAAACTTTATATTTTTCAATTTTCTGCTCATTATCAATTAAACCATGATAATGAAAGAGAAAATTAAAGTGAACTTGCACAATGTCTTCAATGGCCCCGAGTTAATAAAGATGAATAAATAGTTCTTTCTCAGTGCATTATTTTTATTGTCTTACTTTCGTCTCCTGTCGATAAAACTACCTACCCAAATCAACTTAAAAGGACAGAGGGGTTAGCTTGGCTCACCGTTTTAGGTTATAACCCATCATTGCATGGGAACTCAAGGTGGCAGGAGATTGAAGCCTGTCTCATCCATTATCAGGAAGTACAAAGAGATGACTCTTAGCTTCGTTCTCTACTTCTCCATTATGTACAGGACAGGATTCAAGTCCATAGAATGATCCTGCCCAACAATTAAGGTGGGTAATTCCATACCTAGTAACCTAATGAAAAGGTATCTCAAAACCATATGTGGAAGTTATATAATTTCTTAAAGCTATAACTGGAGGTTATCTTCTACCTGCTTCTCGATTCTGTCAGGTTGACCATTTATAACCATGGTACTTTCCTATGAATGTCAATGATAGTTGGGAATACATGTTGTTAAAATTAAATGTAATTGCTGGGAATTAATAATGATGATTTTTAAGAAACTCAAATAAATATTCAAAATCACTCTGGTTTTGTTATGATTGTTTTTATTTTCCTCTTTACATTGTTATTTATCTCACTGACTGTATTGATACCTGGTGTTACTGGGGTACTTATATGGCTTCACATGTCAGAGCTACAGGAAGGAAAGAACGATATTGTTCTTACTGAGTATTTTCTCTACCCACAAAGCTTTGGCCAAAATTTTGATCAAATAAAGTAAGGAAGTTGCATGATGTATGCACTGGCCCTGAGTTTTTAGTTTTTAAATGGTATATGAATCCCTTAAGTTCCCATACTTTATTATTATTATTATTATTATTATTATTATTATTATTATTATTATTATTTCCAGAATTTTCTTAGGAGAGAAGAGGTGTGACCCGGAAAAAATGGCAAGACGGGAATTAAATTTCCCTGTATCTGGGCTAGGAATGAATATTAAATGTTGTGTTTGTGCATGCATGCAAGTGTGTGTGTGTGTGTGTGTGTGAGAGAGAGAGAGAGAGAGAGAGAGAGAGAGAGAGAGAGAGAGAGAGAAAGAGAGAGAGAGAGAAAGAGAGAGAGAGAAAGGGAGGGAGAGGGAAAGGGTGTGTGTGTGTGTGTATGTGTGTGTTTGTATGTATTAGTATTTTGTAATACTGGTGTGATTATCTGGATTAGGACTACAGATTTGCTAGTGTAACTAATCTTATGGAGAATATATAGACACTTCCAAGCACATACGTTCATGGTTGATTTGGTTCACTTACAGATATTTCAATTTAGTAATAAGTATATTTCTGCATTTGCTTGCTTCACCTGTTCACTGGAAAGACATGTGTGAATTCTAAGTTTTGTTGGCTAAGTGTACCCAGAGGCTTCACCTCATGTATGAAGGTGTAGAGATTGTACTGATAAGAAAAATGAACTTTCAAATGAGTGGAGAGAAGATGTGTAAGACCTAACCTTTGTATAGTACTGAAATTATTTTCTTCATCTGTATTGATATGCTTATTCTGTCAAAATTCTTTGGTGAGGAAAAACAACAATAAGACTTTGAAAAGGGGGCTGGAGAGATGGCTCAGAGGTTAAGAGCACTGGCTGCTTTTCCAGAGGACCTGGGTTCAATTCCCAGCACCCACAATGGCTGCTCACAGCTGTCGGTAACTCCTGTTCCAGGGGATCTGACATGCTCGCACATGAAGTCAAACACCAATGTACTTAAGGTAATTGAAGAAATATTTATAACAGGCTAAATATTCCCATTTTTAATGTGCATCTCTGGCCCTCATCCCTTCTCCTCCCTCTCAGTCTTTTCCACATCCCTCACTCCTCTATTCTCTATTTCATTCTGTCATACCTGGCTCCTTCCTGCCAACGGTCTTTGAGTGGATATACTACAGAGTCCCAACTTACATGGTTGGCAAGAATCATCCCTAAGCTTTATTTTCAACTGGCTACATGTTCACTGGAGGCTGCACGTGAGATGATTCATGCTGCCCCCATGCAAGACATCCCATAGGGAAGAAAGGAGAGGAGAAACCCATAGCATCTAGCAGTGAAGGTCAGAACAGGAAAAGTAAGACCAGAGAAGAAGTTGAAGCTCTGGTGTTATAACACCATGGTGCCGTTGGCAATAGAGAAAGCGGTTCCTGGGTAGGATGCAGAAGACAAAACACATATTTCTTCTTCACGTGTTTTGCTGCTGCCCTTAGTTTAACCTTACAACCCTTTGGCTTAGTTCCTAATTGACATTTTAAAAGTCTAAATTATTTTAGAGATTATAATGTCATTGCTTTTGTGACTTACTGATAACAAGAGTTTTATATTTATATATATATACACATACATACACATATCTGTATCTATTTCTATATATCTATATATCTATATCTATATCTATGCCTATATCTATATCTATATCTATATCTATATCTATATCTATATCTATATCTATATCTATATCTATATCTATATCCATATGGCTAAGTTTTCCTGACTGTTGCATAACACAACAAAGTTTTCATTTCTCCTCCTATCCTCTTTCCTCATCATACACTTATGATTGCATTATTATTATTATACATGTATTATTATTTATTCCACACACTTATTATTGCATATGAATGGATGTATGCATCGAGTTAGAAGGTGATATGAAGACAGACTGCACTTGTTATCCAATCTTAAAGGGCAGAGATGGAATCTTGGCAGGAGACAGCAAAAAACAATGAACACTTACGCATTTCTTATATAGCTTATAGTGCCAGGAGAGAGTGGTTTCAAACACCATCATTCTTTTTTTTTGTTCAGGCAGCTATTGTCTGAATAAACATAATCCCACTCACTTTTCAAGGGTATAAACAAGGGTATGTTCTGTACTTGTCTCCTATTCTGATGAAATACAAACATAGATGATTAATAAAACCGAAATGAAGCCATTATCACACATGATGCTAACTTAATTTACAATCCATGCTTGAAGCTATAGCCTAAGATGCTACTATAAGAAGCATGGTAAAATACAATGTATAAACAATGGTTCTGTGAGACTGCCTGCAATCTGAACTCCATTTTGACCACTGAGGTAATGAAAAGTCAGCAGTGATTAGAAAGATAAAAGTGATCACTATTATCAAGAGAAATCCTTTAGCCTCTCCATACCTTTGTTTCTTCATCTATAAAATAAGGTGAGATGCTATCTAGCATGCTGAGTTGTCAAAATTATATACCAAATATAAAAATTGCTAAGAACAGGCTTGACAATGGTGGCTACAACAAACATAGTTTTGCAACTGTAAGTAAGACACATTATAATCTAATCATCCATCATTTTAGAAAAATCCCATAAAAAACACTCCTTTTGAATTGTATGAGCCCAGTCAACACTTAAATTCAAGCTATCGTTAATCGAGGTGTGCAAACAAAGAGGAGAAAATGTCTGACTTTGTACTTCCCATGTCTGTCACCATAGGGGAACGCAGAAGAATGATGTGCCAACTTCAAGAATAAGTGCCATGTTGAAAAGTCTGTGAAAAAGGAAATAAGAGAAGAAAGCAAACAGGGAGAAAAACCTAGTTCTTTCATGGCAGCAGTGAAGGACAAGTGGGTGATTTTCAGAATGATAATAAGTACTCACCACCCCGAGACACAGGGCTGTTGCAACTTTCTGCACAGTGGGGGGTTTTCTGTGCTCCTCAGGACCAGATTGTACATGCAAGTTATTTGTAACAGAACATTGAAAAGTCAATGAAGGCAAACCTGGCAGGCAGATGCTGTCAGGAAGCATTGGAATCACTAGGACACTATTAGACTTGTCTTTCCCAAGCAAAACACAAAACCATCTTTGCTGAAAGCATGAAATTTCCCCACTACAGGAAAGCACCCAGGACGCAGGGTTTAGTGACTCATTCAATACATCAGAGGGTGATAATTCAACCTCATCACGGGCTGTAGTGGTGAGAATCACCCAAGACAAGTTTCTAGACAAGATACAAGGTCATACAGACACATAATGAAGAACAGAAACTAACAAAAGATTACTTCTCCTGAATTCATAGTCTCCTTTACCATTCTTCTACTAAATAGAATGCTAAGCAGAAAATGAATTATCTTTAAAATATATATTAAAACAGTTGTTTCTCACTGGGTACAAGTTAGCTTCAAGCCCTTCAGCCCCAATGTTCTTGTTACAGTTTAGCTCTAACCAGCATAGATCAGGCTGGACTCTGTTTTAAGTGACCCCATGCAGCCTAAAACAGTTTGTTTATTATTTCAGATTGTATCTTGCCCTGAAGGTCTCTATTTTATAACAAGCTTCTTTCTCTATTTTGAGGCTAGAGGTTGACTGCACCTAAGGGGGCATGCGGACAGCACCATCTGTCCAGCTCCACCCACAGGGCACGGATTGATGAATGACTTATCCCCGGGAGCAAGACAGGTGCCACTTTATGAACTTCCCAGCATGCATTCAGGGAACGCATGCCGGTATCACATCACATCAGGGAGCCTAGCCCAAGAATTTAACAGACTCAGCAGACCAAAGAAAGGGTAGAATTTTCTTCTGACAGTCCTAAGGTACTTCAACTGGGCACAGCCTCAATGCAGATGCAGCCCGCTTAGCCATAACTCTACCCATCCATCCCTTTATTGCTGTTTGAAACCTCATTCTCAAACCTGAGTCCTGATGTGGCCTGACTCAGAGCCACCGAGCTTTTCCAGTGTCCGTAGTTCCATCTGTTCAAGGTTTCTTAACCAATGGACTCTCTAGTTGGCTCCTTCGGTCTCCCTGAAGTGCTCTAAAACTCCTTGCTTCTTTAACCCTTGGGTGTCATCTTCTTACCTACATATATGTATGTATACACACATATATTTATTTTGTGATATTAACGTAATTCCTGGGAGTTAGTATCAATAGTTGCAATTAGAAGAAAAAGATCCCATATCCCCTTAGGCAAAATGTGTCAGGAAAGTGACATTATCGGGCAGATTGGTATCATTGAAACCACTCAATTTTGTGAGTTCAATAATTTCTGACATGGTGGAAAGACACCAATACATTCATTTGCGTTTTTTTTTTTTTTGTACAGTACAGGCACATCGCAAACTATGTGCTTAATGAAACATTTTTAAACCATTAAAATAGAAAACCAGTATGGAAACATATCACAAAGGGTTGGGATGAGACGTTCTTTTGTTTTTAAAGACTTCCTGGCTTTAATTAAGCAAGCCCCACTGACTGCTTTCCAAAGTGCACACTCTCTCTATGTCATTGTCTTAGAATTCATTTAAAATGGCCTTCCTTCCATTCTTCTGGGAGTGGAAGGCAGTGGGTTGGTGGAGACATTTGGACTAATGGAATAAGAACCTTTTGTTTGTCTTTTCCAAGTCTGACAATTGTTAACTGTTAAAGTCCCTTAACCTTTCAAATCTCCAGGTTCATTACTTATACATTTGTTACATTTTACAGAATAAAGGTAACATTTGTGAAGATGTATATATGTTATATGTTTTATGTCCAATGAATTCTAGCTATGAAAATATCATGAAGGACATAAAGAATGCTTGTTGGAATATGAAGAGGAGGAATGAATTGGGCCATTTTCCTTGTATTCATTTAAGATTTGCCAGTAATCTTGAATGGCATTACATAGTGGGGAGATGATAAATCTTAGTAAAACTGAAAGAAAACTTGATGGTAATACATTTACATTTCTGTTTTGAATCAACAGTTCCCTTACTATTCTATTTATTTTTAGAGAAATGTCAAATGGAATGTCTGTTTGTCTTTAAAAATCTTCTAAGAAACCATCACTATATAAAAACAGACCATCGAATTTAGATTGGCTAATTCTATCTGAACAGTTAAAAGGTGCCATATTTGTGATTCAGAGATCCTAATTATCAAGCCAATCTTTTGCTATTTACTAATTGCCTATCTTGAACTATTTTTTCTGCCATTAATTTTAGAAGTGATGCTATAATGAGGTAGGAATCCTGCAAATTATGAATGCATTACACTTCTATATTTTAACCACATTCTTTATCGGAACTGGCAGAAGATTCTACTTTATATGGAGACATTTCACAATTATAGTTTAAATAGATTAACTAAGTGTAATTATATGTACTGGAATATTAGGCCTTAGAAAAAAGACATCCCATTCCATACTCCTGCACGGATAAGACTTGCTACTATGCTAAGTGAGATAAGCTCGTGATCACAGAACAAATATGTGATTCTAGTATTATAAAATATAGAGAGTAGCCAAATTCACAGGAGCAGAAAGTAGCCTGGAAGTTCCCACTGGGTGGAGAATCATTGTTTAATGGTTCTGAAGTGATGGTGTTGGAAAATAAAGACTTTAGTGTGTATGGGTTTTGAATCATTGCGGTGGGCGCACAGCAATGTGGAGTTCATGCTACTGAACTGTATACCTAAATATGGCTTAAAGGCAAAGTGTTCATTCTATGTGTTTCAGTACAATTAAAAATGTCTAAAATAAATTATGGATTCTTGTAATGCCAGAGATATGGCTTTGGAACATAGAAGGCTCAGCAATAGACTGTTTAGGGAATCCATTTATGTGGATTCAGCAAGGGAGAAATCAGGCATGAGAACATTTAATGAATGGGTGGTTATGACAGATCTGGGTTGAGCTGTTGTCCGTGGTTCAGACTCCAGTGATGATCTTTGTTGTTTCAGGATCTGAGATCAAAGCTGCTGACACACCCAGCAGCTTACAGAGCACACCGAGAGAAAGTCATCAAATTATCATTCCATTGTACACCAGCGAAAGTGTTTCTGGAACGCTCATGAGCTCGGGTTCTAGCTATTTTGCAGAATGGGATCTGTATCTGGCTCTAAATGTACCCGAGTGCTGCTTTGAGCAAGTCAGTTTGCACTTCAGTGTCTCATTGTCCTTTAGAAAAGTGGATGTGTGACAGTGTACCTCACAGGCATGCAATGACCCATGAAGGGCTGGGTAGGGAGTAAACGCTCAGTTACTAGCATCCTCTACTGTTTTAGTACGTTCTCAGGAGATTTATATACTTTCTGGGCCCCCAGAAAATAGTTGGGCATAGTTATGTGTAATAGACTGACCCACCTATGATGGCACTTCCAGAATTGTTCACACAAGTACAGAAGGAAGTGTGGCCATGTCTCTCAGTCATTGCTTGTGGGGTTGTATTACCAAAGCCATATTGATTGTATTTGGGACCAGAATAAAAGCTGCACATTAAAAATTGAAGATCATTTACCTGATCTGAGTTTTAAGTTCAGTCATGGGTTCAGTCATGTACTTTGTATTAAAATCTTATCTTACATATGAAAAGAATAGAATCTCCTGCCAGTCTATTATACCTTGATGAAAGTTTCTTCTGCTAACTTTGTAGATCTAATGAGATAATGCATTCATATTAAAATTAAGATCTTAATGGATCCAAGGAGGAGGATTAGAGGAAAATGAAGCAGTACCTTTAGGTGGGAGCATGCTCCTCAGGAGGTCACAGCCTTTCCTGTGCTGGTTGGTGTCCTAATATGCCCTCCAAGACTGTACTTAACTTTACTGAGCATACTATTTGACTTGACAGTTGTTGAAGAAGGGAGGCAAGAACAAATGCAAAGGATGATGGGAAATGGACACTTAGGGTATTTTTTTTTTTTCATTTTCTCCACAACAGCTGTACCGGTCATTTTGACCTGGAGAAAATATGGCAAATGTAATGGTCATTTGAAAAGCAAACTACCACAAGGACAATGTGGGAAGAGAAGAATATCATGTGGGAAGCAGATTTACAGTGGGGGGCGGGAAAAGAAAGAGTGAGCCCATTGAGAAAGCAGCCCTAGTAACTTTTCAAATTTGGACAAGGTTAGAAGAACGGGGAAAAGAAAGATTTCTCCCTCAGTCTCACAGTCTCCATTATCCAAGCTAAAAATATTGTTTCTGGGTGTGACTGTGGAGTTTCACAGCTTTTCTGTGGGGCCATTCTGGGTAAATATCTATTTTACGAACCAAGAGATAGCATCTTAAAATGGATTTGTTGTGTAACTCTCTCACATGTTAAAGACTTCCCACTTCCTGACTCTCAGTCTTTTTCATTTGTCCATGGCTTTGCCTTTGATGAACCACACTGATAATTATTTATTTTCTATGTAGTTAGAAACTGGGTATATTCAGCATTGCTTAATGTGCAAAGTCATTTTTTTAGAATTAGGTCAACAGAAAGATTTCAGAGAAAAAAAGTTCATGGTCTCAAGCTACAGAAAATTCATAGACTATGACTTAGTGTCTCAAATGAGTTAGAAACCAATGTATTTTCAGAATTTGTTTGAAACAGTTTTTCCTTATCCTGAAGCAATTTGTATAAATTCATAAAAATAATCTTCGCAGGATTTGTGTGAAAATGAAAAATAGAATAAAGGCAAAACAAAGAATATATATTAACTACAAGACCAAGGGGCAAAAGTTGCCCAAATGTACAGTGGATCCTATGCGGACTTGTGTGTGTTTTGAAATAAGGAAAACATAAAGTTAAAATTCAAGGGAAAAATATAAAACATTTTCCATGAATTTATTTTCTGTTGAAGTGGAAGTTGCAATTTTTAAGGTTGGAGTGGACATATCTTTAGAGGCATAATAAGAGGGGGAAAGGGGTTATTATTAATAGCTGATACTGGTACTCTAAAAAGATTCTCACGGTATTATCAAAAGAAAGACTAAAACAAGAGTCCCGCTTAACTTGGTGATCAACGATTCCAACAAAGATAATTAATGAGGTACCAGAATGTTTAAATATGTAAATATTCGAAGAGACTGCACTCTGCGCACATCCAGACGCCAGAGGAAAACACCAAACGCCATCTGGAACCCTGGTGCACGGAGGCTCCCGGAAAGAGCAGCGCAGATCTCCTTGGTTGCTGCCGCCGCGGAGAGGACTTAGGCAGTAACCCACGAGCACACTTGAGCCTCGAAACCTCAGGTAGGACCAACTTTTCCCCTGCAAGTGACCTGCCTGGTGAACTCAGGACACACAGAGGCAGAATTCCTCTGAGACCGGGCACTTCCTGTGTTTACCGGAAGTCCCACACCCGCGGATCCCGGCCCGCAGCAGCTCTCTGCTCCCAAACCCCGTGGGAGAGAGACCTCACCGCCTGGTCAGGTGGGCACTCCTGAGGCTGCAGAGCGGAGGAGACCACCAACACTGCCCACCCCTGCCCACATCCCTGGCCAAGAGGAAACTGTATAAGGCCTCTGGGTTCCCGTAGGGGAGGGCCCAGGAGTGGCAGGACCCCTGCGCCTGAGACACCGCCGGAACCTGAAGGAAACAGACCGGATAAACAGTTCTCTGCACACAAATCCCGTGGGAGGGAGAGCTAAACCTACAGAGAGTCAGACACGCCTGGGAAACCAGAAGAGACTGCACTCTGCGCACATCCAGACGCCAGAGGAAAACACCAAACGCCATCTGGAACCCTGGTGCACGGAGGCTCCCGGAAAGAGCGGCGCAGATCTCCTCGGTTGCTGCCGCCGCGGAGAGGACTTAGGCAGTACCCCACGAGCACACTTGAGCCTCGGAACCTCAGGTAGGACCAACTTTTCCCCTGCAAGTGACCTGCCTGGTGAACTCAAGACACAGGCCCACAGGAACAGCTAAAGACCTGTAGAGAGGAAAAACTACAAGCCCGAAAGCAGAACACTCTGTCCCCATAACTGGCTGAAAGAAAACAGGAAAACAGGTCTACAGCACTCCTGACACACAGGCTTATAGGACAGTCTAGCTACTGTCAGAAATAGCAGAACAAAATAACACTAGAGATAATCTGATGGCAGGAGGCAAGCGCAGGAACCCAAGCAACAGAAACCAAGACTACATGGCATCATCGGAGCCCAATTCTCTCACCAAAATAAACATGGAATATCCAAACACACCAGAAAAGCAAGATCTAGTTTCAAAATCATATTTGATCATGATGCTAGAGGCCTTCAAGAAAGACGTGAAGAACTCCCGTAGAGAACAATTAGAAGCCTACAGAGAAGAATCGCAAAAATGCCTGAAAGAACTCCAGGAAAACACAATCAAACAGTTGAAGGAATTAAAAATGGAAATAGAAGCAATCAAGAAAGAACACATGGAAACAACCCTGGATATAGAAAATCAAAAGAAGAGACAAGGAGCTGTAGATAGAAGCCTCACCAACAGAATACAAGAGATGGAAGAGAGAATCTCGGGAGCAGAAGATTCCCTAGAAATCATTGACTCAACTGTCAAAGATAATGTAAAGCGGAAAAAGCTACTGGTCCAAAACATACAGGAAATCCAGGACTCAATGAGAAGATCAAACCTAAGGATAATAGGTATAGAAGAGAGTGAAGACTCCCAGCTCAAAGGACCAGTAAATATCTTCAACAAAATCATAGAAGAAAACTTCCCTAACCTAAAAAAAGAGATACACATAGGCATACAAGAAGCCTACAGAACTCCAAATAGATTGGACCAGAAAAGAAACACCTCCTGTCACATAATAGTCAAAACACCAAACGCACAAAATAAAGAAAGAATATTAAAAGCAGTAAGGGAAAAAGGTCAAGTAACATATAAAGGCAGACCTATCAGAATCACACCAGACTTTTCGCCAGAAACTATGAAGGCCAGAAGATCCTGGACAGATGTCATACAGACCCTAAGAGAACACAAGTGCCAGCCCAGGTTACTGTATCCAGCAAAACTCTCAATTAACATTGATGGAGAAACCAAGATATTCCATGACAAAACCAAATTTACACAATATCTTTCTACAAATCCAGCACTACAAAGGATAATAAAGGATAAAGCCCAACATAAGGAGGCAAGCTATACCCTAGAAGAAGCAAGAAACTAATCATCTTGGCAACAAAACAAAGAGAAGAAAAGCACACAAACATAACCTCACATCCAAATATGAATATAACAGGAAGCAATAATCACTATTCCTTAATATCTCTCAACATCAATGGCCTCAACTCCCCAATAAAAAGAAATAGATTAACAAACTGGATACGCAAGGAGGACCCTGCATTCTGCTGCCTACAGGAAACACACCTCAGTGACAAAGACAGACACTACCTCAGGGTGAAAGGCTGGAAAACAACTTTCCAAGCAAATGGTCAGAAGAAGCAAGATGGAGTAGCCATTCTAATATCAAATAAAATCAATTTCCAACTAAAAGTCATCAAAAAAGATAAGGAAGGACACTTCATATTCATCAAAGGAAAAATCCACCAAGATGAACTCTCAATCCTAAATATCTATGCCCCAAATACAAGGGCACCTACATACGTAAAAGAAACCTTACTAAAGCTCAAAACACACATTGCACCTCACACAATAATAGTGGGAGATTTCAACACCCCACTCTCATCAATGGACAGATCATGGAAACAGAAATTACACAGAGACGTAGACAGACTAAGAGAAGTCATGAGCCAAATGGACTTAACTGATATTTATAGAACATTCTATCCTAAAGCAAAAGGATATACCTTCTTCTCAGCTCCTCATGGTACTTTCTCCAAAATTGACCATATAGTTGGTCAAAAAACGGGCCTCAACAGGTACAGAAAGATAGAAATAATCCCATGCGTGCTATCAGACCACCACGGCCTAAAACTGGTCTTCAATAACAATAAGGGAAGAATGCCCACATATACGTGGAAATTGAACAATGCTCTACTCAATGATAACCTAGTCAAGGAAGAAATAAAGAAAGAAATTAAAAACTTTTTAGAATTTAATGAAAATGAAGGTACAACATACCCAAACTTATGGGACACAATGAAAGCTGTGCTAAGAGGAAAACTCATAGCGCTGAGTGCCTGCAGAAAGAAACAGGAAAGAGCATATGTTAGCAGCTTGACAGCACACCTAAAAGCTCTAGAACAAAAAGAAGCAAATACACCCAGGAGGAGTAGAAGGCAGGAAATAATCAAACTCAGAGCAGAAATCAACCAAGTAGAAACAAAAAGGACCATAGAAAGAATCAACAGAACCAAAAGTTGGTTCTTTGAGAAAATCAACAAGATAGATAAACCCTTAGCCAGACTAACGAGAGGACCCAGAGAGTGTGTCCAAATTAACAAAATTAGAAATGAAAAGGGAGACATAACAACAGATTCAGAGGAAATTCAAAAAATCATCAGATCTTACTATAAAAGCCTATATTCAACAAAACTTGAAAATCCACAGGAAATGGACAATTTCCTAGACAAATATCAGGTACCGAAGTTAAATCAGGAACAGATAAACCAGTTAAACAACCCCATAACTCCTAAGGAAATAGAAGCAGTCATTAAAGGTCTCCCAAACAAAAAGAGCCCAGGTCCAGACGGGTTTAGTGCAGAATTCTATCAGACCTTCATAGAAGACCTCATACCAATATTATCCAAACTATTCCACAAAATTGAAACAGATGGATCACTCCCGAATTCCTTCTATGAAGCCACAATTACTCTTATACCTAAACCACACAAAGACCCAACAAAGAAAGAGAACTTCAGACCAATTTCCCTTATGAATATCGACGCAAAAATACTCAATAAAATTCTGGCAAACCGAATCCAAGAGCACATCAAAACAATCATCCACCATGACCAAGTAGGCTTCATCCCAGGCATGCAGGGATGGTTTAATATACGGAAAACCATCAACGTGATCCATTATATAAACAAACTGAAAGAACAAAACCACATGATCATTTCATTAGATGCTGAGAAAGCATTTGACAAAATTCAACACCCCTTCATGATAAAAGTCCTGGAAAGAATAGGAATTCAAGGCCCATACCTAAACATAGTAAAAGCCATATACAGCAAACCAGTTGCTAACATTAAACTAAATGGAGAGAAACTTGAAGCAATCGCACTAAAATCAGGGACTAGACAAGGCTGCCCACTCTCTCCCTACTTATTCAATATAGTTCTTGAAGTTCTAGCCAGAGCAATCAGACAACAAAAGGAGGTCAAGGGGATACAGATCGGAAAAGAAGAAGTCAAAATATCACTATTTGCAGATGATATGATAGTTTATTTAAGTGATCCCAAAAGTTCCACCAGAGAACTACTAAAGCTGATAAACAACTTCAGCAAAGTGGCTGGGTATAAAATTAACTCAAATAAATCAGTAGCCTTCCTCTACACAAAAGAGAAACAAGCCGAGAAAGAAATTAGGGAAACGACACCCTTCATAATAGACCCAAATAATATAAAGTACCTCGGTGTGACTTTAACCAAGCAAGTAAAAGATCTGTACAATAAGAACTTCAAGACACTGAAGAAAGAAGTTGAAGAAGACCTCAGAAGATGGAAAGATCTCCCATGCTCATGGATTGGCAGGATTAATATAGTAAAAATGGCCATTTTACCAAAAGCGATCTACAGATTCAATGCAATCCCCATCAAAATACCAATCCAATTCTTCAAAGAGTTAGACAGGACAATTTGCAAATTCATCTGGAATAACAAAAAACCCAGGATAGCTAAAACTATCCTCAACAATAAAAGGACTTCAGGGGGACTCACTATCCCTGAACTCAAGCAGTATTACAGAGCAATAGTGATAAAAACTGCATGTTATTGGTACAGAGACAGACAGATAGACCAATGGAATAGAATTGAAGACCCAGAAATGAACCCACACACCTATGGTCACTTGATTTTTGACAAAGGAGCCAAAACCATCCAATGGAAAAAAGATAGCATTTTCAGCAAATGGTGCTGGTTCAACTGGAGGTCAACATGTAGAAGAATGCAGATCGATCCATGCTTATCACCCTGTACAAAGCTTAAGTCCAAGTGGATCAAGGACCTCCACATCAATCCTGATACACTCAAACTAATAGAAGAAAAACTAGGGAAGCATCTGGAACACATGGGCACTGGAAAAAATTTCCTGAACAAAACACCAATGGCTTATGCTCTAAGATCAAGAATCGACAAATGGGATCTCATAAAACTGCAAAGCTTCTGTAAGGCAAAGGACACCGTGGTTAGGACAAATCGGCAACCAACAGATTGGGAAAAGATCTTTACCAATCCTACAACAGATAGAGGCCTTATATCCAAAATATACAAAGAACTCAAGAAGTTAGACCGCAGGGAGACAAATAACCCTATTAAAAAATGGGGTTCAGAGCTAAACAAAGAATTCACAGCTGAGGAATGCCGAATGGCTGAGAAACACCTAAAGAAATGTTCAACATCTTTAGTCATAAGGGAAATGCAAATCAAAACAACCCTGAGATTTCACCTCACACCAATGAGAATGGCTAAGATCAAAAACTCAGGTGACAGCAGATGCTGGCGAGGATGCGGAGAAAGAGGAACACTCCTCCATTGTTGGTGGGATTGCAGACTGGTACAACCATTCTGGAAATCAGTCTGGAGGTTCCTCAGAAAATTGGACATTGAACTGCCTGAGGATCCAGCTATACCTCTCTTGGGCATATACCCAAAAGATGCCCCAAAATATACAAAAGGCACGTGCTCCACTATGTTCATTGCAGCCTTATTTATAATAGCCAGAAGCTGGAAAGGACCCAGATGCCCTTCAACAGAGGAATGGATACAGAAAATGTGGTACATCTACACAATGGAATATTACTCAGCTATCAAAAACAACGGCTTTATGAAATTCGTAGGCAAATGGTTGGAACTGGAAAATATCATCCTGAGTGAGCTAACCCAAACACAGAAAGACATACATGGTATGCACTCACTGATAAGTGGCTATTAGCCCAAATGCTTGAATTACCCTAGATGCCTAGAACAAATGAATCTTGAGACGGATGATCAAAATGTGAATGCTTCACTCCTTCTCTAAAAGGGGAACAAGAATACCCTTGGCAGGGAAGAGAGAGGCAAAGATTAAAACAGAGACTGAAGGAACACCCATTCAGAGCCTGCCCCACATGTGGCCCATACATATACAGCCACCCAATTAGACAAGATGGATGAAGCAAAGAAGTGCAGACCGACAGGAGCCGGATGTAGATCTCTCCTGAGAGACACAGCCAGAATACAGCAAATACAGAGGCGAATGCCAGCAGCAAACCACTAAACTGAGAATAGGACTCCCGTTGAAGGAATCAGAGAAAGAACTGGAAGAGCTTGAAGGGGCTCGAGACCCCATATGTACAACAATGCCAAGCAACCAGAGCTTCCAGGGACTAAGCCACTACCTAAAGACTATGCATGGACTGACCCTGGACTCTGACCTCATAGGTAGCAATGAATATCCTAGTAA
Source organism: Rattus norvegicus (assembly GCF_021556685.1). Lineage (NCBI taxonomy): Eukaryota > Metazoa > Chordata > Mammalia > Rodentia > Muridae > Rattus > Rattus norvegicus. The sequence goes on from NC_141540.1 coordinate 53,874,744, forward strand.
GAGCACCAGTGGAAGGGGAAGCCCTGGGTCCTGCTAAGACTGAACCCCCAGTGAACTAGACTGTTGGGGGGAGGGTGGCAATGGGGGGATGGTTGGGAGGGGAACACCCATAAGGAAGGGGAGGGGGGAGGGTGGCAATGGGGGGATGGTTGGGAGGGGAACACCCATAAGGAAGGGGAGGGGGGAGAGGGATGTTTACCGGGAAACCAAAGAATTATTATTACGTATTAAATAAATTAAAAAAATGAAAAAAAATGTAGATATTCTTTATCATAGGAGCACACTAATAAAAATAAGCAATTTTAGTATCTCATATCTAGTTTTGGTGGGAGGATACTTTTGTAGTTTTTATTGCAAATACCTGAAGGTCTGGTATCTCTTGGAGGCTCTTCTCTAAAGAAGAAAAGAGGGAGAGAGGATCTGGGGAAGAGAAGAGGTGCTGCAGGAGCTGAGCAGAGTGGAGGGAAGGAAAATTTGGTCTAGATCTATTATATAAAAATAAAAAAAAGAAGAACCAAACCAAACAAACAAAGCTGCCCAGTGCTTTGGACTGCTCCCTCTGTAACAATGGGACAGGCAAATTTATGTGTAGAATTTTCAAAGCAGTAATAATTTGGAGGTGAGAAGCAAAGTAAGCCTGTCTGGCACCCTTAGCTTCATAGTGCCTGTTGATTTAGCTCACTTCTGGGCCTAGGAGACAATCAAAAGCTTTGAGCCTCCTCTGAATACTATGGAAGGGGGCCACCCTGCACTTCCAGGTCAAATATCGACATTTGCTTTAAGGAGGAAGAGAAATTCAGCCAGCCTCTACCTCCCCTTCTTTTTCCTTCATTGCTCCCTTCTCCTTTACCCCCTCCAGATGGGTAAAAGTTGTACAACTCTAAAAGAATGCTCCTTTGATATTTCCAAGGGAGACTAGCACTTATTAAATTACTATTTACTGACGCTGTTGTATGAACATTTGCAATAGGCAGTTAACGAACACGCCTTGCTATTCTCCTATAAAACCTATAAAATGAAGGTTACTTTCACTTTGGTAGAGGAGACCGAGGAGGTGTTTGTCCTTTGGGCTTGGAGACACAGAGCCAGCAAGTGGTAGAAATGGGACTTGAATTGCATAAGCATCGATAGTTACAATTCTGCCTGATAGCGAGCTGCAGCCCGCAGAGTAGTGAGTAGTCCTGAATGATAAAGGATCAAAATTCAGAAGCTGAGCCACTCCCTTTAACCTCGGTGACTTTGAACTCTACACATGTATTTTAAATTACAATGATCTCTGAAGGAGTTTCCTCCATGTATTTTTTCCATAGCAACTCCTGAGGTTTCTGAATCACAGAAGACTCAGAAGTTTTTCAGAACAAAAGAAAATACAAATGGAATCACCAATAAAAAACAAATAAACGTACGTTTCTAGAAACAGGCTAGATTGCTTTTTCAAGTCGTCATTATAAGAAGGAAATTCTAATGCAGAACATGCTTACTGTACCACTCGAAGACAGCAGACCTGTGACTCAATGACCACAGGCACTCAGTGGAGGATCTCAGATAAGTAGAGGCATACTACATTGCCCTGGATAGCAGGCGAATGAATGAGGCAGCTGGAATTTGAACCCAGAGAAGGTCCCGAAGATAGTTAACTACAATAACATTGTCCAAGATAACTTCTCTGGTGTCTCAAAAAAAAATACCTTGTATCAGGGACATATTCTTTAGCTTTTTAAACCAAGGTCCCAAGGAAAGAAAACAAAAATTACAAATTACATTTTGATTTTTTAAACTATTGAGTAAAATCATGAAGTAATTTGACTACTGTTTATAAGATGGGGATCTTGAAAAGATTACTTCTCACTACAAGTCAATAAAAGAGCTGTTTGTTTTTTCCCTACTACCCCTACTGCATGTCGTCATCTATAGAGAACAGAAAAACAACTTTGCCTTTGCAAGTTGTCTGTGCTGAGAGTGGTAACCTGAGAAGGGAAAAATAAAGACTGGTTTTTAACACTAACCCTAATCTATTTGCTTCATGTAGTATTTAGTCCTCATTTTCATCATCTGTTTTACAGTCAAATGAAATAAATTCCATGTCTAGTAGAGTATCTACAACCAACACCAAAGGGTTGGCTTGACCTTCTTCCCCTTCCCTCCCCTCCTCTCTCCTCTCTTCTCTCTCCTCCCTCCTCTCTCTCCTCTCTCCCCTATCCCTATCCTCCTTGTCCTCTTCTTTTCTTTGTATTTCATCTATCCATCTATTCATCCACCATCACTCTCTAAATAAGTACTTTTAGTCAACATTACACGTAGAAAAAATGTTGGCTAATTAGATCAGAATCCTCAGTCCTGTTGCTAGATACAAGAGCTCAGGCAAAGCCTGCCTCCCCCTCCATGTTTCTCCTAGCTCTGTGGGACTATCACGCCATACCCCAGCTGCCACATCATGACTCTCAAACCCCACCCAGGCTTACAGTTTTGGTAACAGTGACATAAGACTTGTAATAATGAGAGATTGGACTCAATGAAACTTACGAGGATGATTTTCAAATAATATTTATTCACAGAGCAATTCACAGAACAACATTTTGGTTAACATCTCCTTTCTAGGAGAGTCTTTCTTAGTAAAATGGAAGCTTCATGCTTCGTTTTCTGTCCCAGGAAAGTAAGGCCATTAATAAGAGTTGTGGAGAGAACATCAACTCCCATACGTATTTAGTGAGATTTAGCAAATCCAGAATAATATGAATAGTTCCCAAGGAATGTGCCTGAGTATCTGAATGATTTTTTGATGTTTCTTCTCTGTTATTATCATTATCTAGCATAATCAACGAGTGAGGGCTATAATGTTCTTCAGAGTGTTACTGAGCACTCAGAGATAAGAGAGGGAAATTATTATTAAAAACCATTTCAACAGCCCTTTATCTCTGAGTCCTCTTCTAATCACAAAACTTTTGTGAAATATAAATGCCATGGACTCCAAACTTTTTTCTAGTAATAGTTTAATTATCAGATATTTCTTCCCCTTAAGCTATGAACTCTAAGACAGTGTTATAAAGGTTTGCATGACTCTCCTGTGTCAAAACTTTTACACTCATCTTTTTAATTCTAATGTAACTAATAAGAACTTTCTTCTTGCTGATAGGATTAATTCAGTATGCATCAGGAACTGGCCAGTGTCTTTGTTTGCCTCTCATGCTTTAGTAGGTACACTGACGACTCTGACATAGCAGTCCTTTTAGAGACTAAAGTTTACATGAAACACACCTATCTTCTAACATTAGAATTCAGAGTATTTGTATCCATAAATATATTAATGTAAATTAATGGAAGAAATTACAAGTACAAAGCTATATACATTTATATTAAATTCAGGGTTTTTTTTTTATTGTCCATGTGGTTATTTCTGAGTGACTTAATCAACGCTGGTTAAATTGAAGACACTCAAAAGCTGAGATGACCAGCTGCCCCAAGTCTCAGTGATGCCCAAAGAAGGGGCACACGCTCTTTCTTGAAAACAAACTATCTTCTTCAGGGTTATTCAAAATAAAGAAACAAGTCTCATTATAAGAATGTGAACCTTCCAAATTGTGCCTAATTAAATCCTACTGCAAACCACAACTGGAAACACAGGGAAGATTATTGATGAACTCGAGTAGTAGATAGAGAGTGTGCATAACTAGGGAAAGTGAAAGTGGTCACTGATCACTTTCACAGTGAGGTCACAGCTAGGGATCTGAAAAATGATGACCTTCCTGTTTGGAGCTTTGGAGAACTACAATTTCCAGCTCTTTTTAAATCAACCATACTATTCATTTCATATGATGCAGGTCATTAGTGTGGACTCTGACGTTTTTATCTCTCTCTACTGGTTTTGATATTCACATATTCAAACTTTGTAGTTGTTTGTATCTCAGTATGCTTTATGATGTCACCAATCTCCCACAAAATGATGACATCAAGGTATACATAACTCTGGCTAATAAAAAGAGAAATATTACTGCTAGAAAGTCATAGCTAAAGAAGAAAATACATTTCACAGTTAAGTCTCGAGAAAACTGGAAGGAAGTAGAATAAGAGTAAACTAAAACATTTAACCCTCCTTATATTATTATTTTATATATTTCTGTTTAACGACAGTAAGTAAGCCAGCCATATTAACCTTTTAAATTTTTCTAAAATGAATACATTTCTTTGCCTAAAAGTAAGCTAATCACTTGTGCTTATTACGTTTTTGCAGTTCTTTCCTTTAGGAATGAGTCAATGTTACTCAAAAATATATGGAGTCAACCTAAATATTTCAGCAGCAGAGATGTTTCGCACAGATTACCTGCCTATTTATCTAAGAGGATTAGAGGATAAATCGTTTCCAGTGGACTCCAGTGAATCGAAATTGAGTTCCAGAAGGCACTGCTTACTTGCTATTCTGCTTTCTAATCTTAAAAATTAGGAAGGAAAATATTTGTGCAGAAGATGATCTTATTCTGCAGAAGGCCATGTGTAATTATTTTGACATTAAAACACTTACTGTTCTGCAGGGTATTATGGAGTATTTGGGGGGTTTTGTTCTTCTCGGAATCTTTCTTCAATCTAAAAAGAAAAAAGAATACATAAAAGAGTCACTGGAGATCCTCTTAAATAGGACATTAACTTTATTAATATTTCTCATCGCGATTCCTGCAATATGCCCATCTAAGTACAAACTATGGCATCATCATGAATATTTTGCATGCACAATATCATGCAGGAAAAATTAGAACTTTAAAAGACTTAAGAGTTTGATCAGGACTACGGATAATTTATATAGTCATTTTGTAAAACATTGTTATACCATTATGCTCCTTGTAGAGTGTTTTAAAAAATGAAAATGAGAAAGGCTGAGCTAAAATCTTAGATATTTTCCTGGAGTTAGAGAACCTACAATATATCATGCCTGTTGTTCTAACTTTCAGACCTTAATAATGGTTTAGATGTTACCTAATCCTAGTATAGCACATGGGCTACATCTATAAACACGCATGTATACAGATATATAAACCCATCAAACAGGATAAATGTGAGTCACATTAGTATATTGAATATACTGTACTTAAGTTAGTCTCTGAGAATAAGAATTTAACGTTCTTTCCAAGTGTCAATATCAGAGTTGCCTTAATTTAGTAAATGACGTAATGTGATCAAGAGCTTCTGACTTGGTCTGACAAGCTAGGAGCTCAGAAATGAAACTTTAACAGTACTGGGGAAAAGTACCTTCCACTCCATTTTCAGTTCTCAGAATGTGATGTTCAAAACCAACAAACAATAGCATATTTAAAAATAGGTTCTCCATAAGCACTCTGGTCTGTTCACCAGGATGAAGTAAATGTCATGGTGACAGCCTCTCCCGCTCCTGGCTTATGGAGGTGCTGAGTGGACCAGATCTGAAGTGACAGCTCTGCCTTCCAAACCACACTCACTGCATCTGTTCAATCTCTGAGGGCTGCTTTCATTTCGTCTCTACTTGAGACCCAACTGTTTTCCACTAGAATTCATGAGCTACACTGTTGTTAAAAATCACTTAGACTTACCCGGCCACCTCTTAACATATGATTTCAAGCCACAGTCCATTTATTGGACTGCCGTATTTTATTGATGTGAAACCTAAAACAAGATTCTATGTGTATGCATGTAAAAATTACAGTGATGTGCAGCACTTTATAAGAAACTGGAAAACGTGATAGGAAAAAATAAGCGCAGTCTGTCAACATACAAGAGAAGGTTTGATGTTCTACGTACTTAGTGTTATTACTCACAGAGGGCCGGGCTTCCCTAAGGGATGCTGTGAAAGGATTAAACAGCTTTGGTGACTTATGCTCTCCACAGAGCTTTGGTTTCATTTTGATTTTATATGCATATCTGTCATAAGGATAAATGGGCAAGCTTTCTCTACTGTAGGGAACAAAAGACTGTTTTATACTAAACCCATGCTCTGCATGTGGGTGTATATAGTGTTTTTATGGTAGCCAATTGCAGTCTCTTTCATGTATAAATGCCTTCTCTTTAATCCACAGGGAAAATAAAACAGAAACAGGCTGCATCATGGCTGTGGGCCGTTCATCCCTTATTTGCATGTTGGTGGAAGTGAGGCAGAGACAACCACTAGGTCCACTCAGCTAATTTCTTGTATTGAGGCTTGTTTCTCTTAGGACTTGGCATGGGACTTAAAAAAAATAATGTCTGTTTTGCCATGTTTACATATTTTTTTTATAAAATGTTAGATACACTCAAATCCAACAAAACTGATGAAGTCTAATTGCTATTTCCATCTCTGTAGGCTTGACAAAGAGGAAAAGAAGCTCCAAGATTGTTATTGGTTGATATGCAGATAGAGAGCAAGCTATCCGCAACTTACAGCTCTTTCGATGCTGGACAAAATAAGCCAAACCCAAAAACGCTTTAGACACCAGAAACACTGTAAATACTTTACTTGTTTGCCTTTTATTTAAACAGGCAGGGAACCATCCACAGTAATTTTTTTTATGTTGGAGATTTAAAAAGAGAAGCTCTAAATCTCTTTGAAATATGCTTATTTTCAATAATGACAATAATCAACACCGAGAGGCAAACTTTATTTTTTAGATATCGCAAGTCTTTGTTCTCATGCAGACACTTAACTGAGCATTCACTAACATGGCCTCCTGTTAGACACTCACATAGGCTTGGAGTGAGGGCATGCTATGCAATCTTGCAAGGAGGCTATTTACAAGTGTTACCTGTTCAGATCTACATCAAGCAACCCATGACAGAAGCCGGATCCCAAAGCTTCGCATGTCAAAACTGTAAAATATTGACACACTCAAGGCCTTCCCTTTTGGACCTCGTCTGACAAAAATGCTAAAACTCATGGCTAGGACATGTAAGGCTGAGCAGTAATGCTCTTAGCACAGATTTTTTTTCCTAATCCTAAGGGATTTGGTTAGAAATCTTTTGGCTCACATTTGTATTCTTGGAAGAACAGGCAGCAAGCAGATATTGCTAGAAAACAGGGCATTATCCAGGTCATTATTGACTGAGTATATGTAAGCTGTTAGATACATAAATAATAATTTTAAATAAGTAAATAAAAACAAACAAACAAGCAAACAAACAAACAAACAGAGAACATTGCATGACCAGATTAGGTTCAAGATCAAAGGCGGGGCTATGAGGAGAAACTAGTTGCCATCAACATCATTGCTACAGCCAAAGAAGTTAAACCATGAACTGCAAATTAGGCAATGGTCGTGTGTCAGTAGGATAAGTGCCCATCTTTGATAACTATCCTCTGCAATGTAAGAATATATGCTGATCCCAGAAAACACACAGGAATATACAATAAAGTAAGATGTTAGGAAATCCCAAGTCCTCAATGCAAATTCAAGGGGTTGAAAATATACTAGTCAAATATATACAATAGATATTATATGAATGGATTATATATATTGTGTGTATATCTTTCAAAAAATTAAATATTTGTAGAATTGGTAAAACCTAAAACATATTGTAGATTGTTTAATTTTGTAAATAGAATTTTGATTAGAATTACATCTTATAAACGATTTATGGCTATTGTAAAAGTAGACTGTGTCTATGCATATTTACTTAGAGGTACGGACAGACAGACAGACACATGAACAGAGAAAGAGAGCGAGAGAATGATGGTGTAGGACAGTAGTGCAAACAGTTAATGAGTCCACACAAGGGCTCATGCAGACGTGAATTGTTTGTGTTCTTTTTGTTAAGGATCTAGAATTAGAGAGAACCAATCAATAATAGACTATAAAACTACCTTCAAAATATATTTTAACTAAAACATAATGCCATTTTCACTACTCCTATATTATTAAAAAGGACTGTGGCTATTTTTAGTTTGTTCACTAAGTATAATTTTGTTTTATATATAATTATAGAAGATAAACATGTTTTTCTGTAATAATAGAAAGGATTGGAGAGTGAAAATTACACAATCTATCAAGTGAAGGAGTGCAGTAAGAAATGCTTTCCAAGCTCGGAAGTGCCGGTGCACACCTTTAAACCAAGCACTCCAGAGACAGAGGCAGGCAGATCTCTAGGTTCAGTGTTGGCCTGTTGTACAGAGTGAGTTCTAGGACAGCTAGGGCTACACAGAGGAACACTGCCACGAAAAGCAAAGCAAATGCTTTCTAAGTAACTGCCATCATGGTAGGTACCTATGGTACTTCTCATAGGTCTCTATAAAAGGCATAAATGTTCCCATATTGATTTTGTCTGGAAAAGATGACTAATTTTAGAATGAGAAAACGTTTCTATTTTCCTCCTCCTCCTCCTCCTCCTCTCCCTCTTCTGTGTCTGATCGTTTTTGCGGCCATTTATATCTACCAAACTATCCTAGTTATGACAGAAAGATTTTTTTTGTTTTGTTGTTTTTTTTTAATGAGAAGGAAAAATGAGGGGTAACAATAAAGAAGCTACTTTTTTTGTTGTCGTGACACTTTATTTTACAAGTCAATAAATACTAAAGCATTTGTTGGCTGTTGGAATTATGATAATCACACGCTGGGTTCAACCATGTTTAACATTTTCATTAAACTCAAAATAATTATTTTGGAGTGGGGAGGGATGATAATGAGGCAGAATGGAGGAGCCATACTGTATCTTGGAAAAGAGGATAGGAATTAATTAAATGGGAAACTTGGGAGAAGTTAATGGGGGCTCAGTAAAGATAAGGGCACTATCAAAGCATAAAGAAATGAAACTACAACAAAAAATATAGCAGGATATCCCACTGCACACACCTGGGAGAGAAATCTTTGCAGAATTATAACAACAGGAGTGGTAGAGTGCCTAGGGCTGCCTCGCTTGGCATTCCTTGAACAGTTCCTGTCATATAAATGTTTGTTGAACGAACAATACTGTATACAGAAAAAAAGGCAAATTCTGTTTCATCTTATATATTTTTTGATTCTTCCTCTATCCAGTGTTTGACCCTAGGCAAGCAAATCACTTCATCTAGTCTGACCCCAGTCTCATCATCTGTGAAATGAAAGTGGGAAAAGGTCATTCTCCAAGGAGCCTTCCAGGTAGAAACACTTCTGTATATAGTTCCGTTTATTAAAACAGTCAACTGGGAACATTTCTGTAGGAGATAATATTCTGATGTGAGCTCTACATGAGGCAAAATGGAGAACACAGAAAAGATGTGTATAATGGAGTAATCCATTCAGTCACGTAATGAAAAATAAATCCTACTGAATAAAAGGCTTTTATGCAGAGGTGGCTTATGGCTTTTGTACGCATGAAGTGACATTTACATGGATAACTGACAAAAATATGCAGATGAAGAAGTCTTTGTCTGGTGTTTTTATTTTATTACAACTAGAATGACATCATGCCTTGCATCTCATCTAGAGTCCCAAAGAAGAGAAATAATGTTCAAAAATAAGGTATCAAGTTCCTGGAGTTTAGACAAATGTTTTATACTCTGTAGAACTTGGAATGCCCACCTTGGAGAAGAGAAAGTTGGAGAAACTCAGGGTCTATAAAAATCCCAAGGAAAGATCTCAGGCTCAGGTCTTACCTGACAGACTTTCTGACACACTCATGAAGTCTTCCTTCCTAACATGGGCTTCCTTGTATCTCTTTGTTCTTATGATTTGTCTGGCCCTCCATTCTGGAGCACAGTTCAGTGATGCTAGCACATAATTGCTCTACGTCCCTATTTAAGCTGTGATGATTTTTTCTTTGCAACTAGAGATAGTTCCTTTAAATGAGGTAGTTAAAAATAAGTTGATGTCCAGTCAATATTCCATATGGGTGGGGGAAAAAAGGGTGGGCTCTGAGCTCAGACATGATCAGGAATGGTGCCTGGCTGCTACCAAAAAATGTCTTCCCATCATTGAACCTAACTGGTGATTTTAAGCATCTCTACCTTACCTTGCTAATCACTGTCCAATTCTCACACACATTTTAGTAAAGATGGGGCCCGGTACTTATGATTTGAGGGTGAAAGGTACACAGATATTTAATGAGTAAAGTCTAACGTATTCTTAAAAGCACATGAGCTAAGGCAGGATATTTGGACACTGGGATTTCATCTTCTGCTGAGAGGAAGAAAAGCAGTTTCCTTAGCTTTATTAGAACACAGTATGTCTTATGAGTTCTGTTCAAACCAAGACCACTTCAGCAAACACATATATGGATTCAGTATTTGTACCTCTGGGTTAAGGGAGTATTGGATTAATAGAGGTAATACAAACGTAAAGGAAGATACATGGAAGGACTGGAAAGAACAGGGTCAAGCTCAGAGCTTTGTCTCTGGCTTAGTAGTTTTTTAGATGGAGATAAAACCTGAGAGCCTCATCTAAGTCAGAGAAACATTTTGCCAGGGAACACCAGCTGTACTCTTATGAATAGTTTTATAAAGCAAGGTAAGCATCCCCATATATCTTTCCCTACAGTTTCAATTTATATATATAATATCTTTCCCTACAGTTTCAATTTATATATATATATATATATATATATATATATATATATATATATACACACACACACACACACACATACATACATACATATGAATGAACTGGATGGACAGTGGAGAAACCAATAAGAAATGAGAATATTTGGATTCTGATCTCTTGAGTTTCTGAGTGTTTGAGTAGGAAGGATAGGGTAGCAATTATCTAGAAAAATATAGGCTGACAGAGAGGAAAGTGATTCATGTAGACCTTGCTTTGCTACAAGTTCAAACCCATTATGTTGGGAAGCATACATAAAGGAGATGTTAGAACACTGCATGAGGTCACTCTAGTTCTGTGCTTCGTCACTTGTGCTGTGAGTACATTTACTTGTGCTGTGAGTACATCTCCCATGGTAGCCGTAGTAGCAAGATTCTCAGTCCACCAGGACATCCTCATAGCCATAGAGGAAGAGTTCTTTGGCTTTCCTCTGCTGTACATCGTAGAAACTAGATGATAGAAACTATCCTTGTCAGGATATATTGTAAGAGATAACATGCTTAGTTTGGAAAAAAGCAAAAGAGTTGGAAAATTATATCTGCTACTTAAGAGAGCACACTCAGTAGACTGCTTCTGTTTATAACACCCAACATCACAGGGATGAGGTGATGTAGGTGTGAAATATCTTGACTTACATATGAGCCAGTGAAATTCACAACTTCCTTGTACTAAGTGTTGGAGCCAGGATCTAAATTCAGTTCTGTCAGCATCTAAATCCAGTTGTTACCTAGCGGCACAGTTGCTGTGCTATCGTTGATAGACTTCGAGAAGGTAGAAAACCCTTTCCTTGGGTCTTTGTATATCATGGATCAGGTATACCATCTTGAAACATACTGACATCAGCTTATAATCTTCAGTACTTCATGTAGAAAAATGCAGTCAAACTCTATCTATGGATTTATTGATATATTCTTTATAAAAGTAGTTGAATATGTTTAACATTTAAGGAGCTAAAGCTTTAAAAAAATCAAAGCTTTCCAAGCAAGTATAATACACTTTTTATTTTTACTTTTGGAAATTATAATGTAATGATATCACTTCCTTCTTTCCCTTTCTTCCCTCAAGCCTTCCCATATCATACTCCTCCCTCAATTTCTCTTTTTAGCTTCTTTTTAAATTATTGTTACATACTATATTAAACTGACATGCACCCTAACTATAAATATCTGTGCTTATACCTACATACAAGTGGAGTTTTCGCCTCTCAACATGGAAAGTTCTTGAAAGTGTCTGAATATCACAATTTCTAAATTAAATGGCACTCAGATTTATAAAACATATTCTCCTCAGGATGATTCCATGTAGACAGACAGCCTCCCCCCATTCTCCCGAGGATGCATTGATGGTAAGACTTGGAAGACATTTTTTTTATGTTATGTTTTAACAGCAGAGTATCTATTTCCATGTAGTTCCCAAAGAATCATCATAGGTAGTAAAGAAAACCATATGGTCACGAGGCCCCCATTTTCTCAAAATTAAGAGTCAACAGGTCATGGAAAGCAAGTTGAAATAACCATGCAAGGAGATCAGTGGGTAAAAGCTTTCTGAGATGAGTCAGAAACCTGAAGTCCATACTCAGCAACAGCTGCATTGGACAGTCTTAGGCTGTTGGATGCCAGGAAAGGATGCCCTGGTTAATGTCCAGAAGCTATGATTTCCTTTGATCTTTGCATTTCTTATTCTCCCCAGTGGCAAGCTAGAGAAATTCCAATCTCTCTTATCCAATGCAGCTCACAGAAGCAGATTACCCCTTTCCTAAAGCCAGAATACTTAAAATCACTGGTATGACACTATCCTCATAGTTTATGTAAAGTACAGTCACAAAGGAATGCTCTGAGGTGCATTGTTAGATTATAGGGCATAAAACCTACATCTTAAAGGGCTTAGCCTTGTGGGTGGATGAGAGCTATAGGGAGGTCTTGCTTGCCTATTACCATTGCCCCTGGGTCGATCACTATTGGACCAATCTCTCTTCATCTAACCACGTTTCACATAGCTACCCATGCTTTACCGATCATAAGTATAAAAAGAGGTCTTCATTCAGTGTCATTGGGTCTTCTAAGAGCTCCACTGTAAAGTTGTAAAACTATGATCAATTAAATTTGTATGGTTTTGTCCTGTTAATCTGTTCATTGCCAGTTTACTCAACAGATTCAAATAATTAAATACATAGAGGAATATTTGAACTTCTCAAAAAATGGATAACAGCTCAATTTCAAAATCTCTTGAAGTAAAACATTTTAAATGTACTTTGGATCAATTATGCTTGGCATGGTGGTGCATGCCTTTAGTCCCAGCTCTTAGGGAGCAGAGGCAGGCTGATTTCTATGAGTTCAAGGATATCCTGGTCTACATAGTGAGTCCTAGAAAGCCAAGTGTACATAGTGATACCCTGTCTCAAACAAACAACCTCTCAAAACCAAAACAACGTGCCAACTCCCAAGATGGGAAAAAATGTTCCACCTCATATTTAGAAAGGAAGACTGCCGGGGTTGGGGATTTGCCTCAGTGGTAGAGCGCTTGCCTAGCAAGTGCAAGGCCCTGGGTTCGGTCCCCAGCTCCAAAGAAAAAAAAAAAGAAAGGAAGACTGCCAAAGAACATGATGGAATTTATATTCTGAAACTGGATGTGTTTTAGGTCATGGTTTGGGCCTGATAGCTTAAAGATTATTTTTCACAGAAGAAAAATACGTGATCTGTAAGAATGAAAAGGAAGGAGGGCATGCTCATAAAGATGCTTGCCACCTGTAGATCCAATATGAATTAATTTTTCTGTTGAAATAGACATCAATGCAGCCCCCCATAAAACTCTGGCTCAGTAGAATTCAGTAGAATTTGAGGAAAACAACTATGGTTTGGGGAAAAAAACTGGAGGAAATCAAAATAGGAAGGGGAATACAGTTTGGTCACACTAAATGTTTCTCTGGAATTAGCAGTTAGGTGCACGACCATCTGAGAATTGTGGCAGAATTCAATAGGATTTCACATTAAAAGCTGACACTATTTTGCCTAGTATAAAAGAGAATCTCAGACTCCTCTCACCCAGGAAATGAAATAATAGTGAGAATAGCTACAGATCAAGTGTGGTAATAATGTGGGCGAGCTGTTTTCACAGCCTCCACTCTCTGATCCTTCAGATGTCTAATGTGAATGGCAACTCATTTTCACTGACAAAAGAATATGTTTGAGAATATCAGGGTAATCCCTGCAAAGCACACAAATTTTATGGGAGATAGGATTCTATGAGGGGATTATAATGGTTGGTTTTGGCTTTCTAATACAAAACTCAATGAGAAACCAACTTTCAATTTGGAGATATAATTACTTTGGAATTATATACTTTATAGCAAGGGGATTTGCTTGGTTTTATAATGTTCAAGTGCATGATCTCATTGCTACTTTATCCTTAATTTTTAAAAATAAAATTATTTTAAGCATCATAATTTATATACTTTTCAAACAGAGGGTAACATCATCATCAACAACAAAAACCCCGCCATATAATAACTCACCTTAATAATTTTAATGAAGTCTACCACATGTGGATTTTTTAATATTACAAACAATAGCGATCCAAATGAAAACACCAAGATAATTAAATAATTTAAATGCTATCTACATTAAGAATTGTAAACTTGATTGGGTGAGGTTGAACAGAAAACCTTGCCTGAGACAAAGACAAATCACAATCCTGTTGTTAAAAGTGAAGCCAATACCCCATGTCTCTCACGGGCAAATTTGACAACTTTCCTAGGGTACCATTCTAGGAGCTTAGTGGTATACAAAAGAGCACGTAAGTCATTGCCCGATACATACAATAATAATCTCAATCACATACATTTACACTGGTATTCATTGCTGTTATAGCTGGTCTTTAATACTGTAGCAATGGAAGCTTCTCAAGAGAACATATTTAACTACAGTCAAGTCACAGTCCATAATTGTCTGGCATGTTTGAAGTTCGAAATTACTGCCTGTTGAACAGAGGGAATTCCTGAAGCTCCCTGTCAGTCTCCTTTCTCTATATACTAGCCATGTTGCATTACTAACAGGTTTCCTCACTCCTCTGATGGTACAGCTAGCTGACTCACGTCTACAATTGCACTAGGACCTAACTTTAATGCTCTGGATTACTTCTGTGTACACAGGCTCTTGGCATTTCTCTTATGGTTCATCTATTTATGATATGGAGATAGGTTTTTCACGGTATGGAAATGTTTAATAAAAATTACCAATTGGACACTTCTATTCACCAGAGTTTTAGAACTATTACTGTCTTTACAATTTTGAATCAGGAGTTTCATTTGGGAATTTACTGTATTGCATGTGCTTAGCTTCCAAATAAGCTTCCCTGGATGTTTATTTTCTTAGTCAAACCATCATTGTATGGATATGGAGATAATTTTAAAGTACATTGCATAACACTATATTAGTTTATATTATGTATAATCTTACGTAGGGATTTATAAAGTCAATTCAATATTCTTTTTGATCACTGACGGTAAAAGTGTTATAGCCGATAATCTTCTCTATGTGTGAGTATGCCCTCTATATTGATTATGAATAGGACCTCCAAAAGTAGACAAGCTTAGCATATCACACATCACACTTTGCTCTATTTGTCTGACACATGCCACTGTTCATGCCTTATATCTTGCTCATTTTCTATGAACTCATCTGCTTTTCTATTGACGAATCTAAGTAAGATAAAGAAGAATTAAATCTGAGACGTGTTTACTATGAGAATCATCCAGTAGCACTAACAAGGAAAGTCACCTGAACATGGACTTGGAATCAGACAGGTGAAGTAGAGAGTCTTGCCATAAATATAAGATTCTCTTGCACTTTTTATAGTACTTATAAACCTAAGTGATTATTACTGTGTTGAACCATGTCCATGCTAATTTTTTTTTTTAAAAAAGAAACAAGAGCTAATTGAGTACATTGACACGAGAAACCTGACCAACTCATTAGGCACAATCTATTACAACTCAAAAATAAAGATTTTTGTTGGTTTGAATAAGAAGGGTCCCAGAGACTCGTATAATTTGAATCACAAGGGAGTAGCACTATTTGAAAAGTGTCTTAGGGTTTTATTGCTGTGAAGAGACGATGAGACTAAGGCAACTCTTATAAAACAAAACATTTGGGGCTGGCTTACAGTTTTGAAGGGTCAGTCCATTATCATCATGGCAGGAAGCATGGCATGGTGCATGGAAACTTGGAGCTGAGAGCTCTATAACTTGATCCAAAGGCAGCAGCCAAGAGCAGATTGTGTTTCACCCTGGGTAGAGCTTGAGCATAGGAGGTCTCCAAGCCTGTCCCCATAGTGACACACTTCCTCCATCCAGGCCACACCTCCTAATAGTATTCTGTATGGGTCAAGCATTCAAAACATGAGTCTATGGGGCCATGCCTATTCAAACCACTACAAAAGGATTAGAAGGATTAGGAGATTGGGTTTCATTGGAGTAGGTGTGGCCTTGTTGGAGGAAATGCATGACTGAAGGTGGGTTTGGAGATTTTAAAAAGCTCCCAGCAGGCCCAGTGTCTCTCTATATTTCTGTTGCCTATGAATCAGGGTATATCTCTCAGCAACTGCTCTAGCATTTTAAGGGCCTCATGCTCCCCCATTCTTTCTGTCATGGTGACATGGACAATTTGCTTGTGATTCAGGAGAACAAAATGGAAAGAGAAATAAACTTAAAAAGCAGATATTGTAGGTCGGTTTAGACTGATGTCATAGGAACCAATACGGAACAAGTATGGATTTCTTAAAAGAACACACTCAGAAGATTAATAGAGTGAAGGAATCTGGTAGAACACCTTTCATTCTTTAGTTAATACATTTTTAAAAAAATTGTGCTTTAACAATGTTTCATAAATTAATTGGAAGGAAAGATAATTTAAGACATGATTTATTAAGTATATAGCATTGACAATCTGTATGCAAAGAATAACTAGCAATGTGAGAAGGAAGTCAGGGCTTACATGAAAAAAAAGTCGGGTAAAATTATTAAAATGGATTCTGTGTACTAGCTAGTAACTCAACATCTGGCTGACAACTTCTCCCACAACTGAATACCCAAGCATCATCTTGATAGCACAGTTAGTTATAAAATTATCTTTGCTTGCAAAAAAGTGTTAGTATAAGAGTTCTTAGAGCTTTGGGCAAGATACTGTTTAAAATGACATTCTTAAATATTTATTGCAGCTGTAACTAATTAATTAAGTTCTAATTACCTTGTAAACTTGTATGTTCATACATAGCACATCTATATAAATAAAACTTCATCCAGGGTTCATTAGCTAGAGAATAGCATTACACGCATGGAAAATATTTTAATTACTCTAATTTTACAAGTGAGTTTAAATTAGTCACCAAGTCAGAATGCAAATATTTCTGAATCTGTATGGTTAGAAGAGAACTAAGTGTGTGTTTGGGTTTATACTCTCTTTTCTTCCCCACTTCTGTCACTTACTTCTGAGAAGTTATCATATGATGTGTCTCCCCCAGTACTACCACTTCCCAGGACAAATTCAATCATTAAAACAAAAGTATTTGTACAATCTATCAGACTAGCGCAGGGTTGAGATTAAAAGAGCAAAAAGAAGAAAACTATTTTCATTGCTGATGCTGACATATGGAATCATTTTCTCAGACTCTTTCAATGCAATCTGCAATGCATTTAAAACGGCTATAAAGCAGAAGCAATCTCCACTACTTGTAACACACAAAGGCGAAGCATTGAAAAGTTTGAAAGCATAATTGATATCTGCATTAGTAGAAATTACCCATGAATAAGAATGAATGCTACAACCGTGTAGGACTTTAAAAGTCTTACACATCTTATAATGCTTCCTGCACAAGGGCATCATGTTCATGTTCTATTCATATGAAGAACTCTTCTAATATGACACTCTTAGGAAATCTAGTGTTTTATTATATATAATGTACAATGGTATTATATAGTATTACTAATATGAAACTCTCAGAAAATCTAGTGTTATTATTCCCTTGTGAGTGGCAGGAATCAGTTTCTACATGCATTTTCTATTTCTTCAACCTGTTTCTACTATATTGTTGCTCTTGAGATAAGAACAGCAACAAATGTATTTTTTACTAAGAGAAAGAATCACATTTTCAAATTACAAAATCATGCTTATTTACTTTATAGCTTACTGAATAAATTTTATTATTTTCTAATACTGCGCTTAATAAATAGGTATGTTTTAGAACAATTAGAAGGCTCTATTACTACTTACCAATTGTAGTAAAATGCCTAATACTATCTAAACATTTTTTTTGAGTGGAAGAGTTGATAAAGCCTTATATTTTGAGACCAGAAAATTTTTCTACAGCCTGAGATGGCCTCAAACTGTCAATCCCTCTTCCTCAGGCTCCCCAGTATTTGGGTTAAGGCTATATAACATTATGCCTATCTTACCTGCAAATATTTTTCTTTTCTAAGAGGTAGTGAGCACCTACTATGTAACTGATAGAGTTGTGATTGCCCAGGTACTAAGGTCTACGGTACAAACATGGATGTTAATTTTTCTGAAATGAATATCTGTGCTTTTCCTTTCAGTACAGAAGAAACATTGAAACTAGCTGTTTTCCTATTTCCTCATTACTGGGTTTTAGGGGAGGGGCTGAACATCTTTTGAATGAGTTTGGCTAGGAACTTTTATTATGTTCCATTATTTAAAGTTATATTCTTCACAAGAAGTATCAAGTTACATTTAAAAGTATACTTTTACTATCCATGTGTAGGGAGCCTGATCTTCATATGGGTCTCCTAACAGATGGGAAGGGAGCTGTCTCTAACTCTGATACCTGCCTTTGTACCCCTTTCCCCTAGCTGGGTTGCTCTGTCAAACCTCAGTGGGAGAGGATGCTCTTGATGTGCCAGAGTGGGCTGGCATCCATGTCCTTGGAGAAGGGGAGTGAGGGTGAGAGGAGGGAGCGAGTGAGGGTAGAACTGGGAGGAGAAAAGGGAAGGAAGGCTGCAATCAGGATGTAAAGTAAATAAATTAATTAATGAATAAACAAAAGTATATCTTTAGTAAAATAAGTATCTGACAAGGTTGGTAGAGGACACACACATGTACACACACACACAGATAAAGTGACTTTTAACAAACTTAATTTACTGAAGTTTTGAATGCATTCATCATGGAGACATCTTTTAAGTAATGAAATTGAACTAACATTTCTATAAAAAGAAATAGAAATAGTGCCATTTAATAAACTTGGGTATATCCAAATAGCATTTTCTCTGGAACTCTGATCAAATATGGAAATGGTAATCCATCCTCACTATACTGCAGACAAAGGAATTGATACATTTAAATGTATCTGACCCTGGAGTACAGACAGAGATACATACATCTAGAGACAAAGTAATTGATAATTAAACATTGACCAATGTTGATGATGAGAATATTGTGTTTATCCAGGTTTCTAACCAGTAAATCTCTGGGCAATTAACAAATGCAATATACAACACTTCAACAGAAAGTGCTAATAAATGTACTTGAAAAATATTTATGGAACAGCCATAATTCCCTGTATCTGTAGGTAAATAATTTCCTTCTCTCTTGAAAATGTTCAAGCAGTAGCACAAACTTCTAGAGTCAGTTCGCTAACTTAAAATTACAAAGGAAGTGATTATAAATGCTTGAATAATATTTCATTTCAACAAATGAGAAAGTGAAACAAATGATGCATAAATTCAACAAATTAAGCTACAGAAAACAATTCTTTGTGCAACATTATGCCAAAGGCATTTCAAGGGTCTTTTCTAATAGCTATTGTCAATATAGTATCTAAGAGAGGGAAAGATTCATATTGAAGCCATTGTTCACTCATATTAACGTAAGTAACTGAATTTCAGGAAAATGGAAATAAACTACTTGGTCATATAAGTGTATGTTATTATTGCCAATCTTCTAGAAAGGTCACTTATGCTGGTACTGTATGCTATTAGAAGAATAGTTCTAGAATCAAACAACCTATATCACTTATCATCACTAGATAAGTAACATACATATATGCAAACATATGTGAACTGCATGGTAAAACACAGAACCTATAGGTATCTATGCATGTAGTATGTTCATATATGTGTATTTAAATATAAGTTATATGTATATGTAGTTCTAAGAAAGTAATATTTTATATTATAATATATAATAACCTGAACTGACCCGAAATGCACTCGCCATTCTTCCCTTTAGATTTGTGAATCTGGAGTAATATTCCCAAACCCATCCCTTAACATTAGTTACTCTTTATCTGAGGAAAGGTCATTATAATATCAATACTCGGTATAATTTAAACATCATTTTCCAGATTCCCAACAATTCTATAAAGCAAATATCATTACACTGATGGCTTTAGTCTAAAATTGTTCAAATCAACAAATAGGAACTAGAATTATTAATGAAACTCATTATCCATCCTGAAGTGATGATGGCTTTTATGTGTCTGATTGTGTGCAACATTCATTTGTGTAGCATTGCTTTTCAAGGGGACATTACTCTGAATTCAGGTCTAAGTGTTTCAAAGGTGAATCGTGTCACAACACTTCTAAATAAATCATAGTTGCTTAAATGCGATACCATGAGTAGACCTTTGGAAAAAGATAAACATTCATACTTCATATTCAGAGTACACTTATGTGAGCTTTACTTTTTGAATATATGTACACCAATCACATAAAGAGACATTTTTAAGAATATTAATTAATTTTATCACTAATTAATTGAAACAGGAGATTGAACATGACCGAGCAGTACCCCAGCTCCAGAAGCATACTTTAAATGGGATGACTGCCGTACAATTAACTATCAGTCAGAGTAAATGCAGGGTCCAAG
Organism: Rattus norvegicus; assembly: GCF_021556685.1. NCBI lineage: Eukaryota > Metazoa > Chordata > Mammalia > Rodentia > Muridae > Rattus > Rattus norvegicus. The sequence continues at coordinate 53,895,127 of NC_141540.1, forward strand.
TACCTGCTATCCCATAGCTGGTAAGATGGCATAGTATGTAACCCATCAACAGGATTTCAAATCGACAACAGACTGGAGCAGGAAGAGAAAGCTGGCTTTGTTTCCTGTGACTTCATTTTAAGACATCAAATATAATTACATAATCAATGTATCAGCCCCGATGATAAAAGTATAGTAAATAAGAAGCCAAGGAAGAGAAGTACAGACTGCTTCAGCCTCTGGCTCAGAGAAAACACTCGCTGTCCTTGGCTCTAGTGAGGAAATGTTGGACCTGCTCATGCTCTGTGGTGTCAGGGCTGAGCCTGCCAGCCACCCCCCCGCCCCCCAGTCATTGCTCCTGTCTGGTCAGGTATCACCACAGGTATAGAAGCTCCACATTCTGAAGAGTAGGATCTGTAGCTGGGTTCTCTAAAATTTGGTTTTCTGGGTTCAAGGGAATGGGAGGCTGCCTTTGCCTCTCCTTAAAGACTCGGAACACACTAAAGCCATATGCAAAGAAATTGTTGAATTTCTTCAAGATGGCTTCCTAGGCTTTACGACTCCTTTATGTCCTTCAGGTAGGAGAGGTGTAATCAAATCAACAAAACAAAAAAACTCCCCCTGAGAGCTCTTTGGTGGTTCCAATCATTCCTGAAATGTATGCGTCTTATCTCCAGTCCTTCCCATCTTGGGATTTTTGGCCTTTACTGAAATTCACTCAAATGTGTTTGATTTCAATATCTGATTGCAGTAATAATTCATAATCTTGACCTTTAATAAAAGAGCAATAATTACTTATTGCATTATAGAATGAGATAAGGAAACAATCAAAATTAAGTATGACATCAAGATTTTTCTGAAGTTTGTCCCTAGCACAAAAGCTCACAAGGGCATAGATTCTGTCTTGATAGGGAGCTAGATATAGGGTTGTTGTGCTACATGTGGCCGGTCCCCACTTCGCTCAGTGAGAAAGCCTGACAGCATAATGCTTCTCAAAGTCATACATCCAAGTAACACGATATAGACTGTGGGTTTGTACTTAGGGATATAGAGATTATATGGCATAGAGATATATGCATACAATAACAGCGAATGAATAAAAGAGCCCATGGATTGGAAGGAGAATAGGGAAGGGTATATGGGAGGGCTTGGAGGGAAGAAATGGATGGGCAAAATGTTGTCATTAGAGGGAGGGAGGGAGGGAGGGAGGGACGGAGGGAGGGAGAGAGAGAGAGAGAGAGAGAGAGAGAGAATGGTTTTGCTCTTTCCCACTTACTTTTATTCTTAAATCTTAAGGCTCCATCAAAGCTTTAGTACGTGTGCGCTACACCTGAAGATACACAGCTGAGTAAAACTTAAAAGCAGGAAGTGTAGGGCAGCGCTCTTCCTCTGCAAGCATATCAGTTTGAGAATTGTATTTAATCAGCTGCCTATCCTATCTCAACATGCCTGTTATGACAAAAGTAATTATTTCCCAGTAAACACATTGTGAAGAGTGATAGTGTTTTGGATATTTCAAACGTTAGAAGATGTCTGAATTCACAGAGAGCTCGAGGGGGCTTGGGTTCTTCAGTCAGCATGCTAATATAACCTCTGACGAACTACTGCATGATGGTTCCAAGTGAAAATTTAAAATATAAACATCTTCATTATTTCTTTCTGGGGACGTCACTCATTGATAAAGCATTTGCAATGCCCTGGGCTTGATACCATAAAACAAAGAGGCAAAACCAGCAAATGAACAACCCCCTCTAAAACACACACATACACACACACACACACACACACACACACACACACACACACACACACACACCTTTTATGTCATTGGCATCAGAAAGGTCCCTAGGCCCTCAGAGGTTCCTAGATCACACTTGCAGAACTTTGATGTAGAAAACCACACATAGCTTTTGAAGTGGCTTCAGTCTGTTTGAATGTCAATAATTTGAAGACAAGTTGAATATAAGTATCCTGTACAATATTTGTCACTTGGGAAATGGACACAATGCCGTCCACAGGGAACTTTATGAAGTTTTTTACATTTAACTTTTCTCATAGTTGAGTACACATCTCAGAACTCATGAAAATACATTGGCTTCCCTACTCTTTTTTTGGAAGTTTATTAGTCCCACAATTTTACTGTCAACATCAACAGGGTTGACAGCATCTAAATCACTTGACTTACTTGATAATGGGAATATACCATAGATTATTTCTCTTTCTCCAGTGTTCAGGAAGACACCAAAAAACAGAGACTGAACAGCCATCTGGATCTTGTACGTCACCTTTGATTGTAAAATGCAGTAGTTACTTTGTAATACTAAGAGGGACATCAAGGGAAGGAACACTTAATTCTACAACATAATACAGATGCAAGTGAATGAGTTGTTTGCCACTTAATAAAAAATTGAACCCTTCAGGAAATATACTAAGAAATATGAATAGCTTTAAATTATTTCCTTTAGGAATTGGGGATTTAGCTCAGTGGTAGCGCGCTTGCCTAGCAAGCGCAAGGCCCTGGGTTCAGTCCCCAGCTCCAAAAAAAAAAAATTTCCTTTAAATGTATAGGTCTGAGGTTAGCACCATGGCACATGGTTGTAATCCCAACATTCAGTAGGCAATGCAAAGCGAATGGACAATAGAAGGGTTGAAAGTTGAAGGCCAGCAGGCTCCATAGAAAGAGTGCTGGTCTAGCCTGGACTATGTCATGACAGATGCTCTGTTAAAAACAAACAAACAAACAAACAAACAAACAAACAAAAAAAACAACTAAAAACTATAGGTTTGGGCACTCTAAATGCTAACAGCCTCTGATTCTATTGTGGACCTATATTCCTTGGAAGGGTAGAATGCTTTTCTTGAGGAGTAGGAGGTAGCACCAGCTTTTCTATCTCTAACTAACTTCCTTGTTTGGAATATATCAGCCTCTTTGCTAGTGATATTCATCTTTAACCTAAGTTTTTACTGGTTAGGTGCTCATCACTTTAAATGTTTTAATAGAGCTTGGTTTACATAAGTAGAGCAAGGGTCATTTTACACGCGGGACATGATAAGATAATGTTCTAATCACGATTCTATACATAAAGAATAACAAACCAGTAATAGAGAAATTTACCAGCAGAAAAAAATACTTCCTATTTATGGTGCGCATGAGAGAATCTCTACTCTTTATTTGGCTCCATTTCTTTTCTCAATAGTCCAAAACCAATTTTATAACTCAGTTGACTCCCAGTGAAATGTGCAGCCTGCTACAGAGATGAGTTTGGGAGGCTTAACCGTACAAAATGGTCTATCCAAAGAGCACCTGAATATATTTGCTAGGATGTTTCTGGAATTGAAAGGTGTTTTGCTTCAGTTTTTCTCTTTCTTGTTCTTTTCTGATGTTGCCTTTCAGAAGCTATAAACAAAATGTGTGTACATATATATGTACATTTGAGCACATTCACACATATGAACATACATATACACACACATAATGAGCTCATGAAAAATAGGACTGAAGGAGCAATGGTTTGACACATAATTGTATTAAAAGTTTATCATGTACCATGCGACAGATGGGGTAATGCTAAACTTTCTACCCTTCTCAAAGTATCATTGAAAATAAATTCACCATGACACTGTGTTTTGTCTTTGTAACCTGTTCTCTAGTTTTCTTTAGTGTTGGGGTAGGAACTAAACACAACAGATTTTCTTTTTCCAAAATTTCCACAGAGTAGACAAGACTTCAAGATTAGGACAACACAACACAGAAGCCCAAGATCTGTCACGGCAATCACGCAACATAAATTCATGGATAAGTGTGTCTCTCTTTATACTGATGTAACAGAATTTGGAAAAATCTGTCTGGTGCTCACACACAATGTAGGGAATAAAGGAAACACACTTCTTGAAGTTCTACGCACACATATATCATGTTCTACAATTCATATTTGTTTTATACTAATTTATGTCCTGGAGGAAAATAGAAACTGACTCCCTAGTTACAGGATATGGCTCCTTCTCCTTTCTCAGAGAGGAGGCAAATCACTGTACACTTTTATTATTTCCTGACAGGGAAATATCCTGGGTGTCCTGTTAATTGAAATGGACAATTTCCTATGCCTAGAAATCTGTCATGTGGCTTTGTTGCTGCAACATAATGCTAACCACAGGCACAGATGCAATGAGTCACATTCACAACCTGCCGCTGGTTAAATTGATTTAGGGAGATAGAAATTACACATTGAAAAATAAACCGATGATTAGAGGCATACATTAGGACTGCTAATTCATGGCGATGAAGGACAGCCAAAGCAATGCGTTTCACTCACATTCAAGGTCACTAAAGCTCTGCGTTCAGAGGTCAGGGAAAGACACAGTGGGCCTTCCGAATAATTTATTTTAGATTTGCAGTGTCAAGGTGTCAGATCCTATATCCACTTGGAATGCAGTATTTATCCTCTTGCTGTAGAAACTGAAGTTGTTTTGTCTCTTAAAATGAGTTTGTGTATCGGCTCTCTGCCTAAGTGTCTTATGGTACAGTACATCACCCAGTAGCAATTTGTGGAGGTGCAGAAAGGAAAAAAAATATATTACTCTATTACAGGAGGCATCTACTTGTTGGATGGGTTCTGGAAATAAACATACTTTAATATATATAAGAATTAATGAACATTTTGCTTAATTCCACTTGTGAGTTGTACTGGAATTTCTAGTCAGTAATATTCCCTTTTGCTGACAAAAAGGGAATTTGGAAAATGGTATGAGCTGTTTTTACATTCCCAACTCCTTGTTTTTTTTTTTTTCTGATATTCCTTGGGTTAATGAGGTTAAATGAAAGCAACAGTATCGTGGTGATGGATCATTGGAAATTATCTTTCCTGTTGAGTCCTGTGGATCAATGCATCTGTATAGACAGCTCCTATATAAGGAAGGCCTTTGAATTATGCTGTTTGTAACAATTTTAAACTTTTTAACATTATTATAACTATATGCATAATCATTACACATTAATTTATATTCATAAACCCTAAATAGGGGTTTATACTATAACTCAACAACTTACAATGGTAATGGAATTAGTTCCTCATTTAGACAATTCTTTCCACAGCAAGAGTTCTGATTCTAGACTCTTCTATACCCCCAGAGATTAAATATAAGTCTCGCTTATGACCTAGCATTGGTCTACCTGACCACATTACTGAGTTCTAGTTCTGTCTTCTCAAGGCACTTGTCACATGTCCGCCAAGGAAATCAACCAATCACCTTTCAAATTAATCCCTATTGCATCACGTGCACTACATGGACAGTTATCATGGCTTCCTTAATTGGATCTCTGCCACTAGATCCGGACAACTTGTATGAGTTTTTCCAAACCTGCCTGCAGGGACGTTTTCACAAACATCCATTTTAATTGTGCCAGTTGACAGCTATGTCTTCAAAGTGAATGGAACACATGGGGTCTTTGTCAACCTCCTCCATATGCTTCTATCGGCTTCTTCGAGCACTGCCTTTGACCCTTACATGCTCAGACTGCATTGAAGCCACACCCATTTGTTTTCTAACTTTGAAAAGCTATTATGTTTTTATATAAAATTTTCTTTTCTTTGTGGGTCTGACCTCAGCTTGCTAAACTAAAGATGACTTTAAAATGGTCATTCTCCTGCCTCCAGTTCCAAGATGATTGAGCTGCTATGATACCATGCCTAGCCTTATGTGCTGGTGGTGTTTTCTGCCTGGCAGGCAAGCTCTCTACCAATTAAGTCACATCACAAGCTACATATTTGTCAAACTATCCTGGTTAATGTTTGTTTCTTTATATGCCCCACTATTTTTATTTCTGGCAACTTGCTAAATTGCCTCATTGTGCCAGTAGATTGTAGGCTCAGTCTTTGCTGAGACAAGGACCATGATTTTAAGATATTAATGTTTAGCATGAGGCCTTCTTTCAAATATGGACTCAAAACATGCCATCAAATAAGGTCCTGGAATATGTTATCAAAATGTATTCAGTGTAATTTTTTTTCAATATTCTTGCTTTGTCTCAGTATTCTAGGCTGACTTTGAACTTCTGATCCTCTTGTCTCCCCACTCACATCTTCTGGGATTACATGATGCATTGCTGTACAATGTTTATGTTTTTAATATTCTTGTCTTTTTATCGGAGGCATTGTTTTCCTTGAACATGGAAATTCCCATAGAGCGAAGCAGAGAGATGGTACTTTCTGCTAGTAATCTTTCGGGATTCTTGGGAGGGATTAGAGCCACTAAACTTTTCCTCTCCTAACTAGGGATTCCAAATAGGTCGACAAATCTTCACAGCTGCTACCTTGAAAAGTGAGATGGTGGGAATTAAGGGAATTTATGTAAATACACCAAGTCCCCTTTCCATAGAGCTGATAGTTAAAGACACTAACGTACCTCTTTGCATGATGAAAGCCATTGAATCTAGTATGATGACCAGCACTGACATAGATGGATGGTGGCAGTTATCCAGCAGAGGGCTGTCTCACTAACAGAAAGAGACATTTTTTTCTCAACTAGCTATGGCTAGTTGAGAGTTATTTATTAAATGGATGTATATGGAGTAGGATTACTAGCAGCTATTTAATTTCTGAGCACATATGGAAATATCCTACAATCACTGGCCTTCCCCATGACATCATCAGAGGCAACTTTCACTCCTTGAAGAATTCCATCTCACATCAAATTGCAGAGCACTGACTGACTTCCATTTGATACTCATAGAATGTACAATTGAATCTTTTTTCCCATTAAAAGTATAAATCTACGAGGGGATAAGTTTCTGACCCTGACACCCTCAGTAAATAATTTAATTGATTTCAGTTCTGGAAAGCTGACTTCTACAGAGTGTAAGGTATCCTTTCTTGTCAAGTTATAAATTAAAAAGAGCAACAATGGTTTCCCACTGAAATACAATTAGAACCGAAATAACAGCAGTTTCTCCGAGGACAGCTATTTAAATAGGAATAGTCGAACTTCAAAGGAAAGCATTTGCTAGGGGGACAGCAGTGGATGTGGTGGAATCCAGCGTCCACACAGTGGACATGGCTTAGTTCAGAAACTACATAGTGGACATGCCTTCATTCAGAAACCATGCAGTGGATGTGGTTTAATTCTAGAAAAGCGTATGAGATCAGAGTCAGAAAACCTAAAGCCTCAGCTGTCGTTTCAGTCTTTCCTCTGGACAAAATACGTGAGAAAATTCACTCCTTACACCCTACCTCACACAGATGGTGTGAATGAAAGGGTATAAATATTTGATGTATCGGAGAGGAAGGCGTACGTGCTGTCTTGAACTTGCTGTCTCATTAGCACTGTATGGAAGATACACACGAGAATAACAGCACCAGGCTGCGCTAGTCCAGTGTGCTTCAGTGAAGGGACAGCTCTTTTCTGACCCAATTAATCTTGATTTGGGAAAAGTGCCTGATAAATTATTTCCCAGGATGGGAGGCATCATGGCTCATTGAACTTTGTTTTTATTTTACAAAGACTGGGGATTTCCTATGTGACCTTGGTAAAGTCACTTAACCACATCTTACCATGGTTTCTTTCTTTTCCAATTGTTTTTTTGAAAACTGGAAATGTAGATTAATTCTGGCCTGCTTGACTTAGAAGCAAACATTAGTACGATGTATTATGTGGGTATATGGGTGTGAGTATGCAAATTATTGATACATAGGATCAAAAATGAAATATTATAGTGTCATTCAGATAAGCATTGTAACAAACTGCCTTACTGTGGAACTGATCGCTTCAACAGCCTGCTACTCAGGGTTCATTTAAATAAGCAGGCGCCATAATGGGCTATTTTCACACCTCTCTCTCTCTTTCTCTCTCTCTCTCTCTCTCTCTCTCTCTCTCTCTCTCTCTCTCTCTCTTTCTCTCTCGGTGGTCCATTAGGTACAGATATTCTGGCTCCATAAACTGGAATAGTAGAAATACAATTTCATCTGAATAAATATATTTGATGTATAAACTTTTATTTTTCTGTTTATCTAGGGTCTGACTTTTCTGCTCAAACCTTTTGTGAAATACTGAGAGACAGGGGCAATAAAAATTAATCACATCAAATAAATTGCCAAAATATACAGTATTAATGTGCAGAGTCTGGAAAGAGGAAAAGAAGTTCATTACTGCATGATATTTAAGCAAAAGGGAAAGATATTACAAACGTATTTAAAATGGGGTTAGGACTGAGTAGCAGACGCCTTCAGCAAAATACATCTTTAGTCTTTAATTTCATTTAATATGGGAGCTCTAGAATATGTTTCTGAATGTGAAAGAAGTGTATTAAATAGAGTCATAGCATACATTTTTAAAGGACGGATAATTGTTGGGAGCCTATTTTACAAGTTAAGACCTATTAAAAGAACTGTGATCACACTGGTATGTAGACTTTGGTCCTAGTTTAAGATTAAAATGCTGAATTGTGTTAGGTACGGGAGTTGTTACTGATGAAGTATTTCTACTAGGTTTTCATTGTGTTTAAACATACCTTTGATTAACTTTTAGACAAAACTATACAACATTGGTATTATGTGGAAAATATTCTGTAAACTAAGTTTCCTAATACACAATATATAATCTTAATATATCAGTACATAATCTATAATATATACTCTTGCTGTATACTATGTAGCTCTAGTTTACTTTCCTGGCCCTTGTATTTTGTAACTCTCCATAAGAAAGTGGATTTTTTCATATATGAAATAAAGAAACAGTATGATATGGCTTGTCTTGCATTCATCCATGGTATATAATTACACTTTAACTTAGCAGGATATTCTTGCATTGTTTACAGATAAGATGAAGAGATGATTTAGTAAGGAAAGGTTTAAAGAGTACAAGACATGTGGGCACACACCACACACGCGCGCACACACACACACACAAATACACACACACACAAATACACACACACATAGTCCAACTGCATCTATACATATTCACACATATATCTCTACATACATACATACACACATACATACTTATATATAATCCAATTACTTCTAAACATGTGCAAAGTCATGTACCTGCATATATACACACACATATACTCACATATTTGGTGACTAAAATGGTGTTTACTTGGTGTGGTTATATGTTATATACACATATAACCATGTTAATCCATCTCTGCTCTTTTGTGCCTTTTACTATATTCAGCATAGAGTAAATATTGCATAATTTTTTGATAAACCCACTGAGAAGACAGAATCACAGATCTTATTTTTTTAGTAGTCTTTATCATTTACTTCTTTAACAAATACTTAATAAACAACTATCATTTTAAGAACCAAGAGACATGCAGATGTAGTCTCTGTTTTCAAACAGTTGTAAGAGATGTCAGGCAAGTTTATCCATGAAAGTGCACACAAAACCAAAGTAAGAAAATGCTGAGCAAAATGAAAATAGAATTAAATCAAAGGTGACTTTGACCTTGACCAGGATTCCTGACAGTTTCCTCTAGTATGTTACTCCTGATCTGACAGGTGAGAGGAGAAGGTAAAAGTTAGCTAGGCTGAGGAAGAGGAAGCAGAGGCAGCTAGACCTACTACGTGTGAGAAAAGGCTCTAGGGCAGAAAGTGGACGTGGCAGATTTAAGGATGTATACAGAGAGGGAGATGCCGCAGGAGACGGACTAGCCACATCCCACTTACCATATTCAGCTTCATTGGGGAGCAGTAGGGTAAATAAACAAGGAGATAAACCACAGAAGGGAAACAATCATTCTGGCTGCAGGCTGTGAGGTACAAAGAACAGAATACTTGTCCAGAGAGACCTGTCAGTGTAAACTACCTACACATTTTACAAGAATCAGGAGATATTATAATAAAAGTGTCCCCAGGCCTTCCAAAAACAAGAGCAATGTAATATTGACATGACCACTGTCATGTCTGATGTGTCCCAGTAGCAAGTAACATACGTGGAACAGCCTGAGAGATATTCATACACACAGAAAGCTCTATGTAGTCTTCTGGCTTTATGAATAGACAAATATTTGCTGCCTCTGTATTACTGCAGCACCTGTTCATTTATTCTTGAGTGACAGAGGGTTTATTCTGGATATGATCAATGTAAGGCAATATCCAAGTAATTGAATATAATCTATCTAAAACAAACAAACAAAAAACAAAAAACCCAAAAACCAACCAATCAGCAAACCAAAACAAACAAAAAGCCCTATTAGTAATAAGTTCATGGACTTCTTTAACAGACAGCATTCTATAAAACTTTTTTGGGTACCACTTTTTCCATGTGTGGTCCAACTACTACATATCCTTGCAGTAGCTGGAGAACTCCTCTAACAGTGAAAATTCTAGACCTGTTAATTCTAGTCTTGTTGGACTCTCAGGATTGACCTTGGAAATCTGCAGATTAATATAATCATAAGATTATTATTTTCAAGAAACCATTTACTTAGATATTATACAATGGATTCCATATTCATATTCATCAGAGTCACCTGGGGAGCCTTCACCCTGCAGGGTTTCAGGAGCAACACCTAACCTTAGGAGTTGTGGCATACAGAGAGAGAGAGAGAGAGAGAGAGAGAGAGAGAGAGAGAGAGAGAGAGAGAGAGAGAGAGACAGAGAGAGAGACAGAGAGAGAGAGAGAGAGGGATGGAGGGACAGGGAGGGAGGGAGAGAGGGGAGATAGAGGGGGGAGAGAGGGAGAGAGAGAGAAAGAAAGAGAGAGTCATAAATTTGAAAGGGAGCACAGACAGAAGTGGCTAGAAAGGGGAAGAATATATACAAAAATGAAGCAAATTCAGTAATCAAGAGTGAAATTCTCTAATAATAAGATAAATGTTAAAATATAAAGGATCAGGGACATTTTATGTTGAAAGCCATTAGTTTGATTGTCTTTCACATTTATTTGAGAAATTTACAGTAAGATATCTCAGAAAACACACATATTTAACACTATAAACTTATCTGAGGATAGACACTCTCTTTTTAAATCTTAACCCATCAACATCAGAAGAGAGCCAACTTTCCCCCCATTTCCAGGACTCAAATGGAATCTCATTTCCATCTAGGCCTTATATTATTAATTTGTACTCTTGTTATAATTTAATAATTATATTATTTATACATTTTTATAATATACATTATTACAAATAAACTACTAAGCCAGTATGTAAACTTAGGACATCACGCCTAACATATGCTCAATCACCAACTTATCCTGTTACTATATGAGCAAGTGAAAGTGGTATTCAATAAATGTGAAAATGTTCTTACAAACTGAACACCAATCTCTTTGTTAACCATTCTTCATCGAGGAAAACATTTACTGTCCAATATTAGTCTCTCATACAACTTGTTAGGCATTTGTTCTTCCTTTTAAAGAAAAAAAAATCAAATGCCTTTGGAAAATACAGGAATTCTCATGGGAACAGGACTGGTCAGTAAATGAAGAGTCATTAAGTAAGAGTCATTTAGATAATCTCCCTTAAGATAAAAATATCTTTTCAAAGGCTGATATGAATTATGAATAACAAGGTCTAGATAAAAGATGAAATGGAAAGTGTGTATTTCAGAAAGAAGTTCTTCGCATTCACAGAGATGGTCAAAGAAGTAATAGAGGAGGGTTCTCTTCCTTGTGTGGAGATGGGAGAAGAAACGAAGAGGAGTCAAAGGTCAAGGGTTCCTGGGTTTGTTGTAGATTTTGTAGGAGGCAGTGAGGTTGTTAACCCAGAAACTACATTTAACTTACAGATTAATGATCACGCTAAGTATTCACAGGGACCCCATGCCCCAGGTACTAAATATCTAAGAATGTTCAGGTCTCTTATATAATTCATGCACATCCTTCTATTAACTTTAAATCATCCCCAGAACATCTATTTCTAGCTGAATGTCGAGGCTGTGTAAATAGTTGCTGTACTGTGTATTTTGGGATGACAATGGCAAGCATCTAAACAAGCTGAGTACAGACCATCTTCTCCTGAATAGTTTTGACCCATGTTTAGATGTCTTCCTGGTTTCAGAACCCATGAATATGCAGTACTTTACGACTGTAGCCGAGCTGCTCTGTGGGCTGTGACAAATGCAAGATTCAGATGCGAAGCCTCCTCTCCTGTCTCATGTACAGATGAGGACCCATAGAGGTGTAGAATTCATGAAGAAAGGAAGATAAAATGGGTTATTATAAACACTTTGTTTCCATGATCGATACAACAGAGGTGTATTTTTGATATTTAATTAAATTAACTAATTTATTTGTGTGTGTGTGTGTGTGTGTGTGTGTGTGTGAGAGAGAGAGAGAGAGAGAGAGAGAGAGAGAGAGAGAGAGAGAGAGAGAGACATAGAGGGCAGAGGCATCAGATCTTCCTGATGTTAAAAGGAACTATGATCTACCAGACATGGGTTCTGGGAATTGAATTTGAGTCCTCTGCAAGAAGATTACCCACTTTCAACCACTACTGAGACATCTCTCCAGCACCATTTTGCATAGAATGAAATATGATGGAAAACACCATAAAAGGCACCAAACTGAGGAAAGAAGACAAAGTGCCTACATGTGGGTTAGTCTTTAGCTTTTATTTTCTGAGAGAAATGAGAATTGTCTAGTCTACTCTTGAACTTTGGTTGGGGGGAAAACATTCCATTTGTTTCTGTCCAATTTTCATCTTGTCACAGTCTCTTTTCACGACTAATCCTATTGCTGTTTTAACCTTCGTTCTCCAATGTACTAGAAAATATCGAAAGAACAAGATAGAAAAAAAATTAACCTACAGTAATAGAAATGCCAAAGATTTCATCCAGCTGGAAAAAGGAACCCATTCAATCTGTGACACAGACCTCAGGCCTAACACAGGAACATTCCATCACAGACTCTGAAGAGGAAGGCAAAGCTCTGGAAACAGAGTCTGTCCCTAACATGTAAATTGAGGAGAGAGGATCCTGATGTGACCGACAAGTACCACGGAACACCAAGAGGGCCTTCTCCCATGTTACAGCAGTATGATGGAGTAGACCTCAAAAAAGAGGACTACAGAGGAAATATAGGATATAAGGAAAGAATAGCTTATTGTCTGATTAGAAAATGAAAGAGTTACAGTTGATAGTGATGGGAAAACAAAGACGAGATGATGGTCAAACCACATGGAGTATCAAAACATTGAAAACATAAACAACTACACTCAAATAAGCTATCAGAAGGACTGAATTTACACCAATAAGCAATATGTCTTTCAGACAAGTCTTTGAGTTGCGGGCTTTTCTTTTAATTATTCTGATTTAAAGTTGCAAGTCCATAACCGAATACACGTGCTATGTACATCTACATTGTTCTGCACTGTCCGTACTTACCTAGGGGTGATAGACAATTTTGTTTTGTAGACTATTTTTATCTCATAAATCTAGGTGGAGACTATAGATGTGGAGGGTGGACTGCGTAGTGGAGAGCCAGCGTCACACTTGGACTCTAGGAAGCACGTGGATGCTCATCGAGGGACACAAGTGATCTTTGACTGAGATCTTTTTGAGTCTCAGTCTTTATCAGAAAAAAGTGAGGGTAATTACACAACCTATAGGTTATTTACTTGGATAAAATAGAAGAAAAGATTCAAGTGGTTATTTCAATTCCCAGTAGAATTTACTACCTATAATTTAGTATTAATTATTATGCCTTACTTTGATGTCTGTCATAACTCCTCGTCAGTAGCATACCAGGTAGACAACTTCCAGATTATTCAAGATGTCAGGAAACTAGAAAGGAGGACCATCCACAACTTTCAACAATCCTGGGGGCATATGACCTATGTAAAGAATTTTAAGTCCCTTAACAAAACAACTCAAAGAAAACTGGAGTGCTGTTGATATACACCTCAAGAATAAAGCCACTAAGGTAGAAGTTAATAATACAGAAATACACAACTCACAGATAATTTACAGAGGCTTTGTTTTCTCTGGGGACATATCAAAGCTCACGGAGTTTTTAAAATACTATGCTCAATCTCACAGCCGTTACAATATACAATGGAAGTTGTCACATGGTAATGAGGAGGCATCTGAGAGCAAGGTAAACACTGAATGAAGGGGACTACTTGAGTTTGAAATGTGATGTAGGGTCTGCAGACCGAATAGTAATGTTCCAAGCCATCATGGTAGCATATTTAGAATAAAGCAGAAGACTCTAAAAGACCCTCAAAGTTTTTTTCCTATGAAACGAAATGCCCCTGAATATTGTTCTCATTTTAAAGCTGATAGACAGCTGGTATTGTTTATGTCTTCAACAGTTCTTCCAGCATTCTCACACCCAGGAAACACCGGGACACCAGATCACAAGAGCATCATCTGAGAGAATGGAGCTAGGAAAATCTACAGGAAGAGCTGGTTGGAAAGAGCATTTGAAGCCTCAGTTTGCTGCCTAGGCCAGGATTTGGCACAGTCCTCTGTAATTCTACCTCTACATGAGTAATCTATGACACAGGCACTGGAACCCCATCACCTCCTCACATCCCTACGGCTCTACCACAGTTCATCCAAGTCAGGACATAAGGATGATTATGAAGGAGGCTTCAACTTCTTCACACTTTTCTCCTAACAATATTCTGCCCAATATTTAGGGAAAGATTCTCAAATCTATAGCAGAGTCATGATGTATGTCTGATTAAAACCTATATCTTTAGGTTTATTCTATGGTTAGACCTGAAGCCCTCATCACTGCTTACAGGATTCTTTACCACCTAATATTTCCTCTCCTTTAACTAAGATCTAGGTATATACTCTTTTCTCTATACTAGAACAGAGTCAACCCTGCCTCAATATTTTTATTCATGAAGAACTCTCTACCTTCTTCCTGCAGATAAACCAGGATGGTTGCTTCTCTTAGGTTTCTACTTGGAGGCCAACATCTCAGAGAGCCCCTTTCTTCCTCTTCTTCACAGAAATGGCCATATAACCCCAATTTGCTACATGTTAATCCATGTCTGTCTCTCTAGGGACTTGGCCACCACTGTAATCCCTATAGGGCTGTGGGTTTATTCTCTTTTTGCACTCCATAAAGTATAACTTCTGGACTGGAGAGATGGCTCAGTGGATAAGAGCAATGACTGCTCTTCCAGAGGTCCTGAGTTCAATTACCAGCAACCACATGGTGGCTCACAACCATCTGGGATCTGATGTCCTTTTCTGGTGTGTCTGACAGCTACAGTGTTCTCACATAAATAAAATAAATAAATCTTTAAAAAAGGGAGCAATTTATTAAAAAAATAAGGTATAACTTCCAAAAGCATAGACATACTGGTTAACATTTTTATTATTATATACCCAATGCCCCCTTAAAAATGCCTCCCATTCAGGAAGTACTTCTTAGTAGAATATAAAATAAATGAAGGGGTCATTACCTGAACTTTTTATCCATAAGCACTCTCATTTCTGCCTGTTCTCAGAGTTCTGATTTTTTTTTTCAGTGATAAATTGTGAACCCAGGGCTTTTGTTATAGATACTGTCCTGTTAGCAAGACATAACAGTGACAACCTGAAGGGGACCTTATTAAAATTAGGCCCATTATTTTCTGTCATAGGAAGAATAGTGGCCTCTGAGACCACACTCTCTCCAGGTAGTTGTAGACATGTAGCAGTTACTAGGAGAGCTCATGAGGCAATATCCCCCAAGGACTTATACATTGGTGGCTGTTGCTAGGGGGAGGCATTGGGGTTTAACTACTTAAAAGTTATCCCCATTAATAACCCTAATAAACTCATTGCTTCATCAAGCTAGACTTAAGTGGAACCATTTCTTCTGGTGCCCCATCTGGAGTAAACAGACACTTTCTCTGGTGAGTTCTCCATGAATATCATGGACTGAAAGAACCATGAGAAAGGGTACGAATTAGTAAGAGTACCTGGCATGAGAGAGGCCGTGTTGGATGCCTGGTTTGCTGTGTTTGACAGGACTGAGTTCAGAGAAGAGCTAAGAAAGGCATAATCATCAAGGACCATACTAGTGGCATGGGTTTTTTGGTGGCATCGTTGAACCTCACGTAGGACAATGATCTTTGTGAGTGAGCTACAAGAGACATTCTATCAGATCTGCCTGATTTAGGCTGATACAGTAAATCAGGTTTGAAAAAATGCTAAAACAGTGGATGAGAAACAAAAATTGCAGACAAAGGAGACTGGTTTGGTCTTCAAAAGCCAATGTGGTAAGATGTGTGTTCATCTCGAGTTCTGAAGGAAAAAACAAAACAAAACAAACAAACAAACAAACAAACAAATACAAAAAAACAACAGAAGCCAAATTCAGTGCTATGAGCCTAGGGAATGCTTTAAGCCTGATTAAAAATCTAACGAATGTGTGAATGATAAAAGAATGAACTTGTAAAAGATTAAGCCTACCCCAGGGTTGGGAAGTTAATCCCTAGAGTAGGTTCTGAACATTTCTCTTCTGTAAGAAGGAATACTAGAGATGGAAATTGATCACATAACTCAGAGTCCTCTTTCTGGACAGGTTGGACCAAAGCGAATATAGCACTGAGCCATAGCCCAGGCCCTGGGTCGCTCAGGACCAGGGAGTCTATTGGAATACAGTGAGCTAGAACATAGCTGCGCTTCCTTTCAGTCCTAGGGTAACTAAAGTAAGGAGAGCTACAGTGGCCCTGCTCAGCATGCTGGAGGTAGGACAATGCGATGAGCCTTGTGGCATCATTCAAGAATGAGTAGGTGTCACAAACCATGGGAAATGACTAGATTTTTGAGAGCTGAGATGGGGTCTTCTCAGTCACACTAATAACTGACATATCTATCACTGATCTTTTTTTTCTAAATGCAATGTCATCACTCCAGAATATGGTGGACATTGTCATTTTTCTTTGATATCCCCTTGGCTGCAGACTCCTGAGATCAATCATCAATTGCTTGTGATGATGGGTGATGGGTCTTCAGAGAGTCTGCCCTGCCTTTACAAAAATATTTGATTAAATGATTCAATTCTAAATCTGAGTGTTTTACTGACTTAGAAAAGCTTTTGACCATGAGGTAAACACAGCTTAGAGAGTAATCATGGGAAATCTGGCAACACAGGATTCAAGGGCCAGGTATATTGTAAAAAATCTTCAAAGTATTATTATGACTTGTTAAGACCCAGATGCTATACAACAACTTAAATGAAAAAAATCCTGCAGTAGCCTGTGTCTATAAACCTTAAATAATGGCCAAAAAATTTGATCAAAGTCCTTTGTGCATGGAACAGGATATTGTCATAAGCCAACAGCCTACTAAATGAATATCCTGGTGCCAGGGGTTGTTTATCTCCCTACAGGTTGTTGGTCACTGAGGCCTGAGAGGCTCCTAAATAATTAGGGCTATTGCCCCAGCTATTGCCTGTATGCCAGAACTAAATGGTAAGACCCTGTGCCTGAAGATGCTCAGTGCTTAGGTTACAGGACACGAAGAAATCAGACTGGGAATAAACAGGTAGAACCTTCTCTCCTGGCTGGCTTTTGTAGTGCCAGAAGGCACTGAGCATGTTGTGGTGAACAAAGACACCAAATGTCCTGCTTGGCTGTGAACCTTTTGTACCATGCTAGGAACATGTCAAGCAAGATGTATCGGCTTTTACAAGGGTGCAGTGACAGTTATGGGGGTAGCCATCTGCTTTCTGATTGTTTTTAAGATCCACTCCATAAGAGAGAATTCACGTCTGGTGTTATGTATAAGTCCACTCAAAAATCTATGGCTAGGAAGCTCAGAGGCTCTTATGGAGAAGATATTCCTGTTCTGCTAGGTCAATGTGGATGGCTGACAAAATTGTCTTCTAAATATTTTTGGTTTTAGCCATAGATTAGTGCTGCTGCCAGCTTTGATCAGAGAAGCTTTTAAAAAAATTAATTATTTGTTTTTGTAGTTTGTGGCAGTTACTACAGAAACCCGCTACAAGCCAAAGTACTGAGAATAAGTTGTGGTTGACTGATAATCTGAAGTTAGACCATCTATATTACCTCTTCTTTGACTAGGACTAGTGTAGTAGAGGATGTCCCAAGATGGTACAAGTCAGAAGAATGGGTAGAAATTTTGGAATGTTGTTCTCTGGGCATGGCATGGCTATTTGTCATTTTGAACTATCAGCAGCTATGATTGCTTGGAGAAAACCTTCAAAAGACTGGGGCTACTAATTTTTCATTATCAGGAAGCTCATATGGTTGTTTCCCTCCCCAAGGATTTACAGTTATTGATGGGGAGAAGGGATTTTTTTTTCTTCAGTGGTGTAGCCATGAATAAAGTGCCCCTAACTCATGCTCCTAGGGTAATCCCAATTAATATCATTCCTCAATGATGGACGTGAGTAGAATCGTATTCTTGCTTGGTTGCTATTATCCTATATTGGATAAAGAGATATCTATACGACAATCCCATGCAATATAGGGAACTGTTGTACTTTACTAAACTATTCTCAGTCTATCTTTAATGATGGTTACATAGAACCATCTATAACAAGGACTAAGCTTTTAAGGACTGGAGGGATGGCTCAGAGGTTAAGAGCATTGATTGATCTTCAATCAATCAATTGCTGAGTTCAATTCCCAGCACTCACATGGTGGCTCACAACTATCTGTAATGGGATCTGATGTTCTCTTCTGGTGTGGCTGAAGACAGCAACAGTGTACTCATATAAATAAAATGAATAAACCTTAAAAATATTTAAAAAAAGAATTAAACTTTTAAACTGTCTATTCATCTTCTGATTCTAAAGCCTTTTCTTGACAAGGGATGCGTAAGACCAAGAGCTGTATCATCGAAGGTCACAAGATGTTATCTAATTTTTCCTCTCCAATCTCAACCTTGCACTACTTTCTCTGTGCAAATGACCTATCCATTAACAGAGTTGCTATAGGAAAGAATCAAATAATAATGAGGAAACTATATGTCAAAAATACAACTACATAAAACATATTTTTTTCACTCCCGGGGAAACAGTTTTCATGAGCTAACGGATGAACTTACACATGGCCTCACAGAGAACATCTTAATTTCAAGCCGTCCTGCATAAATGATGTGCCTGGAAGTGCAGAGAGGTCAACATAGCCCAGAGTAATTACAGCGGCATTGCAGAGCGAGAGAGATTGGAGAAGACCCGTGAACTGCAGTCGAGTTTAAATCATAGCTATCTTCAGTCACAAAATTTTTCCTCACCTAAGGAGGAGGAGCTTGAATCTCTTCCCAGCCCAGTTTCCCTTGTCCCACTGCCAGGCTGTCAGTAGCAACAGCCCCTTTTGCTGAAAAATGGCCAACAAGGTAACCGTGAATAATCTCAGGCTGAAAACGCTTAACAATTTCACAAGCTGAAATGTTAAGGTGCCTAGGAGCCAGGGATACATTTGTGTGGATGCAAATTACTTCTTTTACTTTTCTTTAAAGAACTGTCCTGGTGGCTCTAAAAATGTACCAGAGGAAATATTGGGAACCATTAATTAACTGACTTCATGATCACTGAAATGCATTTCAACCACCTATAACTAGACTGTCCTTTCAAGAAACTAATCAAGATAATGTCAGCATCAGCTTGGACATACATCATCATGGAGAAAGTGACTCATCTTGCAATAGATCAGCCCTAGTAAGTGACACTCCAGAGGTTCCTCATAACATCTTTCTGTGTTTTCTAGTCTTATCATAGTGCATTTCTGATGCCACTATGTGCTTAAAAAAGCAACAGAGGGGTTGGGGATTTAGCTCAGTGGTAGAGCGCTTGCCTAGGAAGCGCAAGGCCCTGGGTTCGGTCCCCAGCTCCGGAAAAAAAAAAAAAGAACCAAAAAAAAAAAAAAGCAACAGATAACATACCAAAAGACATATGCAGAGAAATATGCAAGAAATATACAAGGAGATGGAATGGATGCTATTCTAGGGCCACTCAGAAGAGGGCAACAAACATTGCTCATCCTTCCTAATAGCCAAGTGACACAAATAGCCTGAACTGCTACCAGTCATAGGAAGACAACCGGCTTCTCTGTAGATGAATTTATCGCCTAGGCATCCTGGGAGGAGAGTGTTGCTTCTGCTTCTCCTCTTACCTTCACTGTATGTTACGATTCCATGGTTTTCAGGAAAGCATTTCCGATAGACGGCCAACCTTTGGCCTTGACAAGTTTAGATGAACAGGTGTTAGCTGTTGGCACGCGGCTGCACTAGCAAGTCTGGAACAAGTCCCTGGATGATCCAAGTAAATTCTACTTTAATTTCTATGCTTATGTAAGTAATCTTCATACGTGGTCACCACTTGCATGCATGAGAAGATTCCAAATGGACTGTAGGGCAGATAAAATTAGCACCTTCGTGGGAAGGGCCCATGGCTTGCTAGGACTGAGAGGGCTGCCAGAAAGCTTAGTGGTGGTCCTATAGCTAGGAACTTTTCCCCAACGGGCTCTCCCGGGCTTCTGGTACATTCCAATAGTTTCATGGGGTTTCTTTTCACAGTGAAGTATCATGGTTTGTCCAAGTGTTTGAAAGTCTGACATTATATGAACTATTATTCACCAAGCCAGTGTCACTATTCAGAAGAAAAGATTTTAGGGTCAGTTGTGTTTACCTATTACTTATATCTGTAAAACTGGGTGCCCCCGAAACACCTTACTGATCCATTTCCTTAAATGGAACCACAAAAATAATATCTGTAGCTCTACTATAGTGTCATGAAGAAAAACAAGATAAGAAGCTTAAAGGAACAAGAAACATTAAACATTCAGAAGATGACCTGGAGTCTTCTCACAAATACAATCATGCCACATTCTTTTTTAATCCTGTATTTATCAGGAATTGCTGCCATTCTAATGAACTATCCAAAACCAATAGCAGCATCAAGCCTCTATTATCTTTAGCCTCCAGCTAGCAACAAAACATATCCTAAGCAAAATATACTATTGAAAACTTCATTCAAACACAATTAACTTATGTTAATATATGTTAATATAATATAATGATGATGGAAATTTTGGTATAGGGCTTAATACTTTCCAGTTCTCATCTAAATAATCATGAAATGGAGGCCCATTTTATCCAAATCATGAAATTTATTAGGCCCATAACAGAAAGGAAAACTAGCTGAAATACATGATAGAAATTATCATCATCTTTATGATATTTCTTTATTTAACTGGCAGTGTTGGTAACAAACCAGGCAAGTTTGTCACTGTTCTGCTCTCAAGACATTCATTTATTTTCAGCACACATTTTCATCACCAATATCTAAAAATCAGATATGCATAAATACACACACACACACACACACACACACACACACACACACACATACACACACACAGAGTAAATGTACTAAAACATTCCATTCCGGTAAGCAGGACCATTATTTATTTGGAGAAACTGAAAATGGTGCTCTATAAAAAATTGTTCTTTAACAATGAAGGCTAACAATTTTATGATGACTTTATTTTTAAATTTTTGGCCTGTGTATTAAACCTGAGGTCTCACCCATGCAGGGCAAGCACATTATCAGAAAGCTGTGCCTCCACCCCTGTTTTACTATGACTCTTACTTATGGCAGGTTTTTTTCTATATAATGAATATCCTTCGAGATGCTGACAACTGTTACTTTAAAATGGAAAAAAAATAAATTAATCTTATGAAAGAAGTGATGATTCAAAACTATAAAATGAACACAAAAATAGGTCTTATCTGATTCCAAGCCCCGCTTCTTTTTTTTTTTTTTTTTTTTTTTTTTTCCGGAGCTGGGGACCGAACTCAGGGCCTTGTGCCTGCTAGGCAAGCATTCTACCGTTGAGCTAAATCCCCAGCCCTCTTTTTTTTGTAGAAATTAGTTGTATCAACAGGATTATATGAGATGAAATCCCTGTCGCTCAGACTCACAAGTGGACAAAGGTAGGTTATACCACCAAAAGGCAGAGCTCCAAACATGTTACAATCACAACAGCGCACACCATTTCTTCACAAAGGGATCAGAATCTCATATAAGTCACCAGGAACATGGTCTTTACTGTTCCTATATTTGGGGAAATTACAGTACAGATACTCTTTGGTATGAAAAGCCAAGAGTGATGGGCTGGAAAGATCTGGGCTGTTCTTCCAGAGGATCCAGGTTCAATTCCCAGCACCTACATGGCAATTAACAACTGACGATTATTCAGCTCCCAGTGATTTGATGACCTCACATATACATGACAGGCAAGACACAAAGCTCATAAAATAAAAATCAACAAATCATTTTTTATAAAAGAAAAGCCAAGAGCAATAGTCTATCATTGACATGCGGTAGGACCATCTTACTACTGTAGTAGTTTACAGAACCCCACTACATCTTCCTAACTTGGCAGTGAGTGTTGAGCACATGATTTTTATTAGAAAATCTATTCTATACTCTGAAATATGATTTTTAAAACATATATTTTACCTCACTACATATGTTTCCTACTATATTTGGTAATGAGACAGAGTGAGAACCCAGAGCTAGAGATAGTCTTTAGTCGTTAGGTCTTATCTAGCATGGGCTAGGCCCTGGGTTCAAGAACAATACTGAAGGGAAATAAATGAGGGACCCCAGACACACGAGAACAGCTAATACTGGAAGAATAATAGAACAAAGTTGTTTTGTTCAGAATCGATTTTTTGATCAGCAGTTGCCAAGTTACTGGGTCTAATAGATGTCATATGGTAGACACACTAAAATTTCAAGATACCAATTGTTCAGTCAAAAGGACTGTGTTTTTTTTTTTTTTTTCAAAAAAATGGAGTGTTTGGCTTGAATATCCTGGCCAGATTCCAAGTTAAGAGATTGCAGTCTGCTTTTCTTAAATCCGCACCCTGTAGTGTCTTTTGGATGCTCTAGTCTTATTCAATTCCTTTCTTAAATGATTTTTTTTTCCAGTATTGTTGTGGTCTGTTAAACAACTGCTGTGTTCCACTCCAGTGCTGGATAAAGTGATTTCTGCGCTCTACAGTTTGTAACATACTCATGGGCAGGGGGATTGAGAGGTACCGCATATGTCCAAAATGCAGGTACTCCTTTTAAAAGGGAGCTCCAAACTGATCTCACTAGAACAGAGAAAAATTGAAAGCCAAGTATTGGCTGTGTAAAGAAATCACTTTCCAACCAATGTGAGCACATGCTCAGGATTGTTGGGTTCTTTTTCCTGTCTGCTGACATTTTTCCCTGTCTGCCTTCCTCTATCTCTTTATCTAGTTTAACGATAAAAGGGTCCCAAAGGGATGACTCAGTGAGTCCTAGGCTCTAGGAACACAGTCATTAAGGAAATGTAATGCATTTAGTGATGCTAAACTACATCCACCATTAGAGTAGACGTGGGGTATTAATGCAATAAGTACCAGGGCAAGAGCATCTCAATAAACACAGCCTGATGCTATTTTTTCTCAATGGGTCACTCCCTGTATATTCAAATGGTGATGCAAAAGTGATATTTCCTTCATTAGCAAAAGACATTTTAAACTGATGAGGTAAAGTCATTTGAAGTGCAATACTGCTTCATTTTAACACAGCTGTGAAAGAGAAAGCCAAGGAGAATGGTTTCATCTTGAGTTCAGAAGTCACTTGTCCCCTAAAAAGAAATCTCAGCTAAGGGTAGGTTGTACAGAGGCGAGGTGAAAATTCTAACAAATTAGCAGAAAGCGAATCACCGTGTTGGCTTTTACTCCAGTCTTTGGATTGGGGAGAAGACTTGATTTCAAAATGTGCTTTATGCAATATCTCCTCAATACTTTTAGCCATCAAAGGGTTAAGGTGAATTTTTGTTAAATTTGATTTAATGTTTTTAAAGTGGCGAGGGCAAATCAAAGATACATTTTTGCCCAGTCAAGGAGAAGATCTGTAAACATTCACAGGTACCCTGCCACAGACAGTAGTTTTCTTTAAATAATTTAGGGCTTGTCTTTTTTTTTTTTTAAATTTTTGCTATGAAGATGATTAAAGCAGAGAACACAGTTAAAATAGAATTATAGGACCTTGAAATTGCCAAATGCAAAACCTCTCAGTTGGTGCTTATGCCGTTTAGCTTCATTTAAATCTGGAGCGAGAAGGGGAAAAGGATTTCTTTTGATGAAGAAAGTTGAAGTGGAAATCAACAGTCGGATGATGAACTTCCCATCAGGAAAACCAAAAGATAACACCGTGCCTTTCAGGGAGAGAGTCCTTTAAAATCTGCATCACTTTGACTAAAATATTAGCATCCGAAAAAGCAGACTGTACAAAGTGCTGTTCTCCCAGGCATCATTGCCACTAAGAATAGACCATAAATTGGTAGTATAGAGTGCCTTTCAGTTCCAATTTTTCTAAAAGCACTTCACAAAGCAATTAGTCAGATAATGGTGGTGTGCTGACTGTGTAGCCTTTATATAGTCCCTAATAGCACACCATCTTTGCAAAGGTTAGGACGGCCCGTAGGGAGAGCCTTCTAACATCTTCAGTCTCTCCAGGTGCAGGCACATCCTGCCTTAAATAACATGTTGATACTCCCTTCTTCTTTATAAAATAATCTAGAGTTAAAATTTGCATTAGCAGGGGGTGGCGCTAAGCATTGTTTTTTTAGCTGAAAAAATTTTTTTCATACAAAATACTCTGATCTTGTGTGCCCTCCCATGATTCCTCCCAGATCCTTCCCACTTCCCCGCCCACGTTCTCTCTGTAGAAAACAAACACGCAGACAAACAAACAAAGCAGAATAAAGGGAAAACACAGGGAAAAAAACCCACAAGAAACATACATTGTTAGATCCAGAGGGGATGGAGGAGTTTAAGGAAACTGTGTTTTCTAGACACAACAGGCCACATGTGAGCTCACAGAGACTATGGCAGTGTGCACAGGGCTTGCACAGGTTCAAGCCTTATGGGGTTCCAGTTTCAAAAAAGGATCAGGGACACTATCTCCCATCCCTAACCAAGAAGCTATCTCCAAATGATAACTACTCATAAAACAAACAAACAAACAAATGAGTTTTTTGTTTTTTTTTTTTAATGGAGTCTTGCTGTATTAATTATACCTTAGGGCAGGCATTGCACCCAGCACTAGAAGGCTAAAAACAAAATCAAATGGTACTTTTGTAGATTTTTTCTTACCCTGCTTTGTTAGGGCTTTTTCTTTCTTTTTTTTTTCCGGGTCTTTACTTGTATACTATGGTTTATTGCATTATGTTTTAGATCTTTTAATCTTAGGATTTCTAGTTATCGTCTAAACCATCCCCCAATGTTAAAATTTCACAAATCCACAATGCTCTATGGCTGCTTTAGTGTTTGCTTTAGAACTTCTACTTTCATTTTGTTAACTGAATTCAACTTTAGGCTGGATAAAGGGTATATCTATTATCATCTTAGTCTATCAGACGCTATAAATAAGTGGGCTGTTTATGTCATAACTGCTTAAAGCTAATTAAAAGGCTATAATAGAATTATTCCGCAGCCCCTCATACCTTATTTTCACTTTAGGAGAGTGGGGATTAGAGAGTGAACAATACTGGATTCCTACTTACCTTTGGAAGTCAGGGCATATAGAAATCTAGGTAAGATACTATATTTCCAGGATAGTATTATCTATGTTACTATGTTACTACAGGACTTAGAAATTTCTGAAAGTAAAACCTCTCAGTTAGTGCTTGCACTGTTTAGCCTCATGTAAATTCAGAGCAAGAACCCTGAAGTGGAAATCTATGTTACTTTATATATGTTATCGATGGTTTCTTCTGAAAGTGTGGCTATGATCATATTTATATATTGCCCCTTCATTATGGTTATGAAAAGTATCTTAGAGAATTTCCTAAAGTACTTTCCAAGTGTTTGAGTAAACAGATGTACCTCTTACTGAGTTACATTGATACCAAGTTTACCCCACTTGGCCTTAACAAGATATATTTTATAAAATCATGGCGGCAAAAACATTCTCTCAAAAACAAAAATGAAGGTTGGAATCTTTTAGCTACAGGATAGTATGTATTAGTAAATCTAGCCTCAGCCTTGATAACTGGAGCTGTAGAGGTAAGGCGTGGTTTCTCTTTAAAGACAGAGAGCTACATATATTAAAAATAAAAAAAAGTGGTTTAATAGAGTTCTAAAGCATAATTTTTTCTGGTATTTATGTTCAGAAGCAAGAGGGATGTTTTGTTTCCAACAGGTACTTTTTTTTTTTCATTTTAAATCTTCCTCCTGCTGATATCAAAAAGATTAGCTATTTTCCTTGTAGCTTATAGCCCTGAATCTTAGTAATGGTGAATTAGTTCTGAATTACTTTAGAAATGCACTGTGTGTAGTTAAACACACTCCAATACAATTTAATATAATCTCACAGAATCTTAGCAATACTTATCCCCTTTGTACAAACCTCACTGATATACATTTCAAACAGCAAACATCTCCGAATATGAAAAACCCCAGTTGCGAAATCAGGCTCAGGCATCAAATAAATGCAAAGTCTGTATAAGGGCGTGGTGGTGGGAATTGTGCTTGATGGTGTCACCTCTTGTTGGAGCTGTTGAATTCTCGGGTAGGAAAGTTAGCTTGCTTCCATGAGTTCCTGATCCCCCTCTCCTCACCTGTACTGAACATATTAACTTCTGACAGTGACTGATTCTTGAATTCTCTGTAACACAGTGGACAGAAGTGTTTTGCTGGGCCTGGCACTGTACACATCTATGCTTCCTACGACACGTGAATTCAAATACTGAGTGTGGGATTAATTTAATTCTAGTCGCTATTAATCACTCATATTCTGACAGGCACAATTTTAATCCAAAGTAAAGGTTCTCTGTCAGACAGGAGGGATTAAATAAACAAAGATGATACCAATCAGTATTAAGCCCATCATCAGAAGCCTGGCAGAGTTTTCAGCCTGATTCTCCTGGCTTTGATCGGGACCATTAGTCTCCTACTTTGAGACAAAATACATATAAAGACATGTCAAAGGTAGATTTTAAAAATAACCACAATGAAGTGTAACTAGTGACCCACAAATGATTTTTCCCTTCCCTTGTAGCTGGTGTTGGAGCCCGTGGCAGAAGGCTGGCCTAGTTGGAAAACAAAAACAAAAAAGCAACCCCCAAAGACACAGCCTCAGGGTGACTCAAAGGGCAAAGTGACTGCCAAGCTCGAAGATGTGACTTTTGCTCACTTGCTAAATTGTCATCAGGCCTTCACATCCATACTGTGGCAGGGGTGTACCTCCCCTTCCCCGAAATAAATTAAGTTTTAAAAAGCCTTCTAGAAATCTCACCATGATGTACCCACTGACTCCTAGGCCAACTTCCATAGTGGATGTTAGGAAAGAAGACTGGGAAACACTCAGGGGCACAGCTGTGTGCAGGCTCATGTCCCTAAGTCACACAATATAACAAAAACAGTATATATAAATCCCAAAAGTGTACGCTGGCTCAGGGCTTCTTACTGGAATATTCAACATCAATTCCTTGGTTAGTAGGTGGAACCGGGATGTTAGTAAGCATTAGAATATCAATGCAATCAGCTAAGAAACTCTTTTATTATCATAGTGTTTACTCCACCCACCCCTTGATCAGAAAGGACTAGGACAACACGGGTGTGGGGGTAATCTTCCGACACTTAAGAAATCTATCAAGTCTAGAACAAATGAAACTCAAGACGGATGATCAAAATGTGAATGCTTCACTCCTTTAAAAGGGGAACAAGAATACCCTTGGCAGGGAATAGAGAGGCAAAGATTAAAACAGAGACAGAAGGAACACCCATTCAGAGCCTGCCCCACATGTGGCCCATACATATAAGGCCACCCAATTAGACAAGATGGATGAAGCAAAGAAGTGCAGACCGACAGGAGCCGGATGTAGATCTCTCCTGAGAGACACAGCCAGAATGCAGCAAATACAGAGGTGAATGCCAGCAGCAGACCACTGAACTGAGAACAGGACCCCCGTTGAAGGAATCAGAGAAAGAACTGGAAGAGCTTGAAGGGGCTCGAGACCCCATATGTACAACAATGCCAAGCAACCAGAGCTTCCAGGGACTAAGCCACTACCTAAAGACTATACATGGACTGACCCTGGACTCTGACCCCATAGGTAGCAATGAATATCCTAGTAAGAGCACCAGTGGAAGGGGAAGCCCTTGGTCCTGCTAAGACTGAACCCCCAGTGAAGGTGATTGTTGGGGGGAGGGCGGCAATGGGGGGAGGATGGGAAGGGAACACCCATAAAGAAGGGGAGGGGAGGGATTAGGGGATCTTTGACCGGAAACCGGGAAAGGGAATAACACTCGAAATGTAAATAAGAAACACTCAAGTTAATTAAAAAAAAAATGAAATCTATCAAAACTTCACGACACTTTCCCTCCAGCCCTGCTTGGTGGTTGGTTATAGTCAGTGTCTGGGTATGACTGGCTGTCAAAAGTATGACTTGCTTCATGTCTAGTCCTTGATTTATCATTAAGGACAACCTCATGAGGCAGGAAGCAAGTGCCATTACCCCGGGTTTGCAGAGCAAGAAACCGGATCCCGAAGGTGAAACGCATCAGTAGAGATCATTAGGCTGAGAAATAGCACAATCATGATTTGAATAATTTAGTTGAACTAGAACTACTCCACCCTCCACCCTCTCCAGTCTGGAGCTGAGAATCTGCTGTTCAAGATTCTCTACCCATCTCAGTTCTGCTTTGTGGGTTCTCCTACTTCCAGCAAAAGTCACGTGGGGTCTGCACTGTGCTAGCATCTGGGGACTCTGAGCTGACAGGCCATGGTGGATGCTCTCATATTATCTTACAGCCCAGTGCCTGACAGAAAGTCAGCAGCATTCTTCCCTGCCAACAAGACTTCAGAGAGCCACGGCACTGAATTCCGCTTTAAAATCACTCCAAGAGGGAAGGGAAATTAATCTCTTTGTGAAATTCTAACTTCTGTGTCTTGCCAAAAATCCTCCTTCACCTAATGTAAATATCCATAAACTATCTGCATGGTTGGTAGTAATTTCTTATTCGTTATTGACTACTCTTTGATTGAATCAAGGCCAAAATCAGGCAAATCATGAAGAAACAAAGATTATTTCTAGGGTGTTTCTGAGATTCTGCACCCCCTCTTCCCGTATGCTTTAGGAAGAGGTTAGTACTATTGGTTTAATCCTTTTCAGGGTTACAGAAACCTGATGTGTACTAAGATTTGATATGAAACCATCTGTGATTTTAAAGCCACTTGGTCATTCTTTGGTGGACTGCAGGTTCTGATGTTACTGTAGACATTAGTTGATGAGAATGGACACTTGTGACTAGGCCAGCTTCAGTCATGTAGCAATGTTCCTGTAAGCACCATCCTTCTCACCTTCTATTAGGCTAGAGCAACAGAGTTCTCAAACTGTGCGCCATGACCCTTTTGGTGGTCAAGTCACCCTTTCACAAGGGTCATATAACAGATAGACGGCAAATCAGTTATCTATGAGTCACAACAGTGGCAAAATTACAGTTATGAAGCAGCAACAAAATAATTTTATGGTTGGGGGGGTCACTACAACATGAGAATCTGTATTAAAGGGTATTTGCATTGGGACGACTGAGAAGCCCTGGGCTACGGGGTGGAAGAACGCCTGTTGGATCATAAGGCCTCTGAAAGAGACTTCTCTTCGGCATTCTCTTTGTCTTTCTTCCCATGCGTCTGTCACCCTCACAAGATGGTTTCCTTTTCTACTTATGTTCCTAAAATAGGGGAGAGAAACAGAGGGAGATAGAACTAGACCAGGCAAAGCCTGGGAGCCTACTCTTCTTTCTCCTCCAGTACTAAGAAACTCAAGAGAAATCAAACAAATGGGGTTCTCTGCATTGCTTATGAGCAGCATTAACTCCATTTTTAACAAACTGGGATATTATCACCTTCTTTTAGTTCACAGCAATTCACTGGTCAATGATAAAATTAAATATGGGCAAAACAGAAATGCCTGGGGATTGGAAGTAACACAAATATTGGCTATTTGTCTGTCTGTCCATCTGTCCATCCATATGTCTCTCTCTCTCTCTCTCTCTCTCTCTCTCTCTCTCACTGTCTCAGTTGACTCTCTCTGAAAGATTATAGAATCCTACTAAGTTAGCTATCTATGTCCTTCTGGGGGAGAAATGGTGACACATTAGGAATGACTCTCAAGAGCTATCTATTTGCTCTGAGTATAGCTTTCTTGACTGGTGCTCGACACAATGAGATGAGCCCTTCATCCTTAAGGATAAAATCAAACAGATCTCATCTTACCTGAAATTTGACATGAGTCTTCTACTCCTAGGCCTCAGGAGGACATCCTGAAGTTGCTGAATCTGATACTTTGGACCGCATCTGTGACACACTAAGTTTTCTGATGTCTGAGTATGTAAATTTCCTATTTTCTTCTGATAAAATCACAGAGACTTATGCAAGGCCAATCTTTATGCAAGGTCAATAAAGAGTTCCTGAATATTGTGACCATTCTTGTGTTGAGCCTATGAAAAGGTCAAACTCTATTTCTCTTTCTTTTTGAGCCCAGGGTTTCCATGAATGGATTTCTGAGTTATTTGTTCTTTGCCGTTCTGATTTACTGATCTATTTTTCTTGGGTTTTGCTAAACTGGAGATGAGCGGACAAACCAGCTAGATGGAGTTGGATGAAACACCACAGGGCATTACAGAATCTTAAACGCAGAGATGTCTAAGGCTCCCTCCACATAGGTGCTGGTATAGCCATTTAACTCTTTTTTTTTAACTGTACTTACACACTTTACAACCCAATATCAGGTCTTCCACTCCTTCCGACACCCCTTACACAAGTCCTCCCCCAATTCCATCTTCCCCTTCTCTTTTGAGGAACCTAGAAACTTAACTCTAAATCAGTTGAGTGAGCATGGGGTTTCCTTTAAGAATTCCCTCTATTAGCAGCTAAATAACCACCAGAGGCTAACAATGGACGCCAGCTGGAAGAAATCTATCTAGGCTGTGAGCAGCATCTCTGAAGCCCAGCTGAGCAGTGGGATGTGCATGCTCACTTAGAGAGGCAGTATCAGAATTCTGAACCGTTCATGGGCATCAAGTCACTTTTGGAGCAGGAGATTACCACCACAAGGGCCTGCTGGAGGCCCCCAAATGCCCATTATGACAACCTGCCCAGCCTAGGCTATCTGAACTGCTATCAGTGAGATGCTCTTGGTGAGCAGTAGGACTATGGTGTTACCTTTACCCCAGTGCTTTCCTTGACTTGCCAATAAAACTTTATTCTCCACAGGAAAAACAAACTATCAACAACAACTCAGAGCCCTTACCAGGAGTTTTATTGAAGATCTAGCAAAGCAGAACCGTAGCAGAACTTCCATTTATCCTTTTCCCTTGTAATGGATATCCATATCAAATGACACATCTTTGGGGGAGTTCCCTATGGCTCCCCTCAAATAAAATCTCCTTATATGGAAGTAAATGTTTAGCAATTCTTTAAAAGCCCCATTCATAGTTACAGAGGGGTCAAGTGTTCATGTGAGAGTAAACGGACTCGAATCTGAAAAAAGAAATATATTCACTGAAGTATTCTACTAATGCCACCGGATGCACAGAAGCATTGAAAGCTCACTGCAGAATCTCATTAAAACCTCGCAACGTTCTGATGAACATGACACAAAGGTAGCAAGAGATGAATCACACCCATGCTTACATCACTCCTTCTCTGGCTGACAAACATAAACAGAGTTAGATCTGGATTAGGGAAGTTGACTTTATTGTCAAGAAGAGTTGATAATGTGACACGGAGAGAAAACCATCTTTGTTTATAAATCATCACGTGGTATGATCAATGTAAATTAAGACACGTTTCAAATAATACCACGGCTCTGAGGGACAGCCATTAACTCAGGGATCACTTACGTGTCTGGAGCCACCTCTTGCCTCTCTTTTCCTCTGTCTGGTGAACCGCAGCAGCAGCCACAGGAACTGAGCACAGACTCAAAGGAGCTTGGGTAAAATCCTGTATTAGTCTTCCTTAGCCTAGAGAACCAGCCCGCTGTAGATGCTCAATGGAAATTAATTTCTTTCTGTTATTTGGTCCCACAATGCTTCATTCTAATACTGATTACACTGATTGTGGAAGATATGCTGGCAAATGCTGCTGTAAGACAATTTCTCTGCCGTTAGAAACAAAAGCTCTTGAGGGCTCCCTTGCTTACATAGCTGCTTCAGGTGATTACATCTTTACACAGATGCTAATTACTCTCAGGAGAAAGCTGCCCAAATTGTCAGGTGAACCAGCTGATCTAGCTTGGATACCACGGAGTGTCCTGAAGGCCATTATGGGTAGTGTTTCTCATCCATTTGAAATCTGAGCCTCATTTTGAAGGGGGGTGGGCTCAGAGGGTGGACGATGAAAACTTTCTAATGGTAACCAGCATAATTCTAAAGCGGTTACTGAGTGTGGACACAGATATTAAATTTCTGTCTACTCCTACATTTGGGCCTTGGCTTTAATGAGGCTACAGGCATATCCATGCGGGGGGACTCTTACAAAAACATATATTAGTGATGCCTAGACTTTTGTACACTGAGATATCCCAGAGGAAGTTGCTTAAATTCCTAGTGACCAGCTCTGACCTTGAACCTTGGGTGTGAAACCTGACATGCATTTGAAGCTCCTGGGTGCTTCTAGTACGTTGAGAAGGTTGAGGATCTCTGGCTTCCACAAACCATCCTGCTGGACTGGGCCAGGGCTGGCGAGCTTCAGCATGGCAGGCATAGGTAGGAAAATCATGAGGGAACACAAAGAGAACACCTCAGGAAGAACTAAAGCTGTATAGCATTGGACAGTGATGATCTCAGAACCAGAAAAGGAAACAGCATGGGAAGCTTCTTCCGAGGTTAATGTGAACAGCTCTACTTTTCAGAGAACATCTTACGAACAGGAGAGGGTACAGATAGCCGCATGTTATTCTAGCTTCGCCAATGAAGAAAAACAAAGTAATAGCTGAACATCTCCTTCTATTTTATCGACCAAAACTGGTGCGGCTCAAATGTAAAAAGACTCGCACGAGTGCCTTGTTAATGCTTCAAGGTACAGAGAGACCTGAGGTGGTTAAATCCTCGCAGAAAACCCATCAATATTAAAGATTGGGGAGCAAAACCTGAGATAGATTAAATTATCCCGGCAGGCTGACTGTCAGGTGAATTTGTTCCAGGACAAATAAATACAGGGATGTGAAAAGAAAAACAGTTGATAGTGATAGTGCACATCAGAAAAATGCTTAAGAAAAATGTATGCGTTTGCGTCACTTTGTAAGGAAAAAACAAGACACACAACTTTCTTTGTTTCTAGGCTGTTCCACATCTGCTTTCTCTTTCCTTAGTGCTCCAGGCAGAATAGTAACATGTAGGAAGGTCTGCTAACTATGGGAACAAAGAAAGGCTTGGGCCACATGTAATCCTGGCTGATCTCAGAGAACCTAGGATATTTTTTAAAAATCTTGTAAATTGGATATGTGATACTGCCTGACTTCAAAGAAGACGACATTGTAATAAAGGACATGAAATCACCATCTCAAAGGGCAAAAATGTCAAATATTAGCAATGTCATATGGCTTAGATATAGCTATCTATCTCTACATATGGATATAAATGATATAGATATAGACGTGTGTGTGTGTGTGTGTGTGTGTGTGTATACGTGTGTGTATGTATGTATGTGTGCGTGTGTTTGTGTGCCATTTTCCCATTAAAGGGATCAGAATAAATTAAAAGCAAAATATGCTTTTCTTTGTAGAAAAAAACAAATGTTATAGTTGTGCAACTCTTCCTAAACCTACACACACACACACAAACATACACACACACATACACACTCACACACACACACACACACACAAAGAGTTCTTGTATAACAACTGAATTTCTGACTGGGATCAGTGTTCATGAACACTATTTAAATAACGTTTCATGTTTCTGATGCCAAAGCCCTAAGATATTCAGATACAGATAATTTAATGTATCAACTTGATTACATCCAGAACCTGGAAAATGCTTATTCTCAAAGGAAAACACAAAACTCACAGGAAAAAAATATAGATATTGACTCATTATTGTCATTCCTTGCAAGATATACTAGGTCCAAATGATTACGCAGCTCAGTCAATATTTGGGAACAGCTGCTCGTTCTGATAAGGGAATATATGTCTCTGGTCATTATGTGTCCTTTCACAGACTGGGGACCAGGATAATTTAGGGCTGACAGTTTTATATTCTGTTTCAGAATATAGAGATATTAACTATAGACCTTAAATCTTTAGCTATTGAGCTTCTGGGATGGATGAATTCTAGGGCAAGCAATTGGATTTTATCAGCCCAAAGAAGCCAACATTTTTCTCAAAAAAAAAAAAAAAAAGAAAGAAAGAAAGAGAAAGAAAGAAAGAGAAAGAAAGAAAGAAAAGTCAAGAATGAATGTAAAAGTTCATGGGGGAGACAAAAAGAATGTTCTCAGGAGTCACCAGTGTCGTGAGTTTTGAGGGAAAGTCCACAAAGCGGTGGTCTTTACAGTCATAGAGATGGACAAATCACCCTGATGTGAGTGTCCAGGCTTCACACATGTGCGACAACAGGACAGCTCAGCGACTGTGTATGATACAATAAGGTGGCAGAGACCTTCCTTCTCAGGCAGTCACAGATAGGAAGACAGCCAATGTGCTCTGTCCTTGCTATCCAGGGTGCTGGTCTGTGATCTGTATGTGCCTTGTACGTTAGGTTCCTTCTGCCCCGGTTTCTTACAGAGAGAAAAGCATGTAAACATTTAGGAAAAGTGGTAAGGGATAAGAATTGAACGCATACCAAGCCAGCCATACAGCCCAAGTTACACATGCAACCTGGCTACTGTAATTGATGTAAATTAGCATTCTGACATTTTTCTATTTTATTTCACTGAAATGCTATTCACATACTACATATTTAATTCCATGACCCATGAATAGATCAACCACTTCTGTCTGACCAGTATTATTATTTTAACATGCCTCAATATAACCTCAGGTTATTAGTAACTAGAAGTCAAAGTTAGGGAAAAAATCCTATCTATTTCTATGGTCTGTATTGAGATGATGTTTTGAGCATATTTTAAGGTCCCTGGTCAAAATGCATAATATGTAGGAGACTTCAACCACTCTGCCAGGGAGACATGGGTGGAACTAGAACTTACAAAGAGCATAACCACACCTGAACTCTCAAACATTCTGATTCTGCACAGTACTGCTAGGTAATGTTGCTTTTTTCTGTTCTAGAAGACATAAAAAAACAACCACCTGTTTCATTTGTTCTCTATAACTGCATCTTCCTGACTTCTTGGTTCACTTAGAGCTGAAGAGAGGGCCATGGTTATGGGCTTCATATAGAGCTTGTATTTCACCTTGCCATGGGTGGCACACTTATTTGTCCCCTTCCCCAATTGAATTATCCCAGAAAAATAAATGCTATTTCTCTAATAATTTGCTCCAACAGCAATCAAAACACAGCCACATCAATTGGTCATAAATAGAAACCAGACACATAAAAATTGAGCATATTTTACAAAATCTTTAAGTGTACGAGTTTTATAAGAAGCATGAAAATTAACCATCTGAAAAGCTTTGCTAGCTGAAATTAGGGTTCAGGGACAGGGCACAGCTGAGTTTCTGCATTTTAAGTCTTTATTGAAAAAAAATATTTCTGTTGAATTTTCTGGAGTGAATATCTATGATTTCTGATTTTAAGTGAATAGTGTCACATCTTTGTTTTCTCTTTTTAGGTAACATTTTTACAAATGACTAATTGTTCTCTTCTCTTGCATAAGAATAAAATATCATTTTCATCCATAAAATCCAAAGAAAGCAAAATTAGTTACCAAGGTGCCCAGAGTTTTAAAGTTTTAAATTAATTATAATGCTTTTTGGCATTGGCTATGGGCCAAAGACCCATGATACTTTGTTGCCATTTATCAAGAAAGAAAGAAAGAAAGAAAGAAGGAAAGAAAGAAAGAAAACAAAAGAAAGAAGGAAGAAAGGAAGGGAGAAAAGAAAGAAAAAAGAGAGAAAGAAAGAAAAGAAAGAAGGAAGAGAGGAAGGAAGGAAAGAAAGAAAGAAAGGAAGAGAGAAAGACAGACAGACAGACAGACAGACAAAGAACACCAACAATCTGAATGTAAGAGATTTGAGTCTGCTGTAATGTTGAGTTCTGCACGATCTAACATTCTGTCCTCAAAGGAGTTGTATTTTTTAAACATTCCTTTAATTTTGATGATTGGTTATGGTAACATTAAACTGAAAAACATTAATATAGCAAAATCAAAGTAAGAACAAAATATTCCCCCATTATCTAAATGTCTTGTTATGTGTACTCCGTGTTTAAGGAAAGAATGAAGTACTGTTGCTCTGAAGCTTACAGAGTGTAATGGGATAAACAGGCCACGTACAGTGCCACCAAAGTAGAACAAGGTCTCTCATTAGACCCATTTATCCTTTCTGACTCCCGTCCTGTATTTATTTCTTCCTAGTTGTGTCATGCAATCCCTTGACACGGGCTTATCTCTTGGATCCCACTGAGCTGATGCTGTTCCACGCATGCTCTATCCCGTGCCTCCCCCCAATATTAATTTGATAAAAAAAAGTGGATCGATGCTTGGATAATTGGTACGTGTGGCTGTTACTTTGCATTTTGCTTCTTGATTGTATTTTCAGTACCACAGGGAGATAAGCACTAACACCAGCCACTGTTATCAATATCAAGGAGACACACACGCATAAGGGATGTGTGGATAAAATGAAATCTGAGATGTTGATAGGAGATGGCTTGTTGTAACAAAGTACCAGATAATTAAATTTAAGAAAGAATCTAAATTTTGGGCTTCTCATAATACAGGGAGCTATGGCAGACATAGATAAAAAAATTGCACTTGAAAATAACATGCAGAGAGCAAGTCGCATTGCTTACTCTGTAGTGGAACAAAATGGCTGTAGGGAAAGGATGGTTTGGGTTACAGCTTTTAAAAATCGGAAGAAGGGGGGTGTTACTGCAGTGATAAACCATTGAGACCCAAGCCTCAGTGTTAATCCCATTTCTTCATTAGGGATTCTGACCTTTTTGAGAGACTTCTGAATTTTGACTTATTTCTTGCTCAGTCCCTGGTATTTTGGCCATTGCCAATAAACACTCGAACAATTAATTAATGCCTATTTTAATACACTCAGTGCTATTTCACCAACTCATTGCTATCAGGAGCCCGAGTTCATCCTACGCTCAGGAGTCCTGTTGCTGCTGCCACTCAAGCCTGGAAGCCTACCTTTCTTGAGTGAATTCTCCTGTGAACTTTCCAAGCTCCTCTGTTCCTCTAGTTATATCCTATTTGGGATTCATCTGTCCTAGTTCAGGTAGATATATTCTTGGTTCCTTGCTGATTTCATTCTTTGTCCAGTATTGTTCTAGATCAGTTATAGCTATAGCTAAAATGCTTTCTTTTTTTTTTCTTCCTCAAAAATATTTTCTCTCTGTGTTTTATTCTCCCTGGATGGTTTATGCTTGAATTTTAACTCCTCTCACCTCACATCTTATCCATTGTCTATCAAGGGCTACTGAACACTCAAAGGTCCAAACCACACTTGGGTCATTATACTATCCAATCATAATCCAATATAATATCCATCAGTGCCTATCAATTAGCAACTGTATTGGATGATCAGATAACTAATCAAAAGTCCTTGGATCAAAGTTTAGCTTGGGCAGATATTTTAAAATTGTAAGGTTTAGGGAATTTTTTTTTATTAACTTGAGTATTTCTTATTTACATTTCGAGTGTTATTCCCTTTCCCGGTTTCCGGGCCAACATCTCCCTCACCCCTCCCCCTCCCCTTCTTTATGGGTGTTTCCCTCTCCATCCTCCCCCCATTGCCGCCCTCCCCCCAACAATCACCTTCACTGGGGGTTCAGTCTTAGCAGGACCCAGGGCTTCCCCTTACACTGGTGATCTTACTAGTATATTCAATGCTACCTATGAGGTCAGAGTCCAGGGTCAGTCCATGTATATAGTCTTTGGGTAGTGGCTTAGTCCCTGGAAGCTCTGGTTGCTTGGCATTGTTGTTCATATGGGGTCTTGAGCCCCTTCAAGCTCTTCCAGTCCTTTCTCTGATTCCTTCAATGGGGGTCCTGTTCTCAGTTCAGTGGTTTGCTGCTGGCATTCGCCTCTGTATTTGCTGCATTCTGGCTGTGTCTCTCAGGAGAGATCCACATCCAGCTCCTGTCTGCCTGCACTTCCCTGCTTCATCCATCCTGTCCAATTGGGTGGCTGTATATGTATGGGCCACATGTGGGGCAGGCTCTGAATGGGTGTTCCTTCTGTCTCTGTTTTAATCTTTGCCACTCTATTCCCTGCGAAGGGTATTCTTGTTCCCCTTTTAAAGAAGGAGTGAAGCATTCACATTTTGATCATCCGTCTTGAGTTTCAGTTGTTCTAGGCATCTAGGATAATTCAAGCATTTGGGCTAATAGCCACTTATCAATGAGTGCATACCATGTGTGTTTTTCTGTGATTGGGTTATCTCACTCAGGATGATATTTTCCAGTTCCAACCATTTGCCTACGAATTTCATAAAGGCATTGTTTTTGATAGCCGAGTAATATTCCATTGTGTGGATGTACCACACTTTCTGCATCCATTCCTCTGTTGAAGGGCATCTGGGTTCTTTCTAGCTTCTGGCTATTATAAATAAGGCTGCTATGAACATAGTGGAGCACGTGTCTTTTTTATATGTTGGGGCATCTTTTTGGTATATACCCAAGAGAGGTATAGCTGGATCCTCAGGCAGTTCAATGTCCAATTTTCTGAGGAACCTCCAGACTGATTTCCAGAATGGTTGTACCAGTCTGCAATGGTTTAGGGAATTTTTATTTTGAAAATTTTAGAAGTTTTATTGTTCTACCACAGAGATGATGAAACTAGGATGAGCATCAAGTAGTTTTATTTTCTTTAGGACGGCAACCTTTCTTGATTTCAAAAGCCATCTACAAGGCATGGATCCTGTAGCAGACTAAGTGCCTACTCATCCTGCATTTTTGGAGATGGTAGCTCTTGGTTACCAGGAACAGGCCATGCTAGTCTTACTTTCTTCCTCTCCCCATTTATGAGGAATAGAAAATGAAGGGGTTTTGATGGAGCCCTGGATGGGAAGACATTAAAAGATCTGTTGATAGTTTTCTGAAAGATTTTTTTTTCTCAAACATTTTTTGAACAAGAATGGAGTTGTTTGAGGAGTATTTTGAGCACAGGTAAGAAGAGTTTTGTGCCCTCGGTTTCTTTAAAACAAAGAATTGTTCCTGGATTATTTATTCATTCATTCATTAATTCATTCATTTATTTAGTTCCTCTAAGGTACAAATAGGAGTGCCCTTACTTCGTGACTTCAGCTTTCTCAGTATTGCTTGTTACTGTTATTCAAGTGAATGTTTAAACTCTTTTATATGCCTCTATGAAAATATGTGTTTTTGCCATGAGTAACTTGTTTTTGTGGTTGAATACAGCTTGAACTCATGTGAATTTTATTCATGTGACCTTTCTTTGCCCTAAGAGTATAAATTGTCTGAGATTCTGAATAAAGTTGGCTATTGTAGGAGACTTTAGTTTTCCCTATCTGCTTCATTCTCTCAGGCCCCACCGTGTCTGGAGTGGTGACCAAAGATAACTCGTAAAATTTCTACAACAATATGGTTGCTTCTGTAAAAATTTAAAAATGGGTCTACCAGATGGATAAGAAATTCTGCTACTTAGTCCTTACTCAAATAACAGTAAATCAATCAATTAAGTAAATATTGCATTTTCATCATTATGAAAAACTACTTGCAAATTGCCAGGAAAGAGGAGTATCTGTAAGTGACCAGTTTGATAGAAAATGGGTACACATGTAGAATGTAAAAGTATTCTGCCATAAATGTGAAATCTTGATATTTGGAACAATCAGGAAGCACTTGGAGACAGTAAATGAAATAAACTTGGCAGAGGAAAGACAAGTGTCCTATGATGTCATTCACTCGAGGAAGGTACGATTCCATGGAACAGAAATAGAAAGCAGAATAGTGGTTATTGGTGTCTGAGGAATTTTGAAGGATAGGATGATATTGGACATAAGCTAAAATATTTAAGTGGCTAGGGAGGATAAGACCAGGAGAGCTTTTAAATAAACAATGACTGTAATTAATAATACCCTGTATTCTTGAAGGCTGCCAATGGAGTGCATATAAAGGATTCTCACATAAAAATGATCACTATATCAAGTAGTAAAGGTTAATGACCTGGATTTAATAGTTCTATAATATATATCCAAGAATCATGATGTCCATTAGTTAATACATATCTGTTAAGGAACAAATTATTTTCATAATAATAATACATAACAACTGCTGCAACTCTACTATCATCTACCCCACTCTCTCTATGGCTAAGCAAGAACCTGCTTCTTAAGAAGCTAAATGATCACCGGAACTGTGGGGAACAGATGAAAACTCCCTGAGGCTCATCCAGAATTTTGATATTAATAATCTGCTTGATCAACCTAATGCATATATAATAAACTGATGGCAAATAAACATTTAAGCAGCTTTTACTGAAGTGTTCTTTACTCTGTTGCCAAGAACATATTATTCAGTAGAAATCTTCATCCAATACCGCCACTGCTGACCTTCCTCTGACTTGTTGCTTTTGTACCCATCTCTTAAAAGTCCACTGAAAGCCTCAAACATAGTGTGTGGAGACAAAACGACTCATTTTCTCTTTCTTATCTGCTTTTGTCACAATCTTCCATATCACAGTAAATGGTGCCAACAGGCTTCAACTCTTCCTTACGTGGGATCATGACCTTGATTTTCCTACAGTTGTAGTTCCCTCATTTGCCTTACAAATCATGTAGCTTCTACCTTTTCTCAGTTCTATTAACTTCTCACCATTACACAGCTACTAGTCTAATAAAAGCCCTGGTAGCCATGTTGAATAGAGCATCGCTAAACTGCCTATTGCTTTCTATCTACTAACTTGACCACTAAATTTTCTCCCCATCCATGAAGTTACTTTGACAACAGCCACTCATTTTATAATGGTGGTGGTGGTGTTAGAAATTTCCCATATTCCATGTTGAAAAATTCAAACTCCTTTCCACAAAGCTTCATACAGTCCGATTTTTACCTGGGACTTTGCGTTCATATATCCAAA
The DNA here is from genome assembly GCF_021556685.1 of Rattus norvegicus. Taxonomy (NCBI): domain Eukaryota; kingdom Metazoa; phylum Chordata; class Mammalia; order Rodentia; family Muridae; genus Rattus; species Rattus norvegicus. The sequence goes on from NC_141540.1 coordinate 53,936,248, forward strand.
GAGGTACTATTTTGCCTGCATGATGTTTCTTTGTTAGCCTCTCCTTTAGTAGACACTGTCAAGATTTTCTCCTTAATGTCTTTCAGATTGAATTACTTTCTTACTATAAGTTTCATGTCTATACACAAACATGTCCCCAGTGTTCTCAGTACATATATCAGGGACAAACTTGGCACTCTACAAGTATGTTTCGTCTTTTCTCCCAAGAACATGTCAGCTCCATGATGTCAGGAATATGTCAATTTTGTTCATTCTTGCATTTCCCAGTAATGTCTCTAGCATGCTGCACACTAAGAATATTTATTACATTAGTGAATTAGTCAGTAAAGTAACAATGAAAGATGGTGACAATTCTGATAACTTGACAGTGGGAAGAAAGGCATTCAGAAGGCTATATATTGGTTGACTAATGGAATATTGTATACTAGAAGGCAAGATATCCCTTCACAATTTATTTTATTCTTAATTTTTACTGTTTTTTCTTTTTCCTTTCCTTCCTGCCTGCCTTTCTTTCTTTATACTTTCTTTCTTTATACTTTCTTTCTTTTCTTTTCTTTCTTTTCTTTCTTTCTCTCTTTCTTTCTTCCTTTCTTTCTAGATGCAGGACCTTATGTAGCCTAGGCTGCCTTTGAACTCAATATGTAGCCGAAGTTGGCCTTGGAACTCTAAATCATCCTGTCTCCCCCACCAAAGTGCTAGGATTACACGGATGTTTGTCCTGTTCAGCCCTCCAGTTTCATTACTCTTTTTAATTGGCATGAAACCTTGTAGGCTTTGCAGAGGACTTCTGAGTCTATGTTCATGAGAAATACTCATCTGCCATTGACTTTTTTGTAATGTTGTCTTGCGATATTTGCCTCATAGAATGGGTTAAGAATTCCTTATGCGCATCTCTCCTGGAGGTTCTATAGAAAAGTAGCATGATTGCTTCTTTAAACGTTTAGTAAAAATTATCAGTTACACACCTAGGCCCAGTAACAGCTGCTTCCTATAATCTGTTTTACATAATCCTCATAATATAAGTATTTATTAACTGCAAACCTCACTTGCACAGAACTATGCAAGGTTGTATAAGTACAATAAGGGAAGGCCATGGCCTCTGGTGAGGGCTATTCATGCTCTCTGCTGTAAGTGGAAAATGCTTTAAGAAGAGGTGAACAAAACGGAGGCCTGTGCTCTCACTGATTAGCCAGAGATCCATCTTTCTTTGCTTCTTTTACTTACATCTTAAAAACAAATCCAAGATCTAGATGTAGCCAAGTCTTGAACCCCCCTTGGGACCTCAATCTCAGGAGTCTATGAGATTGGGTGTCCAAAGTGGGACTTTCTGAGCCCAGATGCCTCAGATTTCTCTTGCTATATGATAAATGGATCTTATGATTCAGAATAAAAGGTGCCATCTAATGAAAAATGTACATAATGAAAACCCACTGTCTTTAAAGATGACAAACTTGGACTGACCCAGGGCTCCAAATGCATATATAGCAGAGAATAGCCTTGTTGGGGCATCAGGGGAAGGGAAAGCCCTTGGTCCTGCCAAGGTTGGACCCTCAGTGCATGGGAATATGGGGAGGGCAATAAGGGGGATGTATAGGGGTAATACCTGTATGGGGGAGGGGGAAGGGAGGGAATGGGGGCTTATGGACAGGAAGCCGGGAAAGGGAATAACCTTTGAAATGTGAGTAAAGAAATATATCTAATAAAAAATTTAAAAAGAAAAGACGACAGACTCATTACAAGAATGTTTACAACACTCTGAAAGACTGCTCTACATGGCTCAGATTTTTAATGACACAGTAATACCTTCTAGCCCACGTTGAAGACTTCTTTCTGGTGCAAAAAGTAGGTCTGGAGAGCTTCCAAAAATGTGATAGGAAATTTTTTTTTAAATCAAGATGATCACAGTGAAAGTCAACACTTGTTTACATATCAGCATCACAAATGGGTTTTTATTTAAAAAAATCATCTCATTGTTATGCTGCTTAACATTTTAGTATTCCTCACGCCTTTACTATGATTACTTTTAATACGAAATTTCAGAGGCACAATCCCACTTTGTGAGACTGACCACGCTGTCTGGGAAGAGAGATAGACATATATTGATTCCTTCATGCATATATGGAAAATCTCTTTCTGCCATCCAGAATCCTATTACTGTGAGACATAAACACAGATATTCTTTTTCTGTGTTTAAACACAGAAAAAAAAATTTAGTTCTGTGCGAACTAAATTTCAGCATTCGTATCAAATAAATGGATGATTTATATTCCGTGAGCTTAAAAGAAATGTAGTTTCAGGACTCGAATGGAAAGGTTTTGTTCATGCAGAAGAGCAATATTTTCTACCAGCAGCAAAAATGTGAATATAGCAATATATAAACAAGAATTATTGGTACAGTGCACCAAACAACCTACACTGTAATTTCTAAATATAATTGCCAATTAATCAGTGTATTATTTCATATTATAGTTCTGTACAATAAATGGAAGTGATGGTAATTTTCAGTCAGCTAAAATGTTGGCTAAAACATTGCAAAAATTTGAGTAACTATGAAAGAAATCACTGTTAACTTCATTAAGAGAAACTGACAAAAAGAATTCTGGGGTTAACCAATTTTTTAAAAAATGGAATATGCTCTTATGCACTAGAGGTCCACAAACAAGATAGAATATTAAATATAACAAAAATGAAGAAATAGTAGATGGTAATAGGATTCAAATTTATGGTAACCACGGGGATTATTTTTTGAAAGGTCAGGCATATGCCTATACTACCTCAAAGTACTTCCAATGTTAGCTTTTTGTTCTCAAAGTTTCATCTTGTTAGAAGGAAATAAGGAAAATATCCCCTGTGTTTACAACAGAATGGAATCGAAAAAGACCATGTAAATCTGAGTGCCTGCCAAGCAGAACGCAGGCCAAGAACATATCATTTCCAAAGTTGTACATAACATGCCTTTTTCCTAGTTTAAAAATTAATTTCCTAACCTCAAAAGTGATATTTTAAAATAAGGAAGAGTTGTTGGTTTTTTTAAAAGATACATTAAAAAATGTTAACTACAGATATTTTCATTGGATAAATATGGTTTGAGATGATATTTTGGGTTGATTACTGTATGTTCTATATGGAGAGCATTAGGTAGTGCAAATAAATTTAAGCTATACTGGTTATGAATCATTTTATAGAATATTATGCCAAAGACTAAATTATAAATTCAATTATAGTTATAATTTTCTTAAATGAATTACCTGGTAGGCAAACCCTCCAATAATGTTAAAGTCCTTGAATGACACAAAGAAGTCATTATTTGGTTTTAGACCAGGGAGGAGGGACTGAAGGTAGATATTTTCCATATCAAAGCAGACCTGGCTTCCCAGGTTCTCCCAGCATCCTTCAGTCCCTCCCTGGCATACATTGCCCCCAACCTTGAACTTTGAACTTTGCAGCTAAGGGGCTAGGCTGCCCTTCCCCTAGAGGCTCCTCCCTATATAATCCAGACATTTTACTCTCTCTTCCCTTTCCCCTCTTCCTTCTTCTTTTCCCCTCTCCCATCTTTCCCTGGCTCTGTTCTCTCTTTCTTCACCCCCTCCCCCCCCGACCCCCGCCATGGTGACTACCCTGGCCTCAATTCTTTGGGCCAGAGCAGCTTCCCAATGAATTTGCCTTTAAAATATTCTAATCTGGTTGAGTTGGCTTTTTTCCCTGTTGGAGAAATAACCTATCACAGAGTAGTTTTAAACCTAATATTGAGGCCCTTTCATACAGTTGCTCACGTTTAGGTGACCACCCCCCCCCCAATTCAAAAATTTTATTTTCATTGCTACTTCATAACGGTAAATTTATTACCGTTATGAATTGTCATGTAAATATCTACGTTTTCCTATGGTCTTCGATGATAACCATGAAAGGGTTGTTCGGTCCCCGAAGGTGTTGTGACCCATGAGGTGAGAACCACTGCAGTCACAAGTTCTTCCTTCCTGTAATTGCATATTACAATGGAGGAGGCCTGAGAGGAATTGTCAGCAGTTCGACTCTAGTCTGCTGTAGAAGAGCTGTTGAGATGTCTTGCAGACCAGCTGATCTCCCTCTTACCTAACATCAAAACAATTACAATATCCGAAGGGTTAATCTGATTATCCCTTGGGCTCAGCTGCCATCACCACAGGGAACAGATTTAGAGAGTTCCTTCTTTTCTATTTCTGTCTGCTCCCAACCTTCCTCATTCCGAATGAAGTAACAAATTCCTATCAGCTAGAAAATTGTGATATTGTGCTCATATTTCAGAAACTTCAGGTTTATCATACTAAGTTAATATTTCGGGAAATTCCCAGGCTTACTGTACTGCTTAGTTTCCATTCTTGTCTATAAAGATCTGGGTAATAAAGTATTGAAAATGTATTTCCACTGTCAGGCTGAATCATATTGAGCTTTTTCACATAAAGCTAAATAATTCGCATTTTAAAAAAGGTAAAAAACAGACTTCAACATTCTTGTCTGAAGTACGTTTGCCAACATAGTTCACTATACTTTCCTATTGCTTAAGCTGCCCCCCATCTCTCTGTCTCTCTGCCTCTCTCTCTGTCTCTCTGTCTCTGTCTCTGTCTCTCTCTCTCTCTCTGTGAGAGAGAATGAGTTCACATTTGATGTATATTTATTTATTATTTTAGTATCTTGAAAGTTCTTTAATTTTTCCTTGCGATGTCATTACAACCTGAAAATAAGTGTGGTCATATTGCTCATTCTATATTTTAATTCCATTTTCAACCATGAGACTGAAAATTTAAATCAAGTCTCTAATAAAGAGGGCATGCCTAGGATTATTCTTATAACAATCCCATTTGAATACCTTAAAACGATGTTTACTTTTAGCAGTTTACACTGTGAACTTCTCAGAGACTGTGAGCCATCATTTAATTTTCTGTGTACCTGATATTTTTGTGTCAGATAATGAGTTTATTCTATGAATACAGACGTCCAATATATTTTTCTTTCAAATGTCATGGCTTTTGTTGCTCCTTGATAACATCTTCAATGTACACTTTATATTCAAGATGATAATAAAATGGCTATATTGCCATGGTAATGCTGCTACATTGTTTTGTTAATTTTTCATCGAAAAGCTAGTAAAGTTATTTATGAATATTTCATTTTCATATTTATTTCATGCATGCAGGTATGAAAGTTCTTTATTTTAATAAATGCTCGCAATTACGTCTGTGCATAACTTTTATGACTCAGTCCCATGAAGGCCACAATGGGTCATTGAACACCTCCAAATGGAGTTACAGATGGTTGCCAGCTGCTATGTAGGTACTGGGAACCACATTCTGGATTTCAGGAAGAGCAGTCAGATCTCCAAAGCATTGAGCCATCTCTTCAGCCCTCTTTCTGAATATTTCTTACTAGTTTTCTTATTAATTTGCCTTAGTAGTTGGCTTGTCTCTAGGCATTGTTCTCTGTCCATGGTCAAGATAAGCTCTTAATGAACCATGCAGTAATTGCATGTCTTTCTGCCTAATTAGATGGAATTAACATAGCACTAGTATAGTGTGATGCTCTATTACTCAAGAAGAGTTACAATGCCCTAGTCATTTTCAAAGAAATCACTTGCCAGTATAAAGAGTCTGTCTAATGACTATATGTTGGAAGCACCCTCCTATAATTCTCACAGAACTTTCTGGGTCTCTAGCTCAACCATTCTATGCTGACTACAAGTGCTCGGAAAAGGATGTTATGAAAGCCACTAATTAACTTATAAAATTTTATAAGGATACTATCAAAGAGAAGGCATTTGCATATATATACCTGTAAATATTTAGAGGCAAATCTTCAAAACACAGTGGATCACATTTAAGGACACTTCAAAAACTAGAAAGGAAATCTCAGGGGAACGAAGATTTCACATTTATAAATGGGACCTCATGAAACAGAAAAACTTCTGTAAGGCAAAGGACATAGTCAATAAGACAAATTGGCAACCTACAGATTGGGGAAAAAAATCTTCACTAACCCCACATCCGATAGAGGGTTATCATCCAAAATATATAAAGAACTCAAGAAGCTAAGCACCAAGAAAAAAACCCAAACAACTCAACCCAAAAATGGGTATAGAACTAAACTGAGAGTTTACAAAGGAGGAATCTTGAATGTCTGAGAAGCACCTAAAGAAATGTTAAAAGTCCTTAGTTATCAGAGAAATACAAATCAAAATGACCCTGAGATTCAACCTTATACCAATCAGAATGGCTAAGATCAAAACCTCAGGTGACAATACATGTTGGTGAGAATGTGGAGAAAGAGGAACACTCCTCCATTTCTGGTGGGACTGCAAACTGATACAACCACTCTGGAAATCAATTTGGAGGTTCCTTAGAAAATTGGAAATAGATCTACTTGAAGACCCAGCAATACCACTCTTGGGAATATACTCAAAAGATGCCCTACCATGCTATAGGGGCATGTGTTCCACCATGTTCAGAGCAGCCTTATTAGTGATAGCTAGGAGCTGGAAACAACCCAGATGTCCCATGACAGAAGAATGGATACAGAAAAATGTGGTTCATTTACATAACGGAATACTATTCAGCTATTAAGAAGGAGGACATCCTGAGTTTTGCAGGCAAATGGATGGAACTAGAAAATATCATCCTGAGTGAGGTAACTCAGACCCAAATGGATATGCATAGTATGTACTCACTAATAAGTGGATATAGCCAAAAAAGTACAGAATTCCCAGGATATAGTCCACAGAACTCAAAAAGGTCAACAAGCTGAAGGGCTCAAGTGAGGATGCCTCGGTCCCACTTGGGAGGGAGAAGAAAGCAACCACAAGGGGGTAGGGGGAAAAGAGGGAAGGGAAAGGGGGGGTGGGGGGAAAGAGGGGAACATAATTTGGTAACTGGTGGGGGAAAAGGATTAAGCCCTGAGGGCCAGCAGAAAGAATGGAAACAGGTGACCTCAGGAGGTAGAAAGTTGGGAGGAGCCTCCAGAATGTACCAGAGATCTAGGAGGTAAGAGACTCTAAGGACTCAAAGGAGGGACCCTAGATGAAATGTCCTACAGTGGGGAGAGGGAACTTGTAGAGCCCACCTCCAGCAGAAATGCAGGGCATCAAGTGAGGGATAGAATTGCTATCCCACAGTCAAAACTCTGACCCACAATTGTTCCTGTCTGAAAGAACTGCAGGGATGGAAATGGAGAGGAGCTTGAGGAAAAGGTTCACTGACAGGCCCAAAGGGGGATCCAGCTAAAGGGAGGCCACAGGGCCTTACACCATTACTCAGGCTATAGAGTGCTCACAAAAAGGGACCTATCATGATTGCCCTCCAAAAGACCCAACAAGCAGCTGAAAGAGTCAGATGCAGATATGTGCACCCAACCAATGAACAGAAGCTGCTGACCCCTGTGGTTGAATTAGGGAAAAACTGGAGGAAGCAGAGAAAGAGGGTAACCCTGTGGGAGGATCAACAGTCTCAATTAACCTGGACCCCTGAGATCTCTCAGACACTGGATCACCAACCAGGCAGCATATACTAGCTGAGATGAGGTCCCTGACACATATACAGCAGCGGACTGCTGGGTCTGGGTTCAGTTAGAGAAGATGCACCTAACCCTCAACAGACGGGAGGCCCCAGGGAGTTTAGAGGTCTGGTAGGGATGGTGGGGTGGGGACATCTTAATGGAGACAGGGGGTGGGGAGGAGGTATGAGATGTGGAACATTTGGAGGGTGGACTGGGAGGGGAATAAAATCTGGAGTGTAAAAATAAATAAATAAGTAAATGAAAAAAAAAAGAGAAATGCCTTTTAAGACAATGGCAATATAAAGACTTAATGCCTAAATCATGACATGGTCAGGGTGTCATACAGTGTGTTTTAGGACACTTTGCTGGCTCTCAGGGGGGCACCTCTCTGATATTTCTGTGACCTCAAATATTTGGATAGATATATCAGACAGTATAGCTGGGGTTCACATTATTTCATTAATAAAAGCTTTTAATCTAGTGAATAGAACAAATGGGGTTTTCTTGCCTAAATATTACATCTAGGGTTTTACCAAAATATTAGGGAATGTCTACTTTATGGCTCAAAATTCTTTTGAATGACAACCACTTTGGTGACTCAGCCTGCAATCTCAAGTGTCTAGGCAGGCAGAGGGAGAAAGAGCCTATCACCATGGGGTAGAGCTTGTCTGGGCTGTAGAATGAGGGTGTCTTACAACAAGTAACAAGCCAATAACAACAAATAAAAATTTATTTGCGGGTGGAGGACTTCTTTAGACATTTTTTTTCAAAAGATGACTTTGTTATTTTTCATCCTTGATAATGAGCTCCCCTAAATTAGGAAGTTGAGTTTCCTGATGAGCTGCATTTAATACCCGAGGCTATTCTCCCATTGTCATGGTGCCTATTCTTTTAGTTTTTATATCGTATGTATTTCGATTGATAACTTGTCCATTGCTTCCTCCCCCCCCATATCTTCTTTATATATTGTTCTGCAGTTTTGACTTTGAGTATCTTTTTTCTGTCATAGGAATTCTGTACATTTCTGTAAAGTCTACACTGTTTTCCTCGGCCTTGTGACAAAATGATTCTGAGAACCATTTTGTAGTCAAAGAAATTTTTTCTTCAAACCCTAAAATTCTTTGGCATAAGCTCATAATGGCGTGGTTTTGGAAGTCCTAGAAGACACTTGATCAGATTTCCCTCTGTGTCTCTTCTTCATCTCCTGCTTTTGCCACATATGACCACTCCACAAAGGTTCTTCAGATATGACTCAGCGTTCAGTTTCATCCTGTTTGGCTGTTTCTTCTTTCTTGCTAGAACTTTCCATTAAATTTTAAGTTTGAAAGCCACAAGTTTCTTTTATGTAAAATTTGTCTATTTTTTAAGACCTACTTTGCCCTTATTGTGTTCCATTATTTATAATGACTTCCATTTACGATTTCCTTTATATTCATTTAAAATGGTTTATATATGCTTTCAAATTCTCTCTCCTTCTCTCTTTATAAACAGGTTTGTTTGTTTGGCTTTGTTTTTTTTCAGCCTGCTTGTTCTTTGTTTTTCTGGGCCTCATCTGGAACATGAATCGTTCATCCGTCTCATTGTAAAATGAAAGTTTGTTTGGTTTTTCTTCTAAAGCGGCTCTTCATGCTCTGCGTCAAAGATGCTTCTTTATTTAGTTGTGCGTTTCCCTTACTTTCTCTCTATGAGGCTTTGAAGGATGCATGTACACAGAGCATGTGCACTCCATCTTCACAGTGCTTGGGCCCAGTCTGATGCTGTCATGACACTGGTCTGATGTCCTCTGTTACCTTCTCTGCTGCATGTAGTTGCTCAGGCACTGATGCTTTGACATCTTCCTGGGTCTCTGGGTACGTTGCATTTGTTGCTTCTGGAAACACGTGATCTGCCTATTGGTATGAATCTAAACAAGATTTTCAGTTCAGGATTTCCAACCCAGTTGAGCACTAAACCTTTTGACAGGAGAGAGCCAAAAAAAGGGACCTATTTCTCCCCTTGTGGTTGTGACATTAGCCCCTAGTCTTCAGGCTCTGCCTAGGACTTCTCCTTTTCCAGCCCTTAGGGTTATCTGTTTGTTTGTTTGTTTGTTTCTGGTGGATTTATATCTTTAGTAATGCTCACATTCTGAGTAAGATGTGTATGTGTCCCCATCAAGGTAATAATCATTGCAGAATACCGAAACTTTTTATAGGAAGCAAGTTAGCGGCCAGTGGCTATACCAGAATCTAGACGCAAATGGTTAAATCTGACAAGGCTGCACTTGGCCAGTGTTAGAAAGTACTAGGGCTTGAATGTTTATGCTTCTCCACATTCATATGTTAAAATCTAACCCCTCAGCCTCTGGAAGGTGATGAGTTCACAAACTGTTTTATGTTTATGGATTAATGCTCTTACACTAAAGGCCTAAGAGACACCCCCTTGCCCTTTCTGCTGTATAAAGCTTCTACAGAAAGGCAGTCCTGTAGGAAATAGGCCATCAAGAGATACTTAATCTGCCAACACCTTGACCTTAGACTCCCCAGCCCAGAGAACTGTGGGAAATTCACTTCTGTAGTTCATAAACCATGATGTCTAATGGTCTTACGTTACAGCAGGCCCCGGGGAGCAGCACAGACAGCTTCCTAAAGTTCATAACTGTAGAGACCCAAGCAAATTTATGTTTCAGTGATTCTCATTGTTTTCTTGTGTCCCTATTGAGTTGAAAAATAGTCGCCCACCTATTTGATGGTGCCACTGCTTCCTTCACGCGTCGCTGTGGGATGATGGGAAGTTCTTTTTGATGTTCATGTGAAACTTCTGGGTTGTTCCAATTATGTTTAGTGGCACAATATTTAAAGAGATTACATGCTATGGCCAAATGATAATTCTTTTAACTGTCAAATACTTGCCGAACTACATCCAAATGACACAAATCAACACCAAATATGGGAAACAAAAAGCATTGTATTACTTTACAATAGAAAACTTTTCTAAAACACTTTATTTGTCTTAAATAAACATCAACATAATGAATTGAAAAATACTATTTTTAAAGTGATGCTTAAATAAATATGTATTCTAACCTAACTAGATCCTTTCAATTGATACTATTCCAATCAGTCACTAACTTAGATGAATTGATGAAGCATTGGGGATGAACATAAACATTCTCAAAAGTGGATGTATGCTCCTGTCTTATCAGTTTCCTGACTTATCATCAGTATCCCAACTCAACCATTTTCCTTCCTATGACCAAAATAAAATTTCAGAAGTCCAGCCTGCTCTTTTTATACTGAGTAGTCACACACAAGCTTTACTGAATGTGGAATTAGCCAGCCCAACCTAATACACGCCAAAGTCACTCTGCCGGACAAGCAGCAGAGAACAGAAAATTTGTTTTGATGTGTCAGAGTAGGACACTTAGTCACTGGAAAATGGAATTAAGAAAAGGCTGAAGATTAGATAAAAGGCCTTTCTGGCCTGGACGGTGGGGTCATGATTCTACAATGAAACATTGCATGCACTCTACCATTTCTAGGCCATGCCCTATGGATTCTCTCTGGCAATTCACTTATCAATTATATAAATGTATTTTTTGTCTCCCTTTTATTTAGATAGACCAAAGGCTTACAGGACTTAAAACAAATGGAACGAATGATATTTGTTCATAGCGGAACACAGTAGGCACTAGCGAGGCTAAGAAGAATAAACAGGAGTAGAACGAGTGCACTGAGAATATTTGGTGGGTTTGAACACTTATGTACTTGCCCCTTATTAATCATTTATGTCTCTGACAAAATGAAGTCTCTTTGCGCACTGGGAGCAGGACACAGAGGTTGTTGTTGGGACTGGCATTTGAAGATTTTAGCAATATTATTGTTGCACATTCAAGCATGAAGATCTCAGGCTTTACCTTGGGCAAGAACTTTTGGACCAGGGAAGAATAAAACAAAGACAGACTGATTGGAAAACTAAATACAAGAACGTTATCAAGGAATTTCCTACATAACAGTGACAATACTTGACATTGTAGCATTACTCATGCAAGTCTGAAGCACCACTTCCAAAGACTGGACTAATAAAGCCACCCCAGAAATTTATACATGGTTAGAAAGCAATATTCTTGTAATCTTATTAAGCCCAACTTTACACAGTAGTATCTGGAAGCAATCAAATCGAGATTGAATTGACCAGTTTCAATTTGCACCCCAGTGATAGCCTAGTGCCACGGCTCTTGGTACCCAAATCCCAACTGGAGAGAGCTAGTGTCCCTTGGGGTGCAGATACACCCACGGTCACAGGCGAGACCACCACTATTGCCCAGCTATAACATTGCCTGTCTCTGTCCTAAAACTCCCCAGATGTTTACAATGTTGCATTCTCTGTTTTACTTATAGTTTTTGACCACACATAAAAAGGAGGTGTTCACATTTAAAAATCCCTCTTGACAGCTTTTTTTAAGGGCAGATGAGCAAGTTTCTTCCTGCAGTGGAAGACATATTGAATGCAGAGGGATTTAGAAGGCTCCATGATACCTTTCTAGAATAGCAGCTACTAGGAACACAGCTTCTTCTAGTCTTGTTTAATTAAAAATTAGACGATTAAAAATTATATGCTGTTTTTTTTCCCCAGAATTTCTCTGGAGATTTTTCTGTTTCATTTCATAGACTACCGAGGCAGTTAGGCATGGGCCACATTAAGACATACTACAGGAAAGACTTTAGCTTGAGATTATTATTATTATTATTATTATTATTATTATTATTATTATTATTATTATACTTAGAATGGAGAGTTTTAGTTATGAACCAATAATTCTGTTGACTTTAAAGTTATCAGAGCTGTTTTTTTAGGTTTCATGGAAGTGGTAGGGGCCCTTTATAGAAGGGCCATGACCTCTTTAAAGTCCAGCTATAAAAGAAATAAAATATGTGCAGTGAAGCCTATTCCTTGAAATAATCAAACCCCTGGCCCTTCATCCCCAAATACAAACCCCACCTATTCCCTCCAACTACTCAGAGCTGTGAAACACAAATCAAGACAAATAATAAAACCAAATATAGAAATCAAAACAATAGTGCAAATACTATTTGTGCCCTAATACGTCAATCAAAACTAATACAATTTGTACAGTTCCCAGTACAAAGTACAGATTCAGTAAATATTTTGTAAGTCAACTGAACAGCCAAGAGCATAAAGGCAGAAATGGGTCACTTTTGTTTACTTCTTGAAAGATACAAAGGATCAAATCCCTTTTTAAAATGGAGATCCTGTCTGCCTGAACTTCTTGCTGAGTCATCCTGAGGGCCAGGATGCATAGAAACTCAAGCACTGGGGTGCTCTCTCTGCACTGGGTTCACTATACTGAGGCCGGCCAACTAGACCAGGTTTAGTGCTCACCGTGTGTGTCCTTATCTGAGTTCTAAATGGATGTCCTACTGCTACAGACAGTTTTCACTCTATTATTTTTATTTTATAAGCATTGGTCTTTGGCCTGCAGGTGTGTGTGTGTGTGTGTGTGTGTGTGTGTGTGTGTGTGTGTGTGTGTGTGTGTGTAGGGAGGGGTGGTCAGGGATCCCCTGGAACTGAAGTTACAGGCAGTTGTGAGCTGCCACAAGGTTACTGTGAATTGAACCCCAGGCCTCTGGAAGAACAGCCAGTGCTTTAAACAATCAATCATCTGTCTAGCCCGTTTTTCATTTTAAAAGAACTTCAATTCTCCTAAGTTATAGGCAATACCATTAATGAACATTATTTCTGGATTTTTTTTCTTTTGGGGGGCGGGGGGAAACGTTTGCTTGTTTTGCTTTGTTTTTGACCCAGTCTTCTATTGTCTGACCAGGACTCACTCAGTATCCAAGCTTGTCTCGAATTCCTTGCAATAGCTTGAGAACTGGAGTTATAGGGATGAGCTATTACACCAGCTTCATCTTTTATATTCTATAGTTTGGTATTCTCTTAGCCTGTAGCTCTGTCAGGATCTCAGCTCCCCAGCACCTTTTTCTCTGCCCAGGAGAACACTGTTCATACTGTTATCCTATGGTCCTGCACTTTAGAAAAAATATCTTATATTCTTTTTCAATCTTTAGTAATTACAATCAAACTTGCTTTCCTTTGCTATGGATATCGAGAGCAAATCAGTACCATGAAAGCATTTTGTCTAACCAATAGATACAATGTTAGGATTCAGAAAACATTGCTCTGCACTGTGCATCACTTCAGGTCGCTAGTGTTACAAATAAATAGTGTTGTATACATTGTAACATTTTAGTGTACTTTTGTCAATTAAAAAATGAATCGAATGTCATTTACAGCATTCCTTTTATGTGAGATGCATTTTAGATACCAAATATTTAATTTATGAATGAAATGTAGAAAACAACACCCTCAGTACCATTTCTTTTCTCCAAAAATGACCTTGGAAAGAAAACTCAACACCTTTCCTTCACTCCCCTGATGCCCCTCCACCCCTACTCTGTTTCTTCCTTTGATTTATCAAGGATGCTCCTGGATTTGGAAAGCCATTTAACCCATTCCTATCTTGTCAACCTATGCTTATTTCACAATGTCAGTTGACCTGCAGATGTAAATTTGTGTCTATTTTTCTTTTTAGAGCCTTGCCTCAGTGGGCTCACCATGCAGGAAGTAAGAATTAATTTTATGGGTCACATATTCGCTGTTGTTTTCCTCCTAGTGCCAATGGTGATTTTTGCTTTCTTCCAGTGCCTGAGGTAATCACAACATTTTGTATTTTTATAGTTCAGAAGACAGTGCTCTGTCCCCTAACTCTCATTTAAGTGTATTTACCTTAGACTTGGGCATAGTTACCTGGAAAATAGTATCTTACTTGTTTGTACTAAAACTAAAGGAATGAGAAAATTCTCCAGATAGAAATGACTACTCAAGAGGAAATTGTGAGCTAGAGTCTCAAAGATTTGCCATAATTTTATCAGTAGTGTATCCTTTTAGACACCTACGGTAGTTGTCTCGGTGGGATCAATATAAAGGACAGGTTGAAATTTTTCAAGAAACAGTGCCTATTAGATTTATAATGTGCTAAACATAAGTTATTTATTTAAAAAGCTTAATAAAGTTTTAGAGTAAAAAAATAATGATTGTACAGGTTATGAATGAAGTGTCTTTTTTATTTTTTATTTTTTATCTATGGTAAAGATCATTAACTAGAAGGTTTGAAATCAATGTGTGTGCCCTTGGTCTCATTGACTAACAATAAACATGGAATTTTTAATTTCAAAATACTAAGCTATAAGTAAGAGAGAGAGAGAAAGAGAGAGAGAGAGAGATAGATATGTTAGGCCACCTATATTGCTTAGTCTAGTCCCAGAAAATCGTGTTTATAAATATATATATATATATATATATATAATATGTATATAAATTTCTTTCATATTTATATGGAAGAAAATTTAAATCCAAATTTAATTTCAGTATTCCTATTTCCTATGTCAATTGTATTTGCATATATTTCCTATCAGCTATTTTATCGATTTCATTAAACCTTGTAGTTTATAGCTGCTGTGCTCATAAATAGATGAAGAGAAGGGGGATATGTTTTATGGGGTTCTGGGGAAAGAAGGTGCCTCAGTGGGCTCATGCTGAGATATCTCTTGCCCTGAGGGACCAGCCAAACAATGGTATAGTATAGAATATAGTTTAAGGGCAAGTTTAAGGGGGGTTAGAGAAAGAAGTAAAAAAAAAATACAAGAGGAGAGAAGGAGTAGAGTAGAGGCAGGTATAAGGAAGTAGACAGAAGGGGGAAGGGAATGAAGAGAGAGGGGACATAGCGGGGAGAGAGTAAGAGCAAGAGAGCAAGAGGGAGCAAGAGCAAGAGAGAGAGGAGGGGCCAAGCAGCCCCTTTTATAGTGTCAGGCATACCTGGCTGTTGCCAGGTAACTGTGGGGGTGGAGCTTAGACAGAATGCTAACAATAGCGATAAGCTGATATGTATAATTTAAATGGTAAATCTAGTCCCCAGGCCCAGAAATTCTGATTCATGCCTGGAATCGAATCTCAGTACGCATATTTCTATTGCCTGATTTTTAGGCTACATGTTGAGATGTTTCCAACATATTTGTAGACTAGAAGACAGCAGCAAAGTAGGAGAGAATCAACCAGGAATATTTTAAGCTCTGTGTGGTAAGAATCACCACCATAAGGATGGCGGGCATCTGTCCATCTGTCTTTCGTTATGGAATGCTCAAAGTTTTCATTATACATCAACGCTGCCATAATTATTCCACAGAGAATTAAAGTGCTCTTGACACCGGGTCTGAGCAGTTTTAGAACCAGCCACTCTTTTAATAACCCGTGTGAAGAAATTATGGTAATTTGTAAAAGCACACTTCAACAATAACAGCTGTGACCCTCCACAGTCATGTCTTCCTGTAAGGAAAACAGACGGTTCTAGTTCTGAAATAATGTATCCCTAAAAGGAAAACCTTTTGTTCTGACATGAGCCCACCGAACAAACCAACATACTTTCTCTACACTCATTCTTTTTTTTTTTTTAACTTCAAAGTTTCGTTATTTTTGTTTGGACAAACAATCTCACCCTGTGACCCAAGCCAGCCTTGAACTCCATGATATCCCCCTGCCTCAGCTTCCTGAGTACTAGGATTACAGGGATGAACTGTCATACCTGTTTTATATAACTTCTAGTATAGATATAAGTAGTAAAATGGACACAAAGACGAAACTTTCTCTAATAATACTATTTCTCATACATAAGGTGACAGCCATGTCAGCGATGCTTAAGGCATCCCACAGGTCAGGAACACTGAAGTCCAACTATAAATCTGTGAGTCACCAATATCCTTCAAAAGCCTGCGCTTATGCCTAGGGAAAGTGTGCTCGAAACATCTTAGAGTAGGAATAATTTGATTGGTTAATGAAGAGTCTACGAGTGATAATTGAATTTGATGGCATTCATTAGATAAGACATTCAGGCAGATATTTTACATCCTCGTTACAAACTCTAACACATGTAACTGTTACAAGTGCTACCTTCACACCCGGGTACCATACCAAAGAATGAAACCTGCCACGGCCCTAGAAAGCACTCCTCAGAAACAAATTCTGTATACACCTCCTTACCCACCCCCACCCCCAACCCAGTATTCTTGCTAAAATATCATCTGTGCGGTAGGTCCCCAGAGCACAGAGGCATATGTAATGGCATATTCTTTCAGAATGCAAGGGTGCTCATGGTCATCTGCAGATAATGAACCATGAAAACTTTGGAACTGACGAAATACAAACGAACTGGGGGAAACATCACAAGTGCTACCGAAGTAGCCCACCAACGAAACTAGCTCTCCACTCAGTAAAAACAGTCACAATTGCAGAGTATGTCAAATACTAATAATGGCTCTTGAAGATAATAAGACAAAAATTAAAGATGTAGTACGTGAAAGATAATCCTCACTGTTAACTTGATTGAGATTCACTTTAGAGATTGGTGACACACACTTCTGCGTTCCTGGCGATGAACAGAGCAGAGGAAAGGCCCTCCAGGGGTGTGGATAACACTACTGATGTGGATCAGGATAGAATAAAAGGGGGGAGATAAGGAGAAAGTTACCTGAGTATCAGCCATTATGAAAAGAACTTTGCTGCTCTGCCCTGCCTACAGCACTACAGACTGAATGGTGTGAAACCATTGTGCAAAATAGGACCACTTCTTACCGTAAGTTGTTTATACAAAGTGATTCTGTGAACACATTATGAGAAGTAACAGATGTTTTCACTGTCCCCACAAATGCCCCCACCGCATCCTGATATGGACTAAGAAGGCTGTTTATTGGTCGTCAGCAAAAGCTGTCAAAAACATCTTGCATTTCCGAATACCTTAATGAGACGTTCTGGTGGCGCTCTGGGGATGGCCAGGGCAAAGTCTTCCGATCTGACTGCGGATGTTGGTTGCTCAAGCGCTTTCAAGTCTTCTTTTCCTTGAGAGAGAGAGCATGGAAAGCATCCATGAGCATGCCGCTGCCTGGGAATTCTGCACATGCTTTTACTATTGACTGGATACAGACTCCCGCGCACACAGCCCATTCATTATTCATACCGGGCTTCAAGTTCCTCGACTCCTCCTTGGATTGGGTGCGCCAGGCTCAGAACCAATAGGTATGAATCATGCCGAAATTAAAAAAAAAAAAAACTCAACCAAACCATCACGCAAGCACACAAAACCCCGGAATAATAAACCATCTCAGAAGAACAACTTGGTTTTTAAGAGCAACTTCTTCACACTCCTTCTGAGCCACCCTGTTGAATGACACGAGTCCACAGAGGAGAAACAGCCAGTGCTGCCACCGAAGGTCCCCAGTGGAATCAGCAGTGACAGGGAGTTCTCTCCAGGCAGTACAGATTTTGTTTTGCTAACATGACTCCATGTTAGGAGACCGGAGAGCTATCCTTTTCTGGCAACGTTTCCCCAGAATTATTGAAAAGCTAACTGAGTCTATTCCGATTGAGCCACGGCAGCTGTGGCAGGGCTCATAAAAAGGAAAGACATTGCTATTTACCCGGGAAGATATTAAAATGCTGTGTGTTGTACATAAGTGTCTGACAGGTAACGATGCTGGGCCAAGAATTCCAACAGCTCCCTTCCTTAGCCACGGTCTTCCTCATCTCTCTTTCTCATGGGTTTTTGTTTTTTTTCTCTTCGTTTTCAGCCTTATTAATCTACTCCCTGTTGCATTCAGATACTCTTTGACATAAAGATAAGAACAACCGTGCCTCCTATTTCTACATGTCAAACCTATGCTCTTATATTTTACGATGTAGACCGTCAGGTATGGAGCACTCCTGGGACTTTATCTGAAGTTTGGAGTAAGGCTTTGCATAAACATCATGTCAGACACCATAAAATACATCAGCTTGTCATTTGTCAATTAAAAAAATAAGTTAATTTAAAAAATGAATTGACAGATCATTCTACTCTCTTTACAGTTTGGCTTTCAATTCTCTGGAGGGTGCTTACACGGTAACGTCCTGCTATTTGAGGACTCGAGTTTTCCTACTATATCGTAAGTAAAGATGTAATTCCCTGCAGCTTTCACCATAATCAGAATATGATTTAATAATTCATCTGCCACTGTTCAGCAATCCCTCTTTTCCAACTAATGGATCAGGATCATGCTAGCATAAACCCACCAGAGAATGTGATGGTTTTCTGTGTTTGGGAAAAAAAAATCACAGTCCTTGATTTAAAGGAACCAATGCTACATGAGAGTTTATTCGATGAGTGGCTTCTGAGTCAGTTTCCTGGTAGAACAGAACAAGGTGTGTTGGCTCCAGCTCAGGTTACCTCTATACTTGCTTAAAGCCGTAACTTAGTCAGTGAGGATGGCAGTTCTTGAGAGATTAAAAGGCAGAAAAAGGATAGGTGACTTTGTGTCTCAAAAATATTACTTTCTCAGAGGAGAGGGGCTACCAGCATCCAATTCTCCATAACAGAGGAAATATATGAGTAAGCAAAGCCCATGAATTCTGGAAGCCAAACAGCAGAGATTAAAAGCCATCTGTCCTTGGGAATGTGGGCTTTGCTTGCAAGCCACGGGCTTCCAGCTGTCTGCTGCAGGACAGTGGTAGCATAGCCTTCCATACACAGGCTAGAATAGAAGACCTTATACACAGTCACACCGTTAAAGAAAACTCCTGTTTCTGGTTATTACGAATTGAGCAAGTGTCTTTGTGGCATGGTGGAGCATCTTTTGGGTATATGCCTAGCAGTGGTATAGCTGAGTCTTGAGGTAGAACCATTTCCGGTTTTCTGAGAAACTGCCAAATCGATTTCTAAAATGGTCGTACAAGTTTGCACTCCCACCAGCAATGGAGGAGTGGTTCCCCTTGCTCCACATCCTCGCCAGCATGTGCTGTCACTTGAGTTTTTGATCTTAGCCATTCTCATTAGTGTGAGGTGGAATCTCAGGGGCGTTTTGATTTGCATGCTGACTAAGAACTTTGAATATTTCTTTAGGTGCTTCTTGGCCATTTGAGATTCCTCTGTGGGGAAATCTCTGTTTAGCCCTGTACCCCATTTTTAACTGGGTTATTTGGGCTGCTGGTGTCTAACTTTTGGAGTTCTTTATAAATTTTGGATATTAGCCCTCTGCCAGATGTAGAGTTGGTGAAGAACCTTTCTCTACCTGTAGTCTGTCATTTCGTCCTATTGACAGTGTCTTTTGCCTTACAGAAGCTTTTCCATAGGTTCCATTTATCAATGTTTTGATCTTAGAGCCTGAGCCATTGGTGTTCTGTCTTGAAACAATTGTCTCCTGTACCCATGCATTTAAGGCTATTTCCCATTTTCTCTTCTATGAGATTTTGTATATCTGGCAGCTTTATTCATAATAGCCAGAAAGACTGGAAACAACCTAGATGTCTTTCAATGGAAGATAAATGAAAAATGATACATCGACATAATGGAATACTATTCACCCATTCAAAACAAAGACATCATGCATTTTGCAGGAAAATGGATGGAACTTGAGACTATCATCCTGAGTGAGGTAACCCAGTCTCGAAAAGACATGGATGGTGTGTACTCACTTAGAAGTGGATTTTAGCCATAAAATACAGGATACCCATGCTACGCTTCGTGGACCCAAAGAGGCTAAGCAGGAAGGAAGGCACAAGGGAGAACGCTTCCGTTTCACTTAGGAGGAGGAATAAAATACTCATAAGAGGCAGATGGAGGGAGCCAACTGGGTGGGAGAGGGCATGGGGAGGGGAAGGAGCTGGGAAAGGGGAGGGGGGTGTCGGAGTTCTGGATCAGGTGTGGGGAGGGATAGAAGAGATCCCCAGATGGCCATGACAATGAGTGGGTAATCTGCAACTGACAGGGGAGGGGAGGATGGAGGCATCTCCAGGACAAGACAGAGAGACCTGGGATAAGGAAAGTGCCCAAGAATCAAGGGAGTAACTTTAGCTGTGAGTCACAGCATTAGGGATCTGGAACCTGAAAAGACTACTTCCTGTGGCTAGGCAGGGACCTCAGTGGAGAGACAGGTATCCATCCATAAAACTCTGCAGCCTACAAGAAGTGTAGGAACAGGGGATGGAGCAGAGACCGAGGGAACAGACAATCATAATAGGCCTAACTTGAGCCCCATCCCATGGGCAAGCGCCTATCTCTGACATTGTTAATTATATCCTGTTATGCTGGTAGGCAGGAGTCTAGTATGGCTGTCCTTCTAGAGGCTCCTCCCGGTAGCTGACTCAGACAGATGCAGACTCCCACAGCTAAACAGTAGATAGAACTTAGAGACACTTATGTAAGAACAGGGGGAAGATTGCAGACCCTAAAGCAGATAGGAACTCCACGGGAAGACCAACAGAATCAACTCACCTCGACCCTTGGGGCTCTCAGAGACTGAACCACAACCCAAAAAGCATACACGGGCAGGACCTAGCCTTCCACACCTCACGCATACATGTAGCAGGTATGCCGCTGGGTCTTCATGCGGGCCTTGAACTACTAGAGTGGGGGCTATTCTAAAAGCTGATGCCTGTATATGAGAGAGGTTCTAGCTGGGCTGCCTTGTGGGAAAGAATATACGTAGCCTTATGGAGTCTAGCTGTGCCAGAGTGTGCTGTGCGCCCCACCCGCTCAGAGGAGAAGGGGAGGGGGAGGTGGGAGAGGATTGTGGGAGGGGTGACAAGGAGAAGGCAGTGAGTGGGATGTAAAGTAGAAGAAAAAAAAATTCCTAGCTCCAGCCAGAAACTGCTTTGCCCTGAGCTGCAGAAAACTACACGTTATCATCGGCAGACATTTTCCATAGAAATCAATTTTTTTTTTTATTTTCTTAGAAACAGTCCTAGGCCAGGCAGAGTCCAAGGAGTAAAGAAGATAGGAAATATTGACTTGATCCCAGTGCTGCCCTAGGGTGACTGACACACTGTCCTAGGAGTGAGATGTCTTTTAACTTATTAGTTGTTTTCACTTATTTCACAGATGTACTATAAATTCTACTGGATAAACATGGGTTACTGTAATATTCTAAGCATCTGAAATAACCCAGATTTAAGAGACATCATCTCTCCAAGAAAAACTGCCCAAATGACTTCCCCAGAAAACACTCCATGTTTGTTTTTATTTTTGCCTCATTCTGTATTTTCTTTAGCAGCTATTCTATTTTGGTATACAAATAGCAGACTTCTTCATGGGAGTTTTCATTTTCTTCATTTTGGTTGGTTTTCCCCTCCACTAGCTTTCTCTCCCCCCATCTACCTTCCCTCCCTCATCCTGGCATAATCCCCTTCTCTCTAGTCCTAGCACCCTCCCTTTTCTCTTTGACAGTTACATACATTCTATGCTCTTCCTACAATGTTCCCTTTGGGGCTCTTTTTATTCCCTGTCTTGGGAGCACCTTTCCAGGTTCCCAGCATCTAAACTTGTTCCACATGAATACACATATGAAAATATCAGAAGCCAAGGTCTGCCTATGTGGAGTAACAGGCACTGTTTTCCTGTCACGGACTGGTTCACCTCACTTTATACACTTTCCAGTACTAGGCATTTTCTTGAAAATCTCATCTTTCCTTAATGGCTGAATAGCATTCTATCACGTAGTACATTTTCATTATCTATCATAAGCTGATGGGCCACTGGATGGATTCCACTTCCTAGCCGTTGTCAGCAGAGCAACAGTGGACAAAGATCTCTGTAGTAGTATACACAGACCTCTGGGAATATCCCCAACGGTCTGAAGCGCAATAACATGAAAGTTCTATTACTGTTTGGAAAAGTGCCACACTGTTTTCCATAATGGCTGTACCCATTCGCTCTCTCTCAGAAGTGAATGAGGGTTCCTCATCCCTCACCAGAATTGGACCTCCTTTGTTTCCTTGAGGACAGCCACGATGGCAGTGGCGGAATAGAATCTCAATGTAGATTTCAGTTGCATTAACTTCATAGTTAAAGATGTGGAATGGTTTAAAAATATTTACTGCCAGATATGGCATCTCTTCTTTTGGAAACAGTTCGGCTGCGCTGTTTGTTTCCTTGTTGGTTTTTGTTGCTGTTCTCTCTATAGTCTTGATGTACATCTCACGGAAATTTCCCTCTCGCTTGGGAGACTGTCTCTTTACTCAGTTAACTGGTTCTTTTCTTGCGCAAGCCTCTTGTAATTTCACTGGGTCCCATTTGACGACGGTTGGCTGTTTAGTGTCATTTTTAAAAGGCTAATTGGAATAGTACTTTAATGTGGAAAATTAACTTTCTAGAGGCCAATGTAGGATAGATTCAGTGAATCTTCGAAATGCAAAGAGAAATGATTAGTGTATGACCTCACACATCTGACCTCATGGATAAGCAAATCACAGACAATAGACCAGCCAATTACCCAAGACACGAACATTTAAAAATAATCACAGTTGATGCTTTTCCCCCCAAAATGCTCGACATTTGCATTGAGAGGAATCTTGCGTACAACAGGCAAAGGGAAAAAATGGAGGGGAGGAAGTGGCAGACTGGGCTTTGCATTTCTTTTTCTGAGCTGAAGAAATAATTTAGGGTTAGATGGTTTCTAATTTCATTATTAATGTTTGAATATTATTCAATATTCACTATTCATATTGAATATTAATATTTCTAATTTCTGTAGAAACCTAGGAATTAAAACAAATGAACAAACATAAAATTCACAACAAAACCTCCCAGGAGTTATCCTTTTCTTTTCTGCTACTATCTCTGTATGAACTATAATGGCAAGTCTGTAAATTCTAAATACAGCACGCAAAACTGCTTGCGTTCATATGCTTTTAGAGACTTGCAACAAGGTTTCCTGATTCCATTTCTTGGAAAGATGATCCTAAATGAAAAATCAGATGCCCAAGTGTACAGCTGGTTGGTAGCATAAATGAAATCTCAGCCCCATTTCCTAGACCTCAGTCTAATGTCAGACACCTATGTCATATAGATTATACATTGCCCCTACTCATAATACACAGGCTGTGACAGGCCAGCATAGCACATTACTTTTGTCTGAAAATCCAGAGTTCTTAAAAGAGACATAAAAATACATAGAAAGTTTTGCTTTATTACAACTATGGTGTTTTGTAATTTTATAACAATAATGTTCAGGGAAAAAATCTTTTATAACAGTTTTCTTTGTGAGATGAAAGGTACAAGGGCATTTAGTATAATTTTCATTGTGCAGTTATAAGAATGCTTGTCTCTCTTGTCCGATTGAGTCCGTGGAAAAGATTCATTTGCTTTTGTATTTTTTATTTGTATTCTAAAATCTTTACACATGCTATGCTGTGAGTTGTTAGAAGTTGGTTTTGTTCACTTGAGCGGCTTGCTTTTGCTCTTCCTTTGTTAGGAAAGAATAATGAATACTTTTTTTTTCTTTTGTAAATTCATTTTAAAGTTTGAGATCACAGTGTTCAAAACAGGCTTAGACCTCATCAGTGAATATATTTATTTGCCAAAGAATCGTCTAGCTTTTTGCTAAGAACTATCCACTGTGTGGAAGTTACGGGTGCTGAACCGCTGCTCTGTGTGTCACAGTGGCACGCTGTTCCCTGGTAACTAAGGGCAGTGGTGACAGCCATAGTGACCACTGTAAGGATTTAGGTAAACTGAGCCAACGGTGTATGTAACCACGCTGGGAAAAGCACGCAAGCGTGCAAGTCAATTCTCCCTCTATATCCCTCCCCCTCACCGTAGGCGCTAAAGTTATAGTAGTTAGTTTCATGCCAATAACCATAAAGCCAGTCACGGTCTCATTTGAACAGGGTTAGAAATGAAAAGTCCCCACTCTACAGCAATCAATCTTGTAAGCTCAGAACTGCTGCAGACGGGTGTCTGTGTGTGTGTGTGTGTGGGGGGGATGCGTGTGCGTGTGCGTGCGCGGGGGTGGGGTGGGGGGCGCAGCAGTGAATGGAATAGGGAAACAGACTGAACAGCAACTCACCCAGAGGAGAATTGGATAGAATCAAAGCTGAAACCCGCGGCACGTTGCCATGGCATTCTCCTCAGATCCAAATGATTTCAGAGGATGCCTCTAATTCTTAACAGTGAAAGGACGCATTATAGACGTTATTTACTACGTGTCAGCTTTTAAGTAGTGTGATATATCGTATACTAAAACATACGTGACTATTTATTTTACTGAAATTGAAGTTAAGGAACAGTGGGTGAAATTCTGAGTGGAGAAAACTTGTGAGTGATATTCAGATCTTTTGAGAGCTATGTTCATCTTCGATCGATTACAAATTGTTAGTCTTGGGTCCACATGGAATTCTTTCTTTCCCTTTAAGTACAATGTAAAAACTTGAATTCAGTTCAGCCTTTGAGTTCATAATTCATATCAAAAACATATATTAAACCATTTTCTCCAGTACCATTGTTCTGGAGATTGGATGAATTAATCCAATTGAACATAAACATTCACTGAAAAAAAAAAGGTCTATAAAATATTAGCCGAAATGCAAAAATGCAGTGTGTGCTTATAATGGTTGAATATCTAAATATTATTTAAAAATAAGCTTTTTGCATAAACTAGCTGTAAAGAGACCATGTTGAAGACATGGTGGTGTTTAGGACATCATAGTTTTGCAATTTGCACAAGGGGCTTTATTCCAAAAAGAAAACAAAAACATATTGAAAGAAACAAATACAAAATTACGGTTCTTTTAAAAGTGTACTACGTACTACCATACATTTATTTGGTATAAATATCTTGCCTGGGCTAAGCCTTTCCTTTGACTGGTAAGCCTCTGAAGCTGAGTCAGAAGTCTGGAGGAAGCAAGTACTCCCCAGGGATGAGAACCTGCTCATGCAGGTTAGAAAGGGTAGCAACCTCCTCATCCTACGCTTCACAAATTACCCATATCTTCTTGGGCAATAACAAAGTAAGTAAAAGAACTAACCTCACTCTTAATTGAGTAATTGCATATTTACGTGATTCCTCCATCGAATGCAAAACGTCATAATTTATTCCGATGACTAAGATTTTTCCCCCAGGCCCATGAGATTTTTTTAATTGATTGTTCTGGATAAAATAAAGACTAAGACATTGGCCTGTACCCTCTAAAGTTATCTCATAGTTCTGGAGGTATTAGGGAAAAAGTCTTCACTTGTTAGCAGTGCTGGGCAGGGAGCCAGGGTGTCCCATTACCCAAACGCTATTGAAGCTAGCATTTTATAGTGTTCATAATTAAGCCTAACTAATGACAGATAGATAAAATTTTAGAACATTATATAAAACTAACAAATGCTAAATGGCTGTCATTGTTTCTATTTTTTAAAGAATGGGTACTGATAAACAAATGCAATGTTTTCTTTGCGACCTTTTATTCTTTAGGCATATGAAGTAGGGCGAATTATATTAAACTACTACTATATAAGCATGTGTCTACTCAGCACAAAAGCACTATACCTAATAATTTTTTCTAAAGAGAGTTAAATTAATAATCAGCATCTTCTTTGAGAATCTAATCCGTCTAATTATCTAGGGTTGTCTTTGATCCAAAAAACTCAGATTTTTGGGACATTGCTAAATTCATTAACATTGACCATGTACAGCAATGGTTCTCAACCTTCTTAATGCTGCAGTCCTTTCACAAAGTCCCTCATGTTGTGGTGACCCTCAACTATAAAATTGTTTTAGTTGCTACTTCATAACTGTAATTTTACTACTGTGAAGAATCGTAATATTTTTTTCCTAGGGTCTTAGGTAACCTCTGTGAGAAGAAAGCTTAACCCCTCTAGAGGGTTTCTGACCCTCATGTTGGGAGAGGCCAATGTTCAAGTTGGTGCTTTCTTACAAGGAAGATAACAATTTTCATGGAACAATTAAGAAAGCTTGGAGAACTCAAGAAGTTAGACTGCAGGGAGACAAAAAACCCTATTAAAAATGGGGTTCAGAGCTAAACAAAGAATTCACAAGCTGAGGAGTGCTGAATGACTGAGCAACACCTAAAGAAATGTTCAACATCTTTAGTCATAAGGGAAATGCAAATCAAGACAACCCTGAGATTTCACCTTACATCAGTGAGAATGGCTAAGATCAAAAACTCAGGTGACAGCAAATGCTGGTGAGGATGTGGAGAAAGAGGGACACTCCTCCATTATTGGTGGGATTGCAGACTGATACAACCACTCTAGTAATCAGTCTTGAGGTTCCTCAGAAAACTGGACATTGAACTACTTGTGGACCCAGCTCTACTTCTCTTGGGTATATAGCTAAAAGATGCCCCAACATATAACAAAGACACAAGCTCCACTATGTCTATAGCAGCTTTATTTATAATAGCCAGAAGATGGAAATAACCCAGATACCCTTCAACAGAGTAATGGATACAGAAAACTTGTACATCTACACAATGGAATATTATTATCAAAAAGAATGACTTTATGAAATTCATAGGCAATGGATGGAACTGGAAAATACCATCCTGAGTGAGGTAACCCACTCACAGAAAAACACACATGGTATGCACTCATTGATACGTGGATATTAGCCCAAGTGATCAAATTACCCTAGATGCACAGAAGACATGAAACTCAAGAAGTATGACCAAAATGTGAATGCTTCACTCCTTCTTTAAAAGGAGAACAAGAATTCCCTTGTATTCTTGGAGGGAATAAGGAGGCAAAGTTTAGAACATAGGCAGAAGAACACCCATTCAATGCCTGCATCAAATGTGGCCCACACATATATAGCCACGAAACTAGATAAGATGAATGAAGCAAAGAAGTGCAGGCCGACAGGAACCAGATTTAGATCTCTCCTGAGAGACACAGCCAGAATACAGCAAATACATAGGCGAATGCCATCATTAAACCACTGAACTGAGAACAGGACCCCTGTTGAAGGAATGTTAGAAAGGACTGAAAGAGCTTGAAAGGGCTTGAGTCCCCATATCAACAACAATGGCAACCAAACAGACCTTCCAGGGACTAAGCCACTACGCAAAGACTATACATGGACTGACCCTGGGCTCCATCCTCATTGGTAGCAATGAATAGCCTTGTAAGAGCACCAGTGGAAGGGGAAGCCCTTAGTCCTTCCAAGACTGAACCCCCAGTGAATGTTGATTGTTGGGGGGAGGGTAGTAATGGGGGGAGGGTGAGGAGGGGAACATCCACAGAGAAGGGAAAGGGTAGGGGTTAGGTGGATGTTGGCCTGGAAACCGGGAAAGGGTATAACAATCGAAATGTAAATGCAGATGAAAAAAAATAAAAGAAAAGAACCAATGGCAACTTTAAAAAAAAAAAAAAAAAAAAAAAAAAAAAAAAAAAAGAAAGCTTGGAGATAAAGTAACTATGTAACTTGCTCTTGGTCACACTATTAAGAGAAAGTTGAGGCTCGATTTCTGACTGCTTTCAAGTTCATGATCTTGACATATCTGTCATGTTTATTTTATGAATGAATGACATTTGTTTTCGTCTAAGTTAGCACAGGAAGCAGAATGAACAAAGTGTATACCTAGAAGACTTTTGCACTTTCTCTTCAAACTCTGCCGTAACTTCAGCTTGTGTCAACTTGACGCACAAACGCATCACTATTAAGCCTCAACCCTTCCTTTCTTATTCATCCCTAAGACCTATATAAAAGAGTCCCACAGTCTTCACATATTAAAATTTCAATCCCTTTAAAATATCCAATATCTTTTAAAATTTAAAGTCTTTTAACTGTGGACTCCACTGAAATACTTTCTTCCTTTAAGAGGAAAAAAATATCTGGGTCCAGTCACAATCAAAAGGGAAATCAAACGATCTTCCAAGGGCTTGGGTCACTTCTCCAGTTCCGCCCTTTGTAGCACACACCTTATCTTCTAGGCTCCGGCTGCCCATACGCCACTGCTGCTGCTCTTCTTGGTGGTCAGCTCATGGTACTGGCATCTCCAAAACACTGCTGTTTTCCTTTACGACTAGGCTTCACCAATAGCTTCTCACAGGCTCTCTTCATGGTGCCAAGCCTCAACTCCTTTGCATGACCCCTTCAGTCTTGCACCATCAACTGCAACTGAGGCTGCCCCTTAGCTAATGGCCTTCCATGGCCTCTCACAGTGCCCAGCCCCAGCTGCTCTTCATGATCCCTTCAATGACTTCAAAACCAGTACCACCTGGGTGACTCTTACACATTACCAAGTCCAGCCACGAGATTCAACCTTGGCTATCTCTGGAACACAGCCTCTTCATGCTCTCAGAAAACACTTCCCAGAAGATTTCACCTCAGTAATGTTGGTCTTTTCTTAATCACCACTAATTTCTTGCACCAGCTGACCAGCATCAATAGTCCCAGTAATGCAAAGGTTTCCCTTTAGTTGTTCTGGTATCTTGTTAATCACAGCTGATTCTTCAGCCCCAGCTAACTAAAACTACAGAATCATCACAATCAAAATAGCAATAGCCCTGATAAGAATCTTTAATTTTCCATCTGAAATTTCACAAGCCAGGCCTCCATTTGTCTGCCATTGTCTGCACTGTTCTCAACCTTATCTTCCAAACTCCTACAGAACATCCTACAGAGCTCTTAAAATCCCAGTGGCTCTCTTAGCTCAAAGTTCCAGTCCTCCCCAAAACATGGTTAGGTTGTCATAGGAATATCCCATTATGCTGGTACCAGTTTGTCTTAGGGCTTCTATTCCTGCACAAAACATCATGACCAAGAAGCAAGTTGGGGAGGAAAGGGTTTATTCAGCTTACACTTCCACATTGCTGTTCATCACCAAAGGAAGTCAGGACTGGAACTCAAGCAGGGCAGGAAGCAGGAGAGGGTGCAGAGTCTATGGAGGAATGTTGCTTAATGACTTCCTCCTCCTTGCTTGCTCAGCATGCTTCCTTATAAAACCCAAGAATACCAGCTCAGAGTACCAGCCCAGGGACTGCACCACCCACAATGGGCTGGGTCCTACCCCCTTGATCACTAGTTGAGAAAATGCCTTACACCTGGGTCTCATGGAAGCATTTTTCTCAATTGAGGCTCCTTTCTCTGTGATAACTTCAGCTTGTGTCAAGTTGACACACGAAACCAGCCAGTACAGTCATGTTGTTAAAGGATTCCTTGTTTACGCCTGACACAGGGCAAGTGTATAAAAAACACAGATTGAAACTGGTCCACATACTACTAGACCTTTTAGACCTAGTTTCTTCACAGAATTCAGAGAGAATGAAGAGGCTCATTCTTTCCAAATCTCTTATAAACTGGGGTGGGGAGAATTGTGAAATTCAGAGTTGGCTCAGTTAAGAGTGATCATTAATCTTGCAAGAAACTAGTGTTTGGTTCTCAACATCCCTGTCTGGAGTTTACAACCTCCTGTAACTCCAGCTCCTTGTGACCTTCTTAGCACAATGTACACACACATACACATACACACACACACACAAATCAAATTTTTCTAAAAATACTTTTTAAATGCTCTTGGAACATTTTGTTTTACAGATGTGTATAAAATGAATGATATATAACAGATATTTTTTGTTTGTTCTTTTGTTTCTTTGACCATTACTCACAAAATCGTTGGCCCATTTTGAAATGTTTTCCTTCCTTCCTTCCTTCCTTCCTCTTTTCCTTCCTTCCTTCCTTTTTTTCTATCCTTCCCTCCCTCCCCCCTCTTTCCTCTTTCTTTTTGATGGAATTATAAGGTTATAGAGCATAGAAGTCATTTTAAAAATGATTTATCTTTCAATAAAAAGTATAATGTGCTATGCATTATTTACATTCCAAGGAGATAAACAATCTAAAGTCAAAACGGGAGTGGGCTCTCTAGATACTGGGTTAAGAGTCGATCTTTTTTTCTAATTTTTGTTCCCTTTGAGTAAACAAGTATATTCAATTTTCTTCAAAATTAAACCAAAATATTAAATTCACTTTGCCTACTCATCCAACCACATATTCATTTTCTCTTCCTGAAAATGAATCTTCTAAAACACGTGTTTTTATAAATTAAATTACTTGGATCTATAAAATCTCCAGAGATCTTGCCACCCCCCTCCCCCCCCATCCTATTCCACTATGTCGGCGCCAACCTCCTGATTATCAGACTTCAGTTCTGAATACGTTCACAAGGTGAAAGTGTGGAATACCTTTCCGTTTCACTGGAAGTCTCTGCGTATGTGTCAGTATGTGCGCTTTGGAGATTCCCCAGACATATGTTTTGCTCTTTTCATTTTCTTTCTTATATCACATCTGTATTTGGTTCCTTTGTTCTTGATCTTCAGTGTTGCTCCATTTCCATACCCTTCTATCTTTCTAACACTTTCAGACAGTACCTCATGCCAATAATCTCAGCACTGTATCTTTAAGGCTGCTGTTTGTGTTGCACCTTTGACCCAAATTTCCAAGTGATGGCGATCTCCTCATAGATAGGTTGCTTGAATGAAAAGTTGAATGTTTGCCCAAGAGCATTTTCTAATTTTGTGCGTCCTAGCTCCGTATGTGATAAGGACTGAGAAGCGACCTTTGACTTCTCCCAATTTTCACTGGCAAATCATGTATCGTTGATATTTGTGGTGAAATGACCCTGATATTTTTTTCCTCTCTAGGCCACCAGCTCCCTAACTAATTCAGGAACTTATGTGCTTCAGCTGTGTGACTGATGTCTTGCCTTTAATATCCTGCCACTTCAATGCCAGCTCTGCATTTGCTCTGCCCTGTAGCCTCGGACTCTTTATGCTAACAGAGCCTTCCCTATCACTGTTAAAGCCCTCACTTTATCTTTGAGACTACTGCACAAAGTTGTATACATGTCCACTTTAGCGATCAGGTTATTAATTCCTGAAGGGCACAAATGATATCTTAGTCTTTCCCATAGCTCCCATACTGTTACCATGGCCGCAATATGAACTCAATAAATATTTGTTAGAGTATGAGACATGTGAGCAAAGACAAATCAGCAAATGTGTCATGCTGTAGTGGACTGGCTAAGATGCCATTCTCTGCCCTGAATCAGGAAGATAAAAGAACACGGCTGTTTTTTAATGTTTTACATATAAATATCTACTAAGACCTCATTTATTGTCCCTGGTATTTATATTTTGAGAACATATTAGAAAAAAATAAGAGAATTTGAAAGCAAATACTGATTTCATACATAGTCAAATATCAATGCCAATTACACGTTAATTTCCTCCTTGTGAATATTAACTTGTTGTACTTTGCATTTGGGCGAAGAATACATGGAGAGTAAGTACTTTGTTAAAAATCACATCAGATACCGTGGTGAGGGACGAATGCACTTTTATGAGTTTGGGAATTCTGAGTTTAGGCTAAAGCTCTGTAAGTGTCTAAAAGACTTACCCTGCCAGTAATCTTTTATTTTTAGTGATTTGACATAAGTTATATGACAGATACATGCAACATATACCTTGTGAAAGTCCAAAATTTGAAGAAGGAGAAAACTATTATGCAAAAAAAGATCATGAAAACTGAGATTTAGAGAAACTTAGAGACTTTCCAGCTGGATCAGATATATTGAGAATATTGCTAACCTACAAGTCTTGTATCACTGACATAGTGGTATAGGTGACATATTCACAGGTACAAGGATAAAATGACACCAGGTATGATGAAGGACTCAGGTGTGTAATTCTTCAGCCAACCAGACATACAACAGACATAGTCAAAAGCTGTGATTTCTTTAGGGTAGCATTCTTATTTCATTTACATGGGAATAACTACTTGGTTCCAGGCAATACAAATTTTTTATTATACCCTAGCACACGATGGTTAAAAGGCCTAGAAATAATATCACTTCAAGAATACCTATGGTCTTTTTAGATTTTTATTTATTTTTTTCAATCTGTCAAATGGCCATTGGCTTTGGCTGCCCCTCCGTCTCTCCCCTATACTCTCCCACTTTATGTTTGATAGCCTTCTTCCCGCCCTACCCCATCCTGCTCCATCCATCCATATCTATCTATTCTACTTTTCCTTTCTAGGCGATCAAATTCTTCCCCTAGTCCCATACTCTCTACCTACTCTATTAGTTAACTAAATAAGAGGGTTAGAAACTGTGTGCTCTCAGATATCCTAGGTTACATGCCATTTTCCTAGTATCTACCACTGTATGCTCACAATATCTGCCTAATGAATATATGCAAGCATCTACTTAAGAAAATGTTCCTTTTCTTTTTCAGTTGACGAATATTGTATTTAAGATGGTATGGTACAAAAGAAGACAGGCCTACAAGGTAAAAGCCTTGATTTAATATTAAGAATGATAATTTATACCCTAAAATAAAATTAAGAATAATTTCTCATATTAGATTGGGTCATCTGTCTGTTTAATGTGCATAAATTATGTCTGTTTGCTCAGTAAGAAGAAAACTTAGTTAATGATTGAATCTTGTTGTTCATGGCAATACTCCAGGAGTGTGCATCCCTCTATATTCTTCACAGTCATTGGCCACAGCCAGCCTTGTGTATGTGGAGAGATGACAGAAGCTGGATGCTTCTTCTTGTGTTATATCAAGGAATAGGAGAAATTGGATGTCTTTTGTATCAAATAAATTTTCAGTTCCTTAGTCAAAAAAAATACTCAGGCTATGGTGAGATGGGACTGGGACATTGCAGGACACTAACGCATTAATACTTAATTATACATTCATTTTTAAACTTTTATGTTGTAACAGTGGGTAAAGTTGCTTGCCAAGTAAGCTTGAAAATCTGTTTAATTTCTAGGACTCACATAGCAGAAAGAGAAAGTCAATTTCTGGAAGTTGTCTTTTGAATTCTAAGCATGCAGCATGGAACATATAAACACACACCTATGTAAACAAACAAACACACACACACATTCACACATGTGCACATTAAATATATAGATAATTGTATAGAAATTAAATGAAAACTTTTATATTATCTCTATGTGGTTCTCTCTCTCTCTCTCTCTCTCTCTCTCTCTCTCTCTTTTTCTCTCTCTCTTTCAAGACAAGGTTTTTCTGTGTAGCATTGGCCATCCTGGAACTTGCTCTGTAGACTAGGCTAACCTTGAACTCAGAGATCCTCCTGCCTCTGCCTCCCAAGTGGTTCCAATTTCAGCCAGGGAACCTTTGAATCATATATAAAAAGAACTCCAGAGAACCAAATAACCCTATTAAAAATGGGGAACAGAGGAATATCAAATGACGTGAAGCACCTAGAGAAACGTTCAACATCCTTAGTCTTCAGGGAAATAAATGCAAATCAAAACAACCCTGAGATTCCACCTCACACCAGTCAGAATGACTAACATCACAAACTCAGGTGACAGCAGATGCTGGCGATAATGTGGAGAAAGAGGAACACTCCTCCACTGTTGGTGGGATTGCAAGCTGATACAACCACTCTGGAAATCAGTCTGACATTTCCTCAGAAAATTGGACATAATGCTATCTGAGGTCGCAGCTATACCACTCCTGGGCATACACCCAAAAGATGCTCCAACATACAACAAAGATATATGCTCAACTATGTTTGTAGCAGCCTTATTTATGATAGACAAAAGCTGGAAAGAACCAGATGTCCTTCAACAGAGGAATGGATACAGAAAATGTGGTACATTTACACATTGGAGTACTACTCGGCTATTAAAAACAAAGACTTCATGAAATTCTTAGGCAAATGGATGGAACTAGAAAATATCATCCTGAGTGAGGTAACCCAGTCACAAAAATACACATGGTCTGCGCTCACTGATAAGCGGATATTAGTCCAAAAGTTCAGAATACCCAAGATACAATTCACAGACCATATGAAGCTAAAGAAGAAGAAAGACCGAAATGTGGATGCTTCAGTCCTTCTTAGAAGGAGGAACAAAATACTCACAGGAGATAGAGGATGGGAGTGCCTAGGGAGGAAGAGAGGAGGAAAAGGGGGAAAAAGAGGGGCAGGATCAGGTATACAAGGAGACAAGAATTATGTACAGAGGGTCAGGAATTTGAACACAGGTGTGTAGCAATGGGGGACAGAAACTGGGGGGTAGCAATCAGGAAGTCCCAGATGCCAGGAAAGCAAGAGGCTCCCAGTACCCAGTGGGGATAAGATTAGTTGAAATGCCCAACAAAGGGGGAGAGAGATCCTGTAGAGACCATATCCAGAGGTTAGGCAAGTCCCCTCTTTGGGGGATGGGGCCACTCACTCTTCCCCAAAATTTTAAGCCAGAATTGCTCCTGTCTAAAGGAAATACGGAGACAAAGTATGAGGCAGAGACTGAAGGAAAGGCCATCCAGAGACTGACCCACCTGTGAATCCATCCCAAATACAGACAACAAACCCAGACACTATTGCAGATACCAAGAAGTGCTTGCTGACAGGAGCCTGATATGGATGTGTCCTGAGAGGCTCTGCCAGAGTCTTACTGATACAGGTGAGGATGGTTGCAGCTAACCATTGGACTGAACAAGGAGACCCCAATGGAAGAGTTAAGAGCTGAAGGGGTTGCAACCCCATAGTAAGAAAAACAGTATCAACCAACCAGACCCCACAGAGCTCCCAAGGACTAAACCACCAATCAAAGAGCAAAGGGACCTATGGCTCCAGTCTCATAGATAGCAGAGGATGGCTTTGTCAGACATCAACAGAAGGGAAGGCCCTTGGTCCTATGAAAGTTGATGCCCTTGTGTAGGGAAATGCCAGGGTCGGGAGGCAGGAATGGGTGGATGGGGTGGGGGAGCACCCTCATAGAAGCAGGGTAAGGGAGGATGGGATAGGGAGGTTTGTGGAAAGGAAAACGGGAAAGGGGACAACATTTTAAATGTAAATAAATAAAATATCCAATTAAAGAAAAGACATCTGATCAGCAGCTATGTCCAGAAGTAAGAATCTAAAGAAACAGACTGGAATAATATACCGCCATAATAAAGAATGTCAATTCTCTATTTATTGAAAAAAAAGAATACTGTAAAAAACATTTGTTGTTAAAAATGCCACTAAAGAACTTTGGTTACTAGTATTATTAATAGTAATGTCAAAGGACAAAATAATTCTTTGCATTCCCACAATAAACATCTATCTAGCCCCTGTTTTGTGCCAATGAACCTATTATAGATGGTCAGTGGCTGTTAAGGGTACCAGCTAGTGACTCAGAACCTCTTCTTTCTTTTAGGATTGGAGTGGGATAATGAAATATGTGTAAGAATGGGTTACTCCAACTGAGTAAATAGGACCTGCAGTCAGTGGAGGAGAAGCATTTGACCTGGCATAAATTATTTTTCTCTCAGTATTCTGGCGCCAATGTATATGTGACTTTCTTCATGCCAAAGATTTCCACAACTCTTTGGATAACAACTAGTTAGTTATTCAAGAATCCAATTCCACTTTGAAACTGTTTTTCCAGGTTAAGATATGCATCTCACAAGTCCGCCCCCTCAGCAGATGCTAATCCTAGGAATTGGGTACCCAGAGTAACCGCACATCTGTCTGACTCTTCTGCAGAATCCAGGACTCCATGGCTCCCTTTCCAAATTGCTAAAATGGACTGTAGAACTCAGGCTGACACTTTGATTACTATCAATAATTTATTGTAAATATCCTAACACAAGAGCAATTAAATGAAAGAAATACAGAGGTAAGATGTGGCACAAAGATTAGGGAGTTTCTACACCTTCTCTAAGCCTGACTATTCCCATCACCTTCATATGTGAACCAATTCTAGAGATTTACAACTCATTGTGCAGTGACAGGATAGAAAACTGTAGTGTTGGTCAGCCTTTCCCTGGTGACTGGGGACAGTAGATAATTCTTCACATGCTTGACTCTTTACATGTAATGTTTAGAGAAATATTTGTTCAAGATTTTAGGGCATTTTAAAATCTGGTTAAAACTTGTTTTGCTACAGATTTTCAGAAGTTCCTTATATTGTTCAGAAAATTACTTTATTATATATAGTTTGCATATATATATTCTTGTATTCTTTATTGCTTCCTTGGTGGTGTACAGATAACTTAGGTTGATTTTAATCTGCTTTTGCATTTGCTGCTTCTGTATTGATTTTGTATTCATAAAACCATTAAAGGGGCCAGTGTCATATGTTTCCTTGATTCCTCTCAGAATACAGATGAACGAATTTAAAAAATATGGTGCATGGATGGAATGAAATACTATTCATCTTTTACAAACATAGAAACCCCAAAGCATGCATAACACATATGATACATGAAGTCTGCTAAGTGAGGAAAAACTTGCCAGAGAAGGACAAAGTCAGTATGATTTCACTTATAGGTGACATCAATGTCAAGCTCACAGTAAACAAACACAGTCTTTAAGGAGGGAAATGAGGGATTTCTCCAAGTTCATAGAGGATAAATGAGTTCTAGTGATCTTGGTCCTAAGGTTTTGAAAAATCCTTAATAATGATTTGAGGGAGGATTGGGGTCATGATTCAGGGGTAAAGTTCATACTTAAAATGTTCAAGGCCCTGGGTTTGATAAAGAACCTTCATATCGCATTATTTCTAAGACAATAGATTGTTGTCAAGTGTTTTTGCAACAGTACAACAAAAAGAAAGCCAATAAAGAGTTTTCAAGTAGCGTAAGAAGATTTGACTTGATAGATGCTGAATTTTAAAGATGTCTTCTTCTCTGGGAGTAAGGTATGGCATGGTAAGTAGACTTCAGGGACCCCAATGATGGTGGAGAGAAGTGAGTTGTTCCTTCACAGTTCTGATTAATTTCCTTGTTCCTATATGGCCTAGTGTTAAGAAAGATTTTTCTGAAAGGTAGAATCATACCTTATTCTATGGAGATCAAAAGACTAAACTTTACTACTCTTATCCACATACATGCCCAAACACGTATGTGTATGGATATGTGTGTATGCATCCACATACAAACGTCTATTGCATGCGTGCGTTTTCATTACAAAGTTGACTTACTTGGTTCCCCTTGGTTGATGCAGCCTTGAGGTATTTTCTAATACTGATGTTTGATGCCTGCTGAGCCTCTGTAGGTCACACATAGTGATTGTAAACAGATAAAAAATGAGAACACTCGATCTCTAGGAGTAGCATATTAATTTTAAAATCCCATAAAAAATGCTCCAGAGTATGCTGTATTGCAGATTGTGTCTTGGTACCTTAAATGGCATTAAGTAGTCTACTTTTTGGAGGAATAATATATATATATATATATATACATATATATATATATATATATGTGTGTGTGTGTGTGTGTGATCTATTATATATCCTTGTGAAATAATTATCTAAATCAGAAAAGTGACTCAAAGTTCACACATTATCTATCTATAAGCACAACCCTAAACATGGAAGAAAGGAACTTAACATAAAACAAGTCAGATAACATTATTTCCAAATCAAAGGGAATAAGCATATCAAACAACAACAGCAACAGGAAGGGAAGCCTTAGAACAGCAAACTCATAGTCTGATATGTCCATCTCAATATGCTTGGAAATATGCAATAGTTACAATGTTTTAGGGATTGCTTAACCTCTCAATCTCTCCTTTCGTTTTGGGGTGATTCTGAGTAAAAGGAATGGAGCAGATTTTACTATAAAGTCAGGAAAGAACGGGTCTAGGAACAGAATAAAAGGCAAGGCACAGTTACCCGAGACTGACGTGTTAAGCAGAAACACATGCACAAAGCCATCGTTTCAGTTCCCTAGGTAGATTATATCTCAGTATAAAGAGCTCTTTGGCTTTAACAGCTTTAAGGTATTAGTAAACCTTAAATAAGTCCTCGCTATTAGGCAAGGTATTAGTAAATCTTAAATGAGTTCTCGCTATCAAGCGAGGTAACCTACAACCTTCTTCTCGTGTGTATTTGCCACATTGCCTGAGTTCCAAGGAAGTACAGAGGGGACAATGTTAAAGGTAACACCACCAGTGTCTGGAAAGACTATGATTAACTACGCTAAAGCTAAATGTCACCGATTGGTACAACCAGAACTCCACCACAGTAATCTTATTTCACTAGAATTAAAAAGGAGAACTGCTTAAAGCCTGAGGTAGCAGATTTAAGACTATCACAATATAAGAAATAGTATTTTTTCCCAAGCAATAGACACTTGTGCACAGGCACCAGCACAGCCTATTTTAGAGAGGAAGAATGAAGATAGATGTGTTACTGAAGAAAGTTTTAGCTAATTAATGGGCGAAGGAGCCATATTGGACTATAAAAGAAAGGATTCTAATAGTTTTATATTGCTTTCTGCATCCTCCACATGTTCCTTGGGGCCAATAGGTAGACACAGACCATTAGGCTTAATAAAACTTTTATCATTACGGCATAAACTAATACTATTTAGTTCCCCAGGGAGAACATGGAAGGTCTTCCTTTTCAATTTTTAGCTAGCCTGTTAGTTCTTTGAAAAATTTCAAAGGCATCCATCATTGTGATGCATATCTCCCAGATGTCATATTTAGCTGAATGGAAGAAGAAGTGTCTTCCTGGTAACGTCATCATGTGCCGTGACCTTGTTTTAACAAGACACTAATGGTTTCACTCTGTATTGGCTTCTTTATCTAGGGTCCTATTTAGAAAAAAGAGATGTTCTCCAGGCAGTGAGAAAGTCGATCTGTCCCTTACAGCGAGCTCATCAAATGGTTTCATTAGTTGCTAGAGGACTGTTCTCCTTTCTCCTCCCTCCTCCTCCT
This sequence comes from Rattus norvegicus, assembly GCF_021556685.1. Lineage (NCBI taxonomy): Eukaryota > Metazoa > Chordata > Mammalia > Rodentia > Muridae > Rattus > Rattus norvegicus. The sequence goes on from NC_141540.1 coordinate 53,975,325, forward strand.
CCTCCTCCTCTTCCTCCTCCTCCTCCTTCTCCTCCTCCTCCTTTTCCTCCTCATTCCTATTCTGGTTGCTATTCCTCTTCTCTCTCTTTGGGTGAAGGACACTAAATGGGGAAGTTTGAAAGCCCATGTCAGAAAGATGTTTCTATTTTAAGTTTTATATACTTGAGAATTTGGTCTTGGATTTGAAGATTGTATTATATATTTAAGTTATAGCAGGGAAAAAATCACATGAAAAACTTCTGGAATTCATGCTGCTGTGTAAAATAGTCACCTGGGGAAAACAAGGACGTCTAAAAGATTTATAAAGAAATGAACTTAAACAGGACTAAAATCCAGAACAATGTATGTCTCTTTTGCATCCACCTGTTATTTTCCTTCATAACACGTGAAACCCTGAGCACATACATAGGAAAGTTGCCATTTTCTTAAATTTCTTCACTAGCATGTGGCTACTATAGACTGTCGGACAAGTGTAAGATTCAGTTCTACATAAATTACTTTGAAGTCAAAATAAAATGTGGAAGCAGTTGGTTCTAGAAGCTGGATCTTTCTGTGGCTGTGATTTGCTCTCAGAGTCCCTGCAGCTTTCCTGTGTTTCTTGGATCCTGAAGTTTAAACTCCTTAGAACAACATTCCTCTGAGGACGGCCTGCTTCTGTGGCCTCTCTGATCACCACATTACATTCAAATGTACTTAGCGTCCAAGAGGACATAAAGGCTTCTTCAACTGCTACCTCTCTTTTCCACTGAGTTCCTTCTTAGCTCATGTAGCTCGCACTACCACCGAGTCTTTATTAGCTTAAAACGGGTAGACATCAGGAGGGTTCCGTGATGGGTACACATATACTTAAGGAGCCTTGCATCTGTTAGAGTTTTGTACTGTAAACGAAACTCTGTATGTTTGACTGAGTGTTTCTTTTTAGGTATCTCTTGCTAGAATTATATAACTGAAAAAAAACTGTGCTTATGAACTCTTTAGAGTCTGTAGGAAAGTCTCTCTCCAGTAGAAAACACCTTCATTTACACTTTAAAGCTGCAGCATCGATTCCTAAACAATGTCTTTGAGATATCAGATGTACAGGCAAAGGATTAAAGATGTTTTTGAAGTTCAATTAAAGACTGCTTTTTATGTAAGACAGCTTTTTAAATTACAAATATTAATAAAATGTAAATTCAACAGCTCTAATCAGACAGCTTAAGTAAGTGAATTTGCTGTAGCATGTAGCTTTATATTAAAAATATAAAGGTGTGTATTTAATAAGAATCTTTGCTCTAGTTGACTCACTCAATATTTAAGTATTCTTTTGGTGATAGCATTTTATATTTTGGAAAAAAACCTGAGTGACTGAATAATTTGTGGAAAAATGATAAAAGTTAGCATACTCTCTCTCTCTCTCTCTATATATATATATATGTGTGTGTGTGTGTGTGTGTGTGTGTGTGTGTGTGTGTAATTTCACACAGATCATATGAATATAACATCCTTGGGTCCTAGGAACACTCTTCTGAATTTTAATTAAAATGATCTTGAACATGTTCCACACTGGTGTCAATGAAACAAGCTACATCTGAGCATGGTGCACATGCCTTCATTTAAAATTGCACCCACATGAAGGAGAGAAGCAGTAAAGCTCGCTGCGCATTGGCATGGATGCATTCTATGTCCACTGAGCTTTGGAAAGCACCTGAGTGTAACTTTGGGTGAGGCAGGCATCACCCAACCAGGACAAGGACAACAAACTATGATGAGGAAATGGCAGACAATCTCTGTTCTGTGTTTGAAGAAGAAAGAGGGAAAGCTGACGTGTTCAAGGATTCCTTGGTGGTCACGGGCTCCTTGGTTTTTAGGTGGTTGATGCCATCAGCAGTGTTTCTACCACTTGTGCCTGAGAAGTGCAATCCTTTGACTAAAAGGAGGGAGGGAACTTTACCTCAGACTATAACCTTCATCACAAGGTAAGATGTCAAGTATGTCCCCTAGTGATTAATTTTTCTCCTAAACATTACAGTGTGCACAGAATCACCAAAGCTGTTGAAAGCAAGTGAAGCTTGGTAATGATTTAAAAAAAATAAGAAATTCGGGAAATGTTAAAATACAGGGAATAAACTAGGATTCAGATATGGACTTTAAGAAAGACTTCTCAACCATGTAGTTTCATGTACTGTTAAGGTTGTACTCCATTTTATAGGATTCAGTACTTACTTCCTGAGTATTTGAAAATACCTTTAAAATCAAGATCTCTCTCTCCCCATTCTTCGCTTCCTCTGTCTCTGTCTCTCTGTCTCTCTGTCTGTCTCTGTCTCTCTCCCCCCTCTCTCTCCCTCTCCCTCTCCCTCTTTCCCTCCCTCCCTCTCTCTCTCTTCCTCTTCCTCTTCCTCTCTCTCTCTCTCTCTCTCTCTCTCTCTCTCTCTCTCTCTTTCTCTCTCTCTTTCTTTATGTACAGACTGTCTTGTAAAGTAAAAGAAAACAAGAAAATTTGGGCCAGCTTAGAGAATTCTAACTCTCAAAGAAATGCAGGGAACAAAGTCTTTTCTTGTTGAAAGAAATCAAAAATAATTCTGGTTTATCCCACCTACTGGCTGTGTGGCCATATGTAAATTACTTAATCTTTCTGAGCCCAGTGAATAGCTGTAAAAATAAAGTAATAATTCTTAATCCCAGAGCGTTTTTACATTAGCTGAAATAATGTGAGGCCTGAGCTAGGTGCTTAAGTGCTTCAGCAGGTGGCAGAACATGAAAGTTGAGGAAGTTTCCTGAGAAAAAAAGCATTTTCATTAAAATAAAAGGAAAAGAATCTTAAATGCTTCTTATGTGTTCTGAATAATGGAGACATACAAATAATATCTAACAGATAGAAACTAAGTATATTTGTTTATCAGCTTTTGCATGCTAGAAGCCAGTATGCACACTTGGACAGCAATATATATGCACACATATGTTTTTCAAGTATATTCACACATACATACTTGGTGGAGGAAGTGCAAATTCTACTTGAGGCTCACAGTTTCATGATGCCTGTTCTAACTATATAGAAGTTCATTGAGATGTATAGACTTTGGATCTGGTTAATTTTGGTAATAATATATGTTATTATAAAATATTTAATATATTAATATATATAATATATATATATATAATTTGGGTATATAATCTTTTGCCCAATTTTTTAAACAATAAAAGTTAATTTAAAAACTTAAAAAAGAAAAGGAATAACAAATAGGGAGCCAGGCTATAAACATAAGCAATGGGTCTCCTGATTTCTTGACTGCCTGCTTTATATTTATTTATATAACTGGTAAACTGGGTTGGAGGGAAAGCAGATATGGGAAGGAGTGCTAGAAAGGACGGCAAAAACTAAGGGCCATGTGATGGTTGGTATTGAAACCTAATGCAATAGGAGCTTCTTGAACTATGTGAAATGTATTAAAAATCTAAATTGGAACCACAGAATAACATGGGAGACAAAACCCGCCCCCCAACTAGATATCATTTATTACCAAACAAAACCTCCAGTACTGGGGGTTTGGTTCCATCTAATCAAGTTCTTGGCCAAAGGGGTTCCATGAACCCTCCAAACAACCCAAGCTATTGAGGAGACCATTTGTTCCTCTGCACACACGGATGGGCAAGTCTATTGCTGAAACAATGCCCACATAACTTACTGAACACACAGAAGTCAGACTACTCGCTACCTGGCGCCTTCACCCTAACTGCACGGTAGAACTGGGAGGAACTCTGTAAGCTGTGAGAATAGGAAAGTAAACACCAACCTAGCTAGAAACGCTCATCTACAATGATGACCTGGCTGCAGGATACACTGGTATAATAGTGGCTCAGTAGTCAGGGGAGTGACCATTGACTATCAGGTTGGAAGGAAGGTGTATTCCTTGAGATGGAACTCGTGCCTGCACTGCCTGTGTGGTCAAAAAACCCGAGATTGGATAGACCACAGACCTGAGAGAAAACCAAATGATACTGTTCTGTTAAAAGAGTGTAGCGATAAAATGACTCTTAACAGCACTGTGCCATACTCATGCATTAGGGTCTTGTTCAGCCATCGTCAGAGATGATTCTTTCTGTAGGAAATGGAAACAAATACAAATACAATATTTCCAATATAGGAAAATGTGTAGAGAGTAAGAGACCTCGGAACACTCAGTAGTAAATGGGATGTTTCCATTAAATCCCTCCCCTCTCATAGAACTCTGCAGAAGAGGAGGCAGACAGACTGTAAGAGCCTGTGGTAATGGAAGGAACCAAGGAAACAAGGCTTTCTAGATACAGCAGGACTGATGCACATATGGACTCAGACTGTGGCAGCATGTGCAAGGCCTGTAGAGGGCTACACTTGAAGGAGTCCCAGTACTGAGAAGAGAAGTGGGCAAAATCACCTGTCCCTAAAACAGAACCTATCTCTAATTGATAAGGGCCCTCAAAGGGGGAAAATCCATTTTTTTCCCAGTGGACACTAACAGAGCACAGAAACAGTTAAGGGACAGGTCTTGTACCCAGTAGTGGGTAGCCAACACAAAATGAACTCAAAGATATTATTTGAATTTTTTGTCTTGTAATGATTAATGCATTGTGTGGGCTTTAAAAAATTTATATATTTTGGTTGCTGGTTTTGTCTTTTTATGGAATTTGTGTGTGTACGAACACACGTCTCTGTGTTTTATAAGTGTTTCTTTGGTCCTTTTCATCTTCTCTGTGTTGTTTGTTTAGTCTTGTTTTTATTTTATTTTATTTTACTATTGTTAATTGTTTAGATAACTGTTTGTTTTCTAATGAGAATGGGGAAGTGGGGAGGAAATAGGAGGAGTTTGGGAGGAAACTATAATCAGAATATAAGTATCTATTTTGTATAAAAAACATGTTATAGATACTTCTCCAAATATTATTTACTTTGTGTAAAATATGCATAAATTCACAAATGCTACAGTTCCCCCATCAGTACTAAGGAACTCTCCCTCCTCTCCCAACGCATCTCATTGCTGTTCAGAGAAAGAATGTATCTAGCCAAAACAGTATAGAGCATCTTAGTTGTACAATGTTCCTGTTTATTCTCAATGTTCCTGCTCTTATCCATGCACTTTGACCTCTTACATAGACTATGTTTGGCCAAACAATATTGGTCTTAAGCTGTGAGTTTGATGTTGAAATTTCAGAAGATGTGAGAGGATGCAGCTTGTGAGAGTTACAGTGCAGGAAATTGTATGTGCCTGTCATGTGTCTTCCCATCCTGTAATTGCCCCATCCCCCAGAGTTAATTTGCTACACACAGGGCAAGAAAAGACTACTTCCTGGTCAATGACCCAAAGGCCATCATTTTCACTGAAGAGTTCGATCCAAATGTTCCTCAAAACTTACCTACCAAGGGGCCCAGGAGCTAGTTCAGCACTTGAGAGTATGTTTTGCTTTTGCAGAGAACATTAATTCTGGCAGCAGTGCACACATCTCAAGGCTGGCAACTGTTTAGGACTCCAGCTCCAGGGATCCGCTGTCCTCTTTTGGTTACTTCAGGCAACCATATCAACCATGTGCACATACGCCTCCTTCCCCACATAGATATGTAATTAAATATAAATCTTTAAAAATGTTTAAATATTGGAATGTACACCCCAAAATGATCTTATTAGATGTGAGGGATTTGGGGACATTATTATCAAGCATGGGTTTAATGTCTATCCCAAACAGGCCTGATGAGTTTGTCTATCAACCCTTTTGTGACAGGAAGACACACAAAATGCCATGTTTTAGGAAAAAAGACTCAGTCAGCAAGCCAGTGTCTGTATGAAAAGCCAGTGACTTTTCAGACTAAAGCTATACACAATACATTTCAGCTGCTTACGAACTGCTTATCCCTAAACACATTTTGTTATAGAATTTTGAATGCAACAGAGTCCTAACTAGAAACCTGTATGAGAAAGAAACCACCTGTATCTTCTTGAAGTCTGATATTCTGATTCAACTCAAGATCTACCATCAAGGCCCGAGAGGAGTTTGAACACAGATCAAGTAATGCTTTTCTCACCTCCTGAATCCTGACCCTTCTGGTTTTCCAGATGCCACCTCAATATGTCGTGCTGCACAGCAGCTGGCTGAAGCTATTCAGAACTCCTAAAGCATTGCTATGCATTTGAAAAAAAAAAGGTTAGCCTTTTAACTATTTCAGAATTATCTTAGAAGCTCTGTCTAACGGTCACATGAAAAATGAAGCCAAATTGATGCTGGAGAAGGGCGAAATAAAAGCCCTTGAATTATGAAATTATAAAACTGAAGAGAGGACTCTCTAAGGGCACGCGGACTGAGGGCCTGTATTCACAGCTTCCCCATCTTCAAGGTGCAGATAAAGATTTTAATTAGCTCCCTTCAAAACTGTTGTTAACACTCAAATAAAAATTCCATCATCACTTCCTTTTCACATAGTCCTCAAGGATGATCCCATGCCCAAAATAGAAATTAAATTCCAGATTCGTATTGCAATGAAAAGGTAAAGAAATGCAATACAACTGATATTGTGTTTTAGCATGCTGCCAATATTTGATACTCATTATATATGATACATAAACATATATGACATAATGATACATATACATATATGACATATATGCTTTTGCCTCATCTACTATACCTAAGAAAACTTAATCTTAAGTGAAAGATAAATGCTTAAAAAGACTTAAGATACCATCTGAGATGGTAGTAACTACACTCCAGCAATGGAGAGGTAGAGGACAAGTGGTCAGGAGTTCAAGGCAATCCTTCGTACAATGAGATCATAGGGCCAGCTAGGGTTGTAAGAGACCCTCCCCCCAGAAATTCAAAATAATTAAGCAAATCATTTTACACTGTAAACTTTACTAAACATTCCATTACTCAAAAAATTTTTCCTCCACAATCACCAAACAAAGCACTAATAAACTTAGTTCACTATTACTCATTATAATAGTTCACTATTCATAATTAATATATCCGTCCAATATTAATATACTTAAATACATTTATATTCTCTTTATTTTCTGATATATTCTCATCATAGTGCGAGGTGGAAAGGGCACTTTGTCAGACCATTTTGCTTTGTCTGACATCTATCAACTAACCATCCTGATCACTAATTACTACATCTTCAATTACAAAACGTATGTTAAAGCAATAATTGTAAAAATGTAAACACGGAGTTTTTAAAAATCAACTCTCTGCTCATTTAGGCTGGAGAATGCGGTAACGTGAGACGCTTGGAGTTAATTCCGCAGATAGAATCTGAAGCGACCTTGTATCCATTGTCAAGGTGACTTCTGGACATACTGCGAGAATCTTCCCACAGAACTGCACCACAGAGAAAACAACATGTGTCAACCCTGTGGGTGGAAGGGACGTGCAATTTAAAATGTCTAATTACACGTTTCATCTCAGCTAAAGATCCTGGAACAGACGTGATTTACTGCAGATTAATGCATTCTTTCTTTGGGCCCACAAATGAAGTAGCTAGGAGAGATATATTTATTGTTCTTCAAGTCTTCCAGGGAATACACTAAGTGCCTGTGTCTTCCATGGAAATCTACAACTTTACCTACAATATCAGCACATATAGAAATGTCACTGAAGATTGCTTTTGCTGTGTGAGTAAATTTAAAAACCAGGACTAATGAGGAACCCTGGGATCCCAGAGAGGCGCCGAAGAAAACTCTGACCTAATGTTTCCCCCTTCTCTACATTCTTTATTATTCTCTTTGTGTGCTCTTTCTTCAAAACTTCTTGAAATTTCTATTAAAAATTAGAAATGTTCCCACCTGCACAGTAATATTTGTGTTTGTCAACTTCATTCTTTGCTTTCAATTTTCAAACTTCATGATTACGGGATGCCAGGATTCCTTCAAAGAGTGCTTCTGATCTATTCCGGTTTATATTATGTTAAGACAGAATGATTACCACTCTGTTCACACTGGCTACAATTTTAGGAAGCGATGATAATGGTGCTGTCCTGGGACATAGGCCAGGCTCTCCATACACACACTTACAGGGCTTAGAAAGATACAGCATTGTGGAAATAGAGGAACCAATGCAATTAAGTGTCCCTTCAAGCTATAAGCAAGCAAAACCGTGGGTAACAGAGCCTACTCACCATGCTGTTCTCAAGAGGACCAGTCATGATAAGACAGTCAGGAAGGTCCACACACAGCCTCCCTAGCTGCTGTCTGTATCACTTGCTCCCATCCTTACATTTACTTGTTTTCAGAACCTCTGTCCAGTCTCACCATGATCGAGCCATAGGATCGATTTATCATTCAGAAACATCCATCCATTTATACATGAGCTCCAACTATGAATATTTACTTTCTTAAGGGATATATATATATATATATATATATATATATATATATATATATATATATGAAAAGGCTGAGGACCAAGCATTGAAGAAAACAGAATACTTGGTTTCCAGGTATGAAATAAAAAATAAAAAAAAAACGCTTATTTAACTATAATCATTAGATGTTAAACATAGAAGTGAAATTTCTATTCTTGTCCTTCAGAGGTCTTTTCTATTTCTTTCTGTAATCTGAATCTTATTTGCCTTTTTAACAGTTTTAAGATGGGCATGGAAATGGCTCATTGATTAAGGTGCTTTAACCAATGAGCCGTCTCCCCAGCTCATCTTAGGTATAAGGCCCAGGATTTGGAACCCCAGTACTCACATAAATACCAGGTAAGCATGGTGACCTCTACTGAGAGGAGGGAGACGAAATCCTGTAAGTAAGATGATTCTCGATTTTAAACTTGGGTGTCTACATCCATAGGCACACAGGTCTATCTGCACACCAAGCTACTGCTACACACACACACACACACACACACACACACACACACACACGCACGCACACACTAGAAAAAGGCAAAAAATCAATTTAAGAAAACAAACAGAGGCAATATTGAACAACAGTTAACCACCCCAGGATATAGAACATAATTTCAACATTCTATGCAGGAAATACTACCCAAACCAAAAAAAAAATCTCTTTTCATGTCAGAGAAAGAAAAGGACATCTGGAACATCTTTGTTCCACAATGGCCATTTCAGGAGACCAGAAGCTTCAGTGTACATTAAGCTACTGATTTATTTTTGCTCTGTGGGGAGAGAAAAGGAAGAAAAAATATCTGGGCCGTAGAAATAGAGTGACTTTATTGCATTGAAACATGTCAAAAGGCTGTCTAGGAATATTCTAGAATGTCCAATAAGTTAACAGTGACAACCGTGCTCTTTAGTATAGCCCACTCGACAGTGTTCATAAGAACAGAAGATGAGTCATGGCACCCTGACAACGCATGCCGAATTTGAAGCAAATTGGAGCTATAATATATAGTACAATAGAACCCATGACAGAGGCACATGTGGTCCAGGCTCTTTAAATATTCTATAAATAATAGCTGGGAGACGCCCGACTGACACTGAGCAGGGCTGGATGATGAATCATCAGGTAGTTTAAGAAAAACCCTGGCTGATTAAATGCTTTGTTTTCAAACCACCTGCATCGGTGTCTGCAGGAGCAGGACAGATCAAATTGTTCTCGGTTTTATGTTGTTTTGTTTGTCAAAAAAAAAAAGCAGACAGACTCATGAATGGTAAGTTTTATTACATTACAAAGCTGATGTCTAACTGAAATCCTGAGGGCTGGGTAAGTCTCATCATCTGTGTTTAGGCCTAGGATCTCGAGCATGGGTTATGACGAGGCAGCGAATTCAATGACAGAACGCCATGGCTTTGGGTTGTATGCTGGTGATTTTATTTTGGTCTTTATAGCATGGATAATTCATTTTCCTACCCTTCACTTCGGGAGTCTTTCCTGTTTATCCCACCAACCAGTTACCAGATGCTCTTTCGCCTAAGCTAATTAGTGGAGTCTCCTTCCAAAGCCAGTGCTTGCTGAGTTTGGTCATTAGAGCAGGCAAAAGGGAGGACACCAGAGACATCTGAGATGACACACATGCTCCGGCAAGCCATCCTCCAGCCAAGTCACGGGGTGCAGTGTGGAGGCTGCAGCCACACAACAGCAAAACATTTGCTCAGGTGGACAGAGATATCAGGTCATTCATCTTTCCCCCATTTACTACAGTGCTCAATGGTGGGCCGGAGATAAAGGACTCGGCACTGGCACATGGTGGATGTTAACCATCCTAATTTTATGTTGAGCAGGCATTCTTCTTACAGTTACAGAGGGGACACCCCATAGCAAGTGATACGACTTAGCACTAGTAGATTCCCTCTGGAATGTCTACATCACGAGATCTCAAGTCATTGTTCTGAAAAATGTTAAGTAAAACCACTTGTCACTTGACTTGGGTGTAGGTGAGCGTGTACACCCGTGCAGGGGCATGAGAGTCACAAGCTACAGGTTGTCCCGATTTATCCCTCTCTGCCTTATTTGAGGTAGGACCTCTCAATGCACCTGGAATTAGACAGGCCATCAGCAAGGCCCGACTACCCTCCTCTCCAGACCACTGGGGTTATAGACAAGTGCGTGGCCACATTCAACTTTTCATATGGTGACAGAGGAGCCAATCTCAGGTCCTTATCTGTGTGTCCACAATGTTCACAGACAATGACCCTCAGAACCACCACCCCAGCCACTCGTTGACTTTTATGTCAGATCGCCACATAATACTATCATTTCCCCTGATATCTTGTTTTGTATCAGCTACTTGCTCACGTATGTTTCTACCTTCCTAAACTGGTATCTACTACACGCACATACCAGCTTCATGTGTCACCTCCGTTTGTTTCCCAGAGTTCAGTATGTAATAACTATCTCATATGTTTTCTTTAAAAATTAAGTGAATGATACGGTTGGTACCATAACAGAGTGACACTTAGATAATTAGGAGATGATGATAATTCTATAGCATAGAGCAAAAATTGTATTTTGTAAAAGCTTAACTTAAGGCTTTACCCTGAAATGATTTGATTAATGAACCAAACAAAAAGATAACTCATGGAAGAGTCTAGGTTTAAGTACCCAAGGGAAATCAATCATGAGCTTATAATGGGATCAACCAAATTTCTTAGCTAAGTCGTCTAGCTCTATTCTACTATAAAAGCGTATGCTTTGAGGTTCATGGGTGATGCTATTTTGTACTTAAAATTTAAAACTATAGAAACCAAAAGCCCATTATTTCTCCTCAGAGTATCTGCCAGTTGATCCTTCTACACCTTGATACAATGGCTACTCCATTTAATGTGAAAGGCCAGATCTTCTTTTAAGGACTTTAGGAGAAAAACATAATTATTGTGCCCATAAAAATGTTTACCAAAGGATTGTGGGGTAAGAAAACCAATTTGAGTGAAACCACCTAATAAAGAAGGTAAATCTAATCAAGCGACATTACATATTTTGAAGTACCTGTCTTGTGATTTGTGTACTTGGGATAAGCAAAGAAGCATTTGAATGCAATGATTTCGTGAATTAGATTTGCCACTCGTTTCAGCTGGTGGCTTTTAAAGGACATCTTTAACTTCTCTGAAGCTCGTTGTCTATTGCTATAAAAGGGTGCTCGCAATTCCTAAAACAAATGTCCCTCGGTCTTCGACAAATAATTCATGAAAAAGTGCCATGAACATTTCACACCCTCTACCAAAAGTTATCGCTTAGGCTTATTGGAGACTTCTGTCAAAGTACAAAGTACAAATGTCTGTACTGCTTCGTCACCTATCACATCTGCATATGGAAATCTATTCCAGAAAGACATTTGACTGTGTTAAATGAATTATGATGCATACACTCAATGAAACATTATAATGAAAAATATTACTGGACGTTAACATGATGATATGGTGTGTTCAGGCCTTAAGTTACTGAATGCAAAAGTGGCCTGCAGTGAGTACTAGAGAAAACTGCCACCAGGGTGAAATTGTATATTATATTTATAAATTGTCAGGCACCTGGAATGTTTCATGCCAAACTGGTGACTGAACTGTGTATAACGTTTTGAGACAAAGGTTATCCCTTTCGGTAAAGAAACTGATAATAATTGTCACTTCAGCTACTCTTCCTTTACGGTGGGGGTTGGGAGAGGAAGTACTGTTGGTCAAAACAGCAAGCATTTTGTCATTGACCTACATTTCCAGACCCTCATCTTTCTATCAAATAAGAAGCAAATTCATATCTCAAGATTATACCTCATATAATCACACATTACATAAGCTTGTCCACCTTCTTGTGTCTCCTGTTTGCCCTTTCAGGCTAGCAAACAGGAGCCCTGTTACTCGTCTCTGTGGATTCTGTTTGTCCCATTTATTTCTTTCTCCAGGTGTGGAGTAAGATGGACAGGTAGACAGATTTAAAAGGCTTCCTTATTTTGTCTTTCTCAGAAATGAATTTCTAAGCAACGCTATCGAAAGGAGAACTTGTTTCAACAACAACCCAAGCTGATATGAATTTCACGACATCTTCAGTTATAATGTTATAACCCAAAATCTCTTGCAGAAGAAAATATGAAATACCCCTGTCTACAGAAAAAAAAATCAGAAACTCGTTTCTGCGTACTCGTTTCTCATTTCTGTGGTAAACCATCTTAGGTATTTTCTCCACAGTGACTCAGAAACACACTGTCCATTAGCCTTTAGAGTACAGACACCTGGAAATGAGCTGCAAATGACACGGGGTTCGGTTGAGGTCTCTGAAACGACCAACGTCTGATTTTAAAAGCTGAGCTATATGACTTTGTGAGAACTCCCATCTCCTGCTCTCACTTGGAAGACTCTTTAAACTGGTAAACAGACTCTAATTACCATATCCTTGTACTCTGATATTACTTTACAAATATAGTGAAATCTTATTTCATACTCATTAATATAGAAATTATGATTAGCACAATAAATTAATGAACTTTTCCATAGGCATTCCATAAAAATTCCCCATCTTCCAAAATTACCTTTTACAATAAAACTTCTAACGTGCTATGTAGAACTTTTATATTCTCAGTTCCAAAATAAATTCCTATATTAGCCTCAGGATGTATGTTTTCCATAATTGTTATGTTTGGTTTGAAAATATGTTGCAGCCGATCGTTAGCCACTGAAATCCAGTGGACTAAAGGTTGATGTGGCCCTATTTGAGGAACCTAAATTTAAATTTGTTGTGATATAATCTAAGGGTTCGATTTGCTTACTGCTTCTCTCTCTCCTGCCCTTCCTCCTTCCCTCACTCTCACTCTCTTTCTCTCTCTTTCCTTCCCTCCTTCCTTTCTTTCCTTGTTTCCTCACTCCACCCTCTTCCTTTCTTGTTCTTTTCTGTGTCTGTGTCTGTCTGCTTGCCTGTCTGTCTGTCTCTCTCCTTCCCTACTTCCTCAATTCTTTCCTTGCTTCCTCCCTCCACCCTTTTCCTTCCTTGCTTTGTCTCTGTCTGCCTGCCTGTCTGTCTGTCTTACAAAGGGGTTTGACTTAGGCTTCTTTAAGAAACTTTAACTTAAGGAAGCAGAACTGGAGACAGTAAGCATTTGATCTTAGAATGTGTTGTGGAAGCAACTCTCAGGACATTATGCAGGGACTTAGCTCACTTTTTGTGCAGTGCACATAAACTGAAAGGTATTTCTTGAAACACTAGCATGTTCAGTCTCATTCTCAATCCTCTTAGACCTATAATAAGATGCAAGGAACAGTGTTTTTGACTGGAATAGAATATTGAGAAGCTGCCACTCAACACTACTTCCCAAGCTTTGGACATATATTAGTTAAGTCCATATAATCTTATATATACACACACACATATATAATGAATGTAGATTTTATTCCATGAATTCTAAGTTAATAAGCAGAATAAATCTGTCTACATTTGTTGTATTATATGACAAGTATATAAAATGACCAGCAATGGGTATATATCTATAAAATGTATATCATTAATAGTATATTTGCATTAAAATGCAGGTTATGAACTCTACTAAATATGCGAAGCATCGTTAATTTTCTGTTGAAGTGTATTATAAAAATTTAAAGGCAGCAATTAACCTGACTTAAGTGTTTCCTACAAGCCAGTTGTTAATTTATGGATGAAATAATACATTCTCTAAATTATATTTTGATTAGGAGTAAAGATAGCAACATGACTAAAAAGGAAAATTAAATGTCATTAATTGCAGAAAGTGTTATTGTATGACTAAGCTTTTCAGTTTGAAAGACTTTAATATTATGAGTTATAATAAATCTGATTTAAAAGTTATCTGAGAAATGTGTTCTTTACCCAGCTAAATGGTTAAAATATTTGCAGGCTATTCCATGAAGAAAATTTATATCCTTTTCTGTGTTTTGTTATGTTTTATCTATTTTTTTACATGTAATATTTCAATTATTCTTTGAAATCTCTGAAAAAAATTAACTCAGACGTCATAGCTCATATTCTACAATGCTACTTGACTGTGGATGCATTTTACTAGCTGGCAGGTGAGGTAGGGATTATGGGCAGGGATAACTGACACTAATGACTTCTTCAATAGCCAGATGTAAATGTAAAACCTAGCACTCTGTTTTGTATTAGAAAGGGGAAAATAACCTGTCTTCCTGTACCAATGTCTTTAAAAGATACAAACAGGTCATTAAGAATACTCAGACTGGAAAGTTAGATCAATTTGGACAATTAATGGATACTGTTGTAGACACAGTGCTGTTTGGTTCTAACCAGGTACCCTAAAGAAGGTAGGATATTTTTCTTCTACCTGACATTAATTCTGTTTACTGAATAGAGTGCCAGTGCGAGCTGTTGGGATAAATTGATTAATTTTTCCACAAATCCACATTACTCTTGGGTTTGGGGCCAAAAGGACGACAGTACACCTGATTCTGCTGTTCTTAATGTTTTTAAGATTACAGGAGATATAGTTGCTGGTACTTGGGTGGCAATGGGAACTGAGAACCCCACCCCTCCCTATGCGATCAGCCTTCACTTGGATTGTCTGTTTTATCGCAGGTAAGCCAGTCCTATTTCTGTCTACTCAAGAAGGAAGAAACATTTTAGACAGAAATGAAGAATGCAGGTTGGAGAAAGAAAAAAGCAACCATGTTGGCATTTAATTGATGAAATGATGATCGATTGATCCTTCTAACAAGAACCCTTCATTTTTGTAGAGGTGTGTAGAATAGTAGTCCTAAGGAAATATTGGACTGGAGATGGTACAGTTCTCTCTGCAGATTCCAGTTGTAGAGTGACCAAGAGTTACCTTCTGTCTTTCCAAAGAATGTCATGAATAGAGTACATAACATTTTTCTAAGAGTTTCTTTTATGACAAATAAAATACATCTCTTTGCAAGGTATTAAATGGTGTGGTGGTGATGGTGATGTTGGTGTGTGTGTGTGTGTGTGTGTGTGTGTGTGTGTGTGTGTGTTTGTGTATAGTGTGTGTTCTACTTAGGAACATTCTAGATGATATGAATGTGGTTGAATTATTCTGACAGAATGAACAATTAAATATTCATCATCACCAGTTAAATTTAGTAGGACAGATGCACATAAGGTTTGAATGTTGACCTTTCAGAAAGGAGAAGTATTGTTGGACCAGTTCACTAATCTAATTTGACATCTTACTTTAGAGAGTTTGAGTTTTACTGACTCATAAAAGGCTGCCATGACAGTTGCTCTCTCTTTAGGAAAAAAAAATGTACCCAAAAAATAAAATTGCATTGAAAGGGATAATTTATGATTTTCAGTTGCAAAATAGCTTTGTCATGCTACATCTTATATAGGTAAAGTAAAATCATGGAAGTAACTGGACAATATTTGCTTTAACTTGTTCTCCTGATATTTGATCTCATGTAATAAAAAGGGAACCTTAAAAAGAAGGAAAATCCTAATATTGGATTAGAGAATTAAAATCTGTCAGGAAAGCCAACCTTTCTTACAGTCAGAGAATAACAGAAAGGATCTACTTTCAATCAGATTTAGAAATACTTATCATTAGCCACCATTTAATGGGTTTTGGCTAAACTAGGGTATATTTTTCTGTAATTCGAACTATAATTTAGGAAGTTCTCCTTTTGATGTAGAAATAACAAATGTTACTTAATGCAGTTATGACCATCTATTTTACAGTGCTATAAAGGTATCCCAAAGCCTTACTACACAAAGAGAGCATGGCGGTTGGGGATGTGCAAGTTGATCTGAACTGTATGTCCAGGCACCAAACACAACAAACCCATTTGACCTGTGGGAAAAGCTGAACTCTCAGAATGATTTTGGCCATCCCTACTATTATTATTGAATAAGTGTAGACTTCTGGGTGACATTGATAATATCTATACAAAAGCGATGACCTCTCTCACAATCATTACTTTGCAGGATCCTAGCTGGAGCAGAAAATGAACATCAGACCCTTCTCATTCCATACAGTGCAAGTGCAGATGTATGTTAGCTTAGACTAGAGTTAGTTCCTTCTGGGGGGGGGGCACTGGATTAAGTATCTAGATCTCCCTGGAGCTGTGTAATTATCCTGTATTGATTTTAATTATCCACAATGCATGAAACTACTGGGCTTGTTTTCCAAAGCCACAACCTTAATGTTCTAAGGTCCTACCCTTTCCCCCATTAAATCAGTTCCCTTGTCTTTATAGAAAAATTAATGCTTCTGATAAAGCTTCAGGAAACACTTGCCATTTCACACTGAAAATAAAAAACTGAAGTCCTGACAGTAAGATTTAAGTGTAGGAGCTCTGAAAGTTCAGAAGGTGACTTTGATCCCAGGTGTCTGGAAAATAAGAATATGAGAAGCCACATTCTCTTTAATAACTCATAGTCCACATTTGCATTTAAATGGAATATCCTCTGAAATGCTTTTTAAAATTTTTTTCAACAGTTCATTTTACAAACTTGGTTTATTTCATTTTAGGGAAACACTCAATTAAAAGTTTTACACCGGGCAAGCAATTCAAAAGAGGCAAGTTCTAAGGCTTTCCAGATGGACAAGCTGCCCTTTTGTCTACTGTGTTTGGTAACCGTGTAATAGACACGTCCCCTAAGGGACAGGTGTTCACATGTAACACCCTCATGCAATAAACCAACAGAGGAACAAAGAGTAACACTAGCCAAAAGTACTATTCATTTTTTTAAAAAAACAATTCTTAAGCAGAGAATCTCTGATTTCTGGCAATTTCTAATCTGCTAATCGGTTTTGTCCTCATTAGTCTACAAAAGCAGCTGCTGTGTGAGCTACACAAAACAGCAGATGTTTCCATAGTGCTACCATGCTGAACGGCACTTCCTGGACAGCTTAGCTCTCTGCTGTCAACTTCCTTCAAATTTATTATTATTTTTTAATTTATGTAATGAGCAAGTCATGAGTGATAGTCACAGGGCTCAAAATATTTACTTTATCAAAGAATTATTCCTTCCCATAATTCTGTGTACTTGGAATATCTACCTACATGTGAACACGAGTGTACATTTTAGTTCCTCTCTCTTCTGTTATCCTTACACCTGAGTAAATAGATGGAGGGCCATTATGTCAGATCGTATGTCCATAGAAGCCCAAGGATAAAAGGGGAACTACAGAAGCAACAGAACCCTCCAGAAGCCAATCTGGTGAACTGCTGCTAATTCACACCTTATTGGAAGGTTTCCTTATCACAACAGCCACATTTCTCAATTCTATTCCTCTACAGCTTT
Organism: Rattus norvegicus; assembly: GCF_021556685.1. Lineage (NCBI taxonomy): Eukaryota > Metazoa > Chordata > Mammalia > Rodentia > Muridae > Rattus > Rattus norvegicus. The sequence continues at coordinate 53,992,967 of NC_141540.1, forward strand.
ATCCTATTAAAGCTAGACCGAAGGGTGAGTCTTCAGACGCGGCTTGCTGAGTGCTGGCACGATTAGGAGTTACTCCCTAACGGCTGTTGGGAATCATATGCTCTTTTTGTGTCTGTCAGCACTGCTAAAGGAAAAAAAAATGGAAGAAAAGTTGGAAAAGGGAGGCAAAGAATTTACATATCAAGAATTTAGCAACTATGGAAAAGAAGAAAGAGGCTGAAGATGGCAGAATGGGAAAGAGAGTACCGGATCTTCAACCCTGGCTGCCAAATTTACAAAAGTAGTTAATTAATTCACCAACATATTCCATTGTATCCGTATTACATTTGTGAGATAAAATCATGGCCTCAGCTCTTCTTGATCAAGTAACTGGAAAAGCACACAACTACTCCAGAAGCTCCTAAATAAATAAATAATAATAATAACTAATACTAACAATGAAATAAATGCAACTTTCAGAGAATTACCCGATTTGTTCTTATTGGCAATTAAAAAAATGTCTTTCTAATAGTTTACAGCATTGTAGAAATACTGAGTTTTTCTTTTCTTTTTTTTTTTTTTTTCGGAGCTGGGGACCGAACCCAGGGCCTTGCGCTTGGTAGGCAAGCGCTCTACCACTGAGCTAAATCCCCAACCCGAAATACTGAGTTTTAATAACGCTAGGGCAATTCCTTATTTAATCCCAGCACTGGGGAGGCAGACGCAGGAAGATCTCTACGATTCGGAGGCAGCCTGGTTTACAACATGAGTTCCAGACTAGCCACAGAAGCATAGTAAGACCTTGGTTCAGAATAAAAAAAGTTCCCCAAAGAAGACTTCATAATTACCACATGTTCTTAGCAAAATGGGCCATGAACATCCTCTGCTTTTGAATTCTAGTTTGAAGGTAAGCAGCTGGTCACATCAGAATGTGAATATCCCACCGGAGTCAGCGCATCTCGACTCATCTTTAATAGCTCTGCGATGTACCCACATCCCTTTCCCAGTCGCCACCATGGCTTTGTTGTGCAGAATCACTAAAAATAGGACCATTAATTCTGTTTCAATGATAACTTTCTGCCCAATCTCCACCACTGAAGGTTTTGTGGTCATTGTTGTTACTGTGATAAATATTTAATATCTACTTGGTGAAATTGAAAGGCTATCAGAGTGCCTTCTGTAGAAATAAATAATGAGCAGGAGAGAAAGATAAGTAGATGATGGATGGATGGATAGACAACTGTGTCTGTATGTGTGTGTGAGAGAGAGAGAAAGAGAGAGAGAGAGAGAGAGAGAGAGAGAGAGAGAGAGAGAGCATGTCAAATATTGCACCCAGAAAGTCCACAATGAAGGAAACAGGAAATTAATTACAACATAATCACTACCATAATCACAACATACTAGTGACCAAGGTGACCCCAGCGCTCTCTATACTTCAGACAGGCTGTGTCCTGTTCCTCAGCCCTTGATCTCTTTCCTGAAAGTGATTGCTAGAGAACATCTGTAATTGCAAAATCTTCCCTCCTTTGAAATGTAAATCTTCTCAAAAGCTTCTTCAGGGTTTATAAACCAGAAATGACTCTCTCTCTCTCTCTCTCTCTCTCTCTCTCTCTCTCTCTCTCTCTCTCTCTCTCTCTCTGTTTTTAAGGGGGGGTGGTAAGAGCATCCCTTTGAATTGTCACCATAGAGGAAGGTGGTGTACCTGTCTTTACATCTCCGGGGGAGGCAGAAATCTGATTTCCACCCTTCTTTGCTCAAGGTACTCAAGCTATGTGCTGCCATGAAGAGATGAGAAAGGTGTCTTTCTGACTTTCTCTTTCAGGGAGTCCAATTAGTAAACCAAGAACAGTCCCCCAGTCATGCCTTTAAGGAACTCCTATTGTTGCAGCGGAAGAGAGCTGGACTTCATTTCAACCACTCTCTTCTTATGCAATGGCCTTGATTAGGCCGTATTATTTACACAAATGGTCAAAGTGGGTGCAGTGCAGAGAAAATTATTATCCACATGAAAACATAAAAATAAGCTTTGAATCACTTAGTAAGCATAAAAATTGGCTTCTTGTTAAGGACAGATTAGAGTTAAACATGCCTAATGTTCTTCCTAATCCATTGAGACAACAATAAACACTGATATATCCAAGGGCAATTTGAGAGTAGTATCAGGAGCTGTTCAGAAGTTGTACTATGTATGAAACGGTTTAAAAAGTCTAAAATAATCGGTTTCCTTTGTCAAGTATGCAGCAGTAAGTAAAGAAGACATCAGTGAACTTCCGACTCCCCGGGGATCACAAAATCATTGTTCATATTGCTAGGAAGCAGGTAAGCCTAACATAACTACCAAGTGCTACAGATGAGGGGTGGGCACATGTACTACGGTCTTTATTTACTACGGTCTTTATTAAGTAAACAGGACCACATAAGATTGCATCTTTTAATCACTTATTGAGTTGTGATTACTAAGGCAGTGGGCCTCAACCTTCCTAATGTTGTGACCCTTTAACACAGATCCTCATGTTGCAGTGACCCTCAACCATAAGTTTATTTCCTCGCTAATTCATAACTAAAATTTTGCTATTGTTATAAATCATAATGGAAATATCTCACACGCAGGGTATTTGCTAGGTGAACCCTGCGGGGGTCACAACCTACAGGTTGTAAACCTCTGTACTAAGGTAACGACAGAGGAGTCAGTCTCAGTCTCTCTCTCTCTCTCTCTCTCTCTCTCTCTCTCTTTCTCTCTCTCTCTCAAACAGCTTTACAACAGAGTTACTCACTTATACATGTTCTCTACCCTGACCCCCTGGTGTCATAGGAAATACAACTTTCCTATAAACTTTCATTTCTATAATTTCTAGTCAAACGCCTTATACCGGTAAATGGCAGTTTTGATTGATCAATATTTTAAAGCACATGTCTTTTTGGGGATGAATATGACTGGTTGATTTTCTTTGTTTTATGGACCTGAGCTAAAGTTACATTCTAATTTCCACTCTTAAGCATTTTATTTCCACTATTCCATTCTATTCTTCTTTATAATTTAGTCTTTAGCGTCACTTTGATTAATGACGTTAATTTTACCAAAGGAATATAATTTAGGTTGCAGAAAACATGAACCAGGCCTATGCTGCTATGCCAGGGCTGAGCATCTTGCTTTAACCATAGCGGGAGCTCAAAACTTAATTAACTGAGTTAGTAATTCAACGAGTCAATGAGACCCAGAGCCAGTCTCTGAGAACTTCTGCTTTGGACTCCTGAGCAGCCCTCCTGAGGAGCTAACCTTGCATCCAGGGAAGTGAATTTCCTCAGGCCACCATGGGAACACACCTACTATCCATGCCTTTGCTCCTGTCGAGAGACATAGTCAACTGCCCCAGGTTCAGAATATGCTGTTTTTGTATGTGTGTTTTTTTCTTGTCTGCGTGTATTTCTGCACCATGCACATGCCTAGTTCCCACATATGCATTAGATAGTAGTAGCAGACCCCTGGGACTGGGGTTAGAAATTGTTGTGAGACACCATATGGGTGAGGAAAATTAAACATGGGTCATCTATAAGAGCAATCAGTGCTCTTAACTGTTGAACTATCTCTCCAGTCCCTTACTTATTGAGCATCTTTTCTCTCTCTCTTCTGTCTCTGTTTCTGTCTCTCTGTCTGTCTCTGTCTCTGTCTCTCTCTTTCTCTCTGATCCCCATTCCCCCCTCCCCCTCTCTCTCTCTCTCTCTCTCTCTCACACACACACACACATATATATATAGCAAAAAATTTCATCAAGGAAATTTATTTTCAGGTGGCTTTCCTCTCTTACCCAAAAAATTCAGTTAAATATAAATATTAAAACCTGACAGTATATTACAACAAGAAAATTTAAAATTATTTATTAGTTGAAAAAATAGATAATTCTAGAGTGGCAAGTATCTTTATACTTTATTCCACCTCTGGTGACTAAGTTGAAAGCTTCACAAACACTGTGTAAGTGCTCTACCACTAAGCTGTATCTCCAATCTTTGAAAAAGAACCTTTTGATGCCGGGTCTTGCTACATTGTTCAGGTTGGCTTTGATCCTCATGTGTCAAAGTCCTAAACTGCTGTCCTTAAATAGATAGGTCACCATGCATAACTTTTAAAAGAAGCACGGGCCCTAAGCCCTGGGTAGTTGACTAGGCTTCCAGTACCAAGTATACCAAGTATAATTTTCCACTTGTTGAGTGAAAATTAGGTTCAATTAAAGAGCTGTTGATAGAGAGACCCAACCGCCTGGCCAGGTGGGCACTCCTGAGGCTGCAGAGCGGAGTGACCACCAACTCTGCTCACCCCTGCCCACATCCCTGGCCCAAGAGGAAACTGTAAAAGGCCTCTGGGCTCCCGTGGGGGAGGGCCCAGGAGCGGCAGGAACCCTGCCTGAGACACCGCCGGAACCTGAAGGAAACAGACCGGATAAACAGTTCTCTGCACCCAAATCCCGTGGGAGGGAGAGCTAAACCTTCAGAGAGGCAGACAAGCCTGGGAAACCAGAAGAGACTGCTCCCTGCACACACATCTCGGACGCCAGAGGAAAAAGCCAAAGACCATCTGGAACCCTGGTGCACTGAAGCTCCCGGAAGGGGAGGCACAGGTCTTCCTGGTTGCTGCCGCTGCAGAGAGCCCGTGGGCAGCACCCCACGAGCGAACTTGAGCCTCAGGACCACAGGTAAGAACAAATTTTCTGCTGCAAAAAAGCTGCCTGGTGAACTCAAGACACAGGCCCACAGGAACAGCTGAAGACCTGTAGAGAGGAAAAACTACACGCCCGAAAGCAGAACACTCTGTCCCCATAACTGACTGAAAGAGAGGAAAACAGGTCTACAGCACTCCTGACACACAGGCTTATAGGACAGTCTAGCCACTGTCAGAAATAGCAGAACAAAGTAACACTAGAGATAATCTGATGGCGAGAGGCAAGCACAGGAACCCAAGCAACAGAAACCAAGACTACTTGGCACCATCGGAGCCCAATTCTCCCATCAAAACAAACATGGAATATCCAAACACACCAGAAAAGCAAGATCTATTTTCAAAATCATATTTGATCATGATGCTGGAGGACTTCAAGAAAGACATGAAGAACTCCCTCAGAGAACAAGTAGAAGCCTACAGAGAGGAATCGCAAAAATGCCTGAAAGAATCGCAAAAATCCCTGAAAGAATTCCAGGAAAACATAAATAAACAAGTAGAAGCCCATAGAGAGGAGACACAAAAATCCCTGAAAGAATTCCAGGAAAACATAAATAAACAAGTAGAAACCCATAGAGAGGAGACACAAAAATCCCTGAAAGAATTCCAGGAAAACACAATCAAACAGTTGAAGGAATTAAAAATGGAAATAGAAGCAATCAAGAAAGAACACATGGAAACAACCCAGGATATAGAAAACCAAAAGAAGAGACAAGGAGCTGTAGATACAAGCTTCACCAACAGAATACAAGAGATGGAAGAGAGAATCTCAGGAGCAGAAGATTCCATAGAAATCATTGACTCAACTGTCAAAGATAATGTAAAGCGGAAAAAGCTACTGGTCCAAAACATACAGGAAATCCAGGACTCAATGAGAAGATCAAACCTAAGGATAATAGGTATAGAAGAGAGTGAAGACTCCCAGCTCAAAGGACCAGTAAATATCTTCAACAAAATCATAGAAGAAAACTTCCCTAACCTAAAAAAAGAGATACCCATAGACATACAAGAAGCCTACAGAACTCCAAATAGATTGGACCAGAAAAGAAACACCTCCTGTCACATAATTGTCAAAACACCAAACGCACAAAATAAAGAAAGAATATTAAAAGCAGTAAGGGAAAAAGGTCAAGTAAGATATAAAGGGAGACCTATCAGAATCACACCAGACTTCTCGCCAGAAACTATGAAGGCCAGAAGATCCTGGACTGATGTCATACAGACCCTAAGAGAACACAAATGCCAGCCCAGGTTACTGTATCCAGCAAAACTCTCAATTAACATTGATGGAGAAACCAAGATATTCCATGACAAAACCAAATTTACACAATATCTTTCTACAAATCCAGCACTACAAAGGATAATAAATGGTAAAGCCCAACATAAGGAGGCAAGCTATACCCTAGAAGAAGCAAGAAACTAATTGTCTTGGCAACAAAACAAAGAGAATGAAAGCACACAAACATAACCTCACATCCAAATATGAATATAACGGGAAGCAATAATCACTATTCCTTAATATCTCTCAATAACAATGGCCTCAACTCCCCAATAAAAAGACATAGATTAACAAACTGGATACGCAACGAGGACCCTGCATTCTGCTGCCTACAGGAAACACACCTCAGAGACAAAGACAGACACTACCTCAGAGTGAAAGGCTGGAAAACAACTTTCCAAGCAAATGGTCAGAAGAAGCAAGCTGGAGTAGCCATTCTAATATCAAATAAAATCAATTTCCAACTAAAAGTCATCAAAAAAGATAAGGAAGGACACTTCATATTCATCAAAGGAAAAATCCACCAAGATGAACTCTCAATCCTAAATATCTATGCCCCAAATACAAGGGCACCTACATACGTAAAAGAAACCTTACTAAAGCTCAAAACACACATTGCACCTCACACAATAATAATGGGAGATTTCAACACACCACTCTCATCAATGGACAGATCATGGAAACAGAAATTAAACAGTGATGTCGACAGACTAAAGAAGTCATGAGCCAAATGGACTTAACGGATATTTATAGAACATTCTATCCTAAAGCAAAAGGATATACCTTCTTCTCAGCTCCTCATGGTACTTTCTCCAAAATTGACCATATAATTGGTCAAAAAACGGGCCTCAACAGGTACAGAAAGATAGAAATAATCCCATGCATGCTATCGGACCACCACGGCCTAAAACTGGTCTTCAATAACAATAAGGGAAGAATGCCCACATATACGTGGAAATTGAACAATGCTCTACTCAATGATAACCTGGTCAAGGAAGAAATAAAGAAAGAAATTAAAAACTTTTTAGAATTTAATGAAAATGAAGATACAACATACCCAAACTTATGGGACACAATGAAAGCTGTGCTAAGAGGAAAACTCATAGCGCTGAGTGCCTGCAGAAAGAAACAGGAAAGAGCATATGTCAGCAGCTTGACAGCACACCTAAAAGTTCTAGAACAAAAAGAAGCAAATACACCCAGGAGGAGTAGAAGGCAGGAAATAATCAAACTTAGAGCTGAAATCAACCAAGTAGAAACAAAAAGGACCATAGAAAGAATCAACAGAACCAAAAGTTGGTTCTTTGAGAAAATCAACAAGATAGATAAACCCTTAGCCAGACTAACGAGAGGACATAGAGAGTGCGTCCAAATTAACAAAATCAGAAATGAAAAGGGAGACATAACTACAGATTCAGAGGAAATTCAAAAAATCATCAGATCTTAATGTAAAAACCTATATTCAACAAAATTTGAAAATCTTCAGGAAATGGACAATTTCCTAGACAGATACCAGGTATCGAAGTTAAATCAGGAACAGATAAACCAGTTAAACAACCCCATAACTCCTAAGGAAATAGAAGCAGTCATTAAAGGTCTCCTAACCAAAAAGAGCCCAGGTCCAGACGGGTTTAGTGCAGAATTCTATCAAACCTTCTTAGAAGACCTCATACCAATATTATCCAAACTATTCCACAAAATTGAAACAGATGGAGCACTACCGAATTCCTTCTACGAAGCTACAATTACTCTTATACCTAAACCACACAAAGACACAACAAAGAAAGAGAACTTCAGACCAATTTCCCTTATGAATATCGACGCAAAAATACTCAATAAAATTCTGGCAAACCGAATTCAAGAGCACATCAAAACAATCATCCACCATGATCAAGTAGGCTTCATCCCAGGCATGCAGGGATGGTTTAATATACGGAAAACCATCAACGTGATCCATTATATAAACAAACTGAAAGAACAGAACCACATGATCATTTCATTAGATGCTGAGAAAGCATTTGACAAAATTCAACACCCCTTCATGATAAAAGTCCTGGAAAGAATAGGAATTCAAGGCCCATACCTAAACATAGTAAAAGCCATATACAGCAAACCGGTTGCTAACATTAAACTAAATGGAGAGAAACTTGAAGCAATCCCACTAAAATCAGGGACTAGACAAGGCTGCCCACTCTCTCCCTACTTATTCAATATAGTTCTTGAAGTTCTAGCCAGAGCAATCAGACAACAAAAGGAGATCAAGGGGATATAGATCGGAAAAGAAGAGGTCAAAATATCACTATTTGCAGATGACATGATAGTATATTTAAGTGATCCCAAAAGTTCCACCAGAGAACTACTAAAGCTGATAAACAATTTCAGTAAAGTGGCTGGGTATAAAATTAACTCAAATAAATCAGTTGCCTTCCTCTATACAAAAGAGAAACAAGCCGAGAAAGAAATTAGGGAAACGACACCCTTCATAATAGACCCAAATAATATAAAGTACCTCGGTGTGACTTTAACCAAGCAAGTAAAAGATCTGTACAATAAGAACTTCAAGACACTGAGGAAAGAAATTGAAGAAGACCTCAGAAGATGGAATGATCTCCCATGCTCATGGATTGGCAGGATTAATATAGTAAAAATGGCCATTTTACCAAAAGCAATCTACAGATTCAATGCAATCCCCTCAAAATACCAATCCAATTCTTCAAAAAGTTAGACAGAACAATTTGCAAATTCATCTGGAATAACAAAAAACCCAGGATAGCTAAAGCTATCCTCAACAATAAAAGGACTTCAGGGGGAATCACTATCCCTGAACTCAAGCAGTATTACAGAGCAATAGTGATAAAAACTGCATGGTATTGGTACAGAGACAGACAGATAGACCAATGGAATAGAATTGAAGACCCAGAAATGAACCCACACACCTATGGTCACTTGATTTTTGACAAAGGAGCCAAAACCATCCAATGGAAAAAAGATAGCATTTTCAGCAAATGGTGCTGGTTCAACTGGAGGGCAACATGTAGAAGAATGCAGATCGATCCCTGCTTATCACCCTGTACAAAGCTTAAGTCCAAGTGGATCAAGGACCTCCACATCAAACCAGACACACTCAAACTAATAGAAGAAAAACTAGGGAAGCATCTGGAACACATAGGCACTGGAAAAAATTTCCTGAACAAAACACCAATGGCTTATGCTCTAAGATCAAGAATCGACAAATGGGATCTCATAAAACTGCAAAGCTTCTGTAAGGCAAAGGACACTGTGGTTAGGACAAAACGGCAACCAACAGATTGGGAAAAGATCTTTACCAATCCTACAACAGATAGAGGCCTTATATCCAAAATATACAAAGAACTCAAGAAGTTAGACCGCAGGGAAACAAATAACCCTATTAAAAAATGGCGTTCAGAGCTAAACAAAGAATTCACAGCTGAGGAATGCTGAATGGCTGAGAAACACCTAAAGAAATGTTCAACATCTTTAGTCATAAGGGAAATGCAAATCAAAACAACCCTGAGATTTCACCTCACACCAGTGAGAATGGCTAAGATCAAAAACTCAGGTGACAGCAGATGCTGGCGAGGATGTGGAGAAAGAGGAACACTCCTCCATTGTTGGTGGGATTGCAGACTGGTAAAACCATTCTGGAAATCAGTCTGGAGGTTCCTCAGAAAATTGGACATTGAACTGCCTGAGGATCCAGCTATACCTCTCTTGGGCATATACCCAAAAGATGCCTCAACATATAAAAGAGACACGTGCTCCACTATGTTCATCGCAGCCTTATTTATAATAGCCAGAAGCTGGAAAGAACCCAGATGCCCTTCAACAGAGGAATGGATACAGAAAATGTGGTACATCTACACAATGGAATATTACTCAGCTATCAAAAACAACGAGTTTATGAAATTCGTAGGCAAATGGTTGGAACTGGAAAATATCATCCTGAGTGAGCTAACCCAATCACAGAAAGACATACATGGTATGCACTCATTGATAAGTGGCTATTAGCCCAAATGCTTGAATTACCCTAGATCCCTAGAACAAACGAAACTCAAGACGGATGATCAAAATGTGAATGCTTCACTCCTTTAAATGAGGAAAAAGAATACCCTTGGCAGGGAAGGGAGAGGCAAAGATTAAAACAGAGACTGAAGGAACACCCATTCAGAGCCTGCCCCACATGTGGCCCATACATATACAGCCACCCAATTAGACAAGATGGATGAAGCAAAGAAGTGCAGACCGACAGGAGCCGGATGTAGATCGCTCCTGAGAGACACAGCCAGAATACAGCAAATACAGAGGCAAATGCCAGCAGCAAACCACTGAACTGAGAATAGGTCCCCTGTTGAAGGAATCAGAGAAAGAACTGGAAGAGCTTGAAGGGGCTCGAGACCCCAAAAGTACAACAATGCCAAGCAACCAGAGCTTCCAGGGACTAAGCCACTACCTAAAGACTATACATGGACTGACCCTGGACTCTGACCCCATAGGTAGCACTGAATATCCTAGTAAGAGCACCAGTGGAAGGGGAAGCCCTGGGTCCTGCTAAGACTGAACCCCCAATGAACTAGTCTATGGGGGGAGGGCGGCAATGGGGGGAGGGTTGGGAGGGGAACACCCATAAGGAAGGGGAGGGGGGAGGGTTGGGAGGGGAACACCCATAAGGAAGGGGAGGGGGGAGGGGGATGTTTGCCCGGAAACCGGGAAAGGGAATGACACTCGAAATGTATATAAGAAATACTCAAGTTAATAAAAAAAAAAAAAGAGCTGTTGATAATCACCAAGGTGAGAAGCCTTACCAAGATGACTTCCTAACTATGATCTGAAGATGGATGGCACAATAAACATGCTAGCATGGACAGTTGAAAATCCAGGAGGTTTCATTGCTTCACAAAGAACTACATGTAATTAAGTAATGTTGAGAGTGGGACAAATAGCCTCCCCCAAGGAAGAGCACATCAACTTGCTATCCAATATGAAATGGTTAGCCCTGAAAACATACACAAGAAGTAACATTATATAGACTGAGAGAAGGTGTATTTATTTATTTAGGAGTGCACACGTGCACACATACGTATGTTACAACAATTAAAGGAAAATCAGCCATGGATTTGAAAAGGAGCAAGGTAAAAGTGCTATATGGCAGAGTCTGGAGGGTAGAAAAATGATGGAATCATTTATAATCTCAAAAGCTTATTTTAAAATAAGCATAATTGGACTTCAATATAATTCTATCTAACATGAAAAATACTGACAATGTCATATTAATATATAGGAGGATACAGAGTCATTGAAAGGATCAAGGAAGTATGTATGTATGTATACATACTCCCTTCATTACTATGGAAACATTTGCATATGGATTACAATTAAATTCTCATTGGGAAGCTGCAAGGGTTTTGGAATCACTTATAAATGATATAAATATTGATTTTAGTCAGATAGAGATAGTTTATTGAGCATATGCCCCAGGATTGACATATTAGGTCCATGATTCAGATTTGGGAACTGAATCATGAATTTGAGTTAAGATTTTATAGGGTTATAAGCTTAAAATTTATAAATATTTAAGTTCTTTTATTAATTACGATTTAGGGATAGGGGACTTTTTTAAAGAATATGTTTGTGTTTTATATTTATTTTGTTTTTATTGGTGGGGGTATTTAATTGTGTTATCTAGGTCTCAATATTTTATTTAGGCCATAATATTTTACCTTGGCCTTTTTACCTAGGACTTAAAAGAAGCTCTTATGGTAATAGGAATAGATAGATCGATTGACAGACAGACGTACATACACAGAACAATTGCTAGGTCAGTAGATCATCAACTGACCAATACTTAGAAAAGTATTAGTATTACTTGAAAAATACTTGGGAAAAGATAGATAGGTTCGATAGGTACATAGAAACATATATAGATGAAAGCTTAAAACTAGATTTGGACACACAGGTCATATTTTTAAGATATAATTTTGAGGATAAACAATGTTTATAGCTCATTATAAGTCCACTGGCAAGGAAATATTTATCAAGTCAACTGCCTATAGGGAATGAAAAGGGAAGGCAACTTTCTTTTTTTTTCTTTTTGGATATTTTTTAATTTACATTTCAAATGTTATCCCCTTTCCCAGTTGGTTTCCCCTCCATAAACCTCCTACCCCATCTCGTTTCTATGAGGGTGGTCCCCTACCCATCCACCCACCCTTTCCTGCCTGCCCACCCTGATATTCCCCTATACTGGGGGGTCAAGCCCTGGCAGGACCAAAGGCTTCTCCTCCCATTGGTGCCCAACACGACCATCCTCTGATACATATGTGGCTGGAGCCATGGGTCTGTCCATGTGTAGTCTTTGGGCAGTGGTTTAGTCCCTGGGAGCTCTGGTTGGTTGGTATTGTCCAGGCATGGATAAAGCAGCCATGAGCAGACTCAGATGCAGGAATGTGCAGCATGCCATGTTAAGTTATAAGAATGTTTGTAGAAATTTGCACTGCCAGGTCTTGCATAGATGACACACACTAACGCAGAGATCAGGCTGCTGTGCTAGCACTTTGTCCTGCCTGCTCAGTTCTCTGCTTCCTTAGACTAGGGAAACCATTTGCAATGACAGGCATAGTTTGTACCCCAAGGTTCTTTCTCTTCTCTGGACAGACATCACCTAAATTAGCTCATGTCTCAAAGGCAGTACTATCCACAGACGGACAGTCAGCAATGGAATCTAGCTGATAGGACAGTTCAGAAAGTCGGTTAGAATTCTAGAACAAAATTGTCCAACTAGCCACCAAAAAGAAAAGCAGATCAATTAACATCATACCCACAAACTTGTTCAGTCCTTTCTAAATAACCAATATGAATCCTCCTGATGCATTTTGAAAGTCCTGAATCCGTGGGGAGAAGGAAAACTCTCTGAATATTTCGCTTCTTCAATAACATGAACAAAGCCTGGGCTATTCCCCCAAAACTACAATTATATTCCAATTCAGCAGGTGTTGGTTCAATATCAGTATTAAAACATTAGTCTCTTCACCCTTATGTGACTGTATTTTTTACCCCCATTCTAAACATTAAGAAAAGTTGAAGTCCAATGAAGAAAAAGAAATTACATAATAGGTCATCGCCCTTCCACATCTGTGGAAGATGTATGTGAGCTTCATTTGATCCATTAGGTGGTATTGGTCACCTGTTTTCAATTGATGCAGAGAGTAACCCGAGACCATGAAATCATTAGATATGTTCAATAGATTAGGTTAGTGCTGTATTGTTGAACTATATTTAACTGTCACTTGTTCCCTAGCCTCCAGCTATTATTGTAAGGACTAGTATATGTATATAGTAATTGGATAGTCTCAGACAATATTATCAACCTGCTTTTTGCCATTATTAATATGAGAGCGTAACTTAGACCTGGTCATTAGATTTTTACAATCTAATGTTAAGTTTTGAGTTTTACAGGTAGTTCTCATTGCCATTTTCTCTATTTATTCTCCACATTTTAACTTTTTTGACTATGTTAAAGTTTCTTCTATTAGTCTTCTTTCTAATTCTAGAACCAAACTCATTTTGCATGGCTTAAACATGTACTCCAATATACTCTTATTGTATGTTTTCCTCGACTTTTACCATTAATTTTCAATGTGAGGTTTTAATAGTAATTAATTTTCACTGAAAACCATAACTAAACATTTAGAGCTGCATTTTGGTTTTATTTTTTGAAAGCATTTTGTATTTAATTTTTTCCTGCAATATATTTGGTTCACATTTTTACTTTCCTCCAACTCCTCCCACAGGCTCCCCATGTTCATGATTCTTTTACGTGGAGAATGATTCAATCAAGTTAATTAACATGTCTATCACTTCATGGAAACTTTGTACTCTTGGATCCATATCTTCCCCGATTGCTCTCATTGAAACATGAGGTTTTTATTGGTCTTTGACTTCACTTGTATTCTACAGTATCTAGGAGCCTACAAGTTGTACCCATATTAGTAGTAAATGTATCTTGCTACTTCTTTCCTTATGTCATTGCTGTACTCTGCTTTTTCTAAATCAAATAGCTAGTAACTAGAAGTCATCCAAACATTACATGAATTGTCAAATTAATCGCAAATTAAACTAGTGAATAATTTTTTCTATATTTCACAAAATTATTGCTGCTGAAATTTTTTACTTGCTTAAAATTTTCTAATTCATTATCATTATTATTTCAGGAAGACAATAAGGATGCATGTAAAGTTCCACAACTTTTGTTTTGTTTCTTTCTTAGCTAATGATCTTAACTTTCTCCTTAAAACTACCTTGCAACTTGTAGGCAGAGGAAACTGCTCTTAGAGTTGAACAGTCTTAGAAAAATGTTGATACTGTACAGGGTATCAAACAGCCCCTCTCTGCTGGCTCCAAAGATGGACTAGACAACAGTGTCATATTGAAGCTCTGATATTCAGAGTATACAACAAAAATGATATTAGCCATTTGTTTCATAAAATATGATTATTAACAGTTTACTCTAAATACTACCTAAAGCACAGGTCTTAATAGTATCTTTTGAAGTTTCTTTACATAGGTTGGATATGGAGTAATGGTCTTATTAAATTAAGAAATGTTGGTTATATTATTTAATTATTCTAGGGGTAGGGAAATATTACAGTACATATAAGGTTCTCTATACTCTGCCACCATACCCTCTTTTATAAATATTAAATATGCATAATGCTTTGAGTTCAAAACTAAAATGTTACATAATATCTTACATAAATTACTCTCAACTAAATGAGTCAAATATTTACACTTTAAAATGGACTAATAGTTACTAAGGAGATTGGTTCAGAGGTGAAAATGTCCAAAATTCTATTATTGTTGCAAATTATATTTTCCTAAGTTACCGCTTCTCACCCTACAATGGAATATATTTCTTACTGTGAGCCAACTAGAATAATTTGCTCAGATTCAAGTATGTATTTTCTACCTCAGGCAGATAAAATGAGGAAATGCTGAAAAATAAGATATGTAGTGATCCCTCCCGATTTTATTTTAACGGATCTACGATGAGTAACTTCAGACTAAATGGGAATGCAAATAGAAGCATCCTGCAGAAGATGGATGACAGCATTTTCCTTCTTTCATGATGATTTAAAAGCTAAAAGAGAGAAAAGTTAGATTACTGGGAACCATAAATTATCCTGATATCTACTAAAGATAAATAAATGTGGTAAGTCCATTTTATACATGCTGCCATACTAAATGCAAAGACATATTTCAATTCTGAGATATTGATTAGAGAAGGTCTATTTTGCTGCTCTGTTTTGGAAGGCAAGACCTTAGAAGTATGAAAATTGGGCAAGAACTATCGATAAGCATGAATGTAAGGCTTAAATAGTAGTCTTTGTATAATTAGTATACATTTAAAAATCTATGTATGTGTGAATTGGCATCTTCTAAGGGACCAATTTGTAGATGCATACACCTGGGATACAAATATTTTTCTAAATGCTCGATGGGAGGGGAGGCTCTTGGTCCTGTGGAGGCTTGATGTCCCAACATAGGGGGATGCTAGAGCAGTGAGATGAGAGTGGGTGAGCGGGTTGAGGAGCACCCTTATAGAGGGAGGAATGGGATGGGGGTGGTCTGTGGAGGGACAACTGGGAATGGAGATATCATTGAAATGTAAATGAATAAAATGAATAATAAAAAATATAAAAAGTAAATCTAAAAAAGAATCATCCAATCTCTCGTCATGTTGGTGACATGTTTAGGTGGTTTCTTATCTTCATACACAGTCATCTCAATTTGCTTTGCATGAATGTGTGGAATTTAAAATTATCTTCTCTTATTTTGGAATAATCTATGAACATAGTTTTCCTTTTAGTTTCTTCTTAGTTATGAGATTGTAATAAAATTAAATGTGTTCTAAAATTTTTTATGAAATCCAATACTTTAATGTATGACCATAAAAAAGTAAAATGCATTCTTTATTAAGAATATATATTTTTATGCAATGTAAGAAATATGTCAAATTTGATCCATAGACTTTATTGCAAACATTTAACCAGGAAAGGGATCTGTTCTGATTCATTTATCATTATAACTAGTAACCACACATATAAGAATCACTAGTTGCTATGCATAAAAGACTTCATAAGGAAAATACAGTAATATTAGATAGTTCCAGAAACAAAGCTTTTGATTTAGAGGAATGCATTAAAATTAAATCGATTCTCATGCTAAAATGCTTTCTTTTTTGTCTCCAGTGCGTGCATGACTTAATCTAGGAGCCATATATTCTTGAATTTGTTAAGCGTGTAATCTGCTCATCTTTCTAGACATGCCCGAGGAGTCTTTGTTTCATTCCAATCGAGCAATTATAACCTTCCTACAGAATTATTTCTGTTTTGTTCAAGCGGAAATCAGCACTGAAATGAGACCTGACCCTGGCCCTTTTCTACATTATTCTCACGATAACATTATGTTGTGCCATAAGATGTAATTGCATTTCTTTAAGGAATAAAACTGGCTGCTGACTCTAAGCTGGGAAAGCAAGTACAGTATTATTTGATAAAAAACTGTGGGGAAGTTTCAGATATTCAACTCCTTATAAGAGTTAAGATAACAGTATGAAAAGAGAGTTTCTGCAACATTAGCCTGATGGTCAGCTTCACAGAAGTGAGAAACACGTACAAAATACTCAGCAGATGTGAATCTAAAGACAGATAAATCAATATTACTAGATAAATAGATAAAACGAACATTTAAGGGCTTAGTATGAGCCTATATATTCACAATCTCACATACTCTTTAAAGAAACATTAGATAAAGGAGGGAAAAGACTATTCACCCAGTATGTAGTTTGTTTTATAATTCTAAGTATGAAAATGTTGACATATCAATACAATTAAGGAAAAAAATATTGTCAAGCACAAGGGGTAGGAGCTCAACATAAACATTTAATGCAAAGTTATTCAAATGAGTGACTCAGTCACCATGTCAGAGCAAATTCGGTTGGCTTTAGTATTGTGTGGATTTTTGAATACATGACTAATCCTTAGTCAGAAGTTAAATGTGCTTCTAAGTAAATATTTTATTCTAACAATTAAGTTCTTTTCTTTTTTAATTCTTAGATAAAAAAATAATTGAGACCAAAACTGGAGGAAAAGCTCAGGGGGCAAACTGCTTGCTATATAAATTTTGAGGACCTAAGTTCAAATCCCTGGATCTCATGCAAAGCATACATCTATAACCTTAATGCTCCTATAGGGAGAAGGGAGACAAAGAAAAGAGAATCCCCGGATGCAGAGGTGGACTACACAGAGTTTTCCTCACAGAATAGAAGGCAATGACCAATATCCAAGTCTTTCTCTGATTTCCATAAATAGGTACAAGCTTATGTACACTTCCCTTTTCTCTGTCTCTCTGTCTTTCTATTCTGTTGTCTTTGTCTCTCCACTCTGTCTCTCCTCTCTCTCCTCCATTCTTTTCTCCCTCCCTCCTTCCCTACTTCTCCTTCTCCCTCTTCACCCCCGCCACACACACACACACACACACACACACACACACACAGAGAGAGAGAGAGAGAGAGAGAGAGAGACAGAGAGACAGAGAGACAGAGAGAGACAGAGAGAGAGAGACAGAGAGAGAGAGAGAGATTTTGAAGTTTCTAAATACCAGGAGACAAACAAGTAAATAGACGTGTCCTGGGTAATGAGTGCAGGTCATGACATTTTACAGAAGATAGCCACGAAAATAAGAGACGATAAGGAGAAGGAACTCCAACATGAGGGTAGAGTTGGTATCTGCCTTGGGATATGAAAGACATTATTGGGACAACTCATGAAATCTAATAAGATCTGTGGATTAGATAATAGTATTATGACTAGTCAATGTTAATTTCTGTTTTATATAAGATAATGTCTTTATTTTTAGGAAACATACACCTAAGTATATCGTAGAGAAAGGGAAAAATCATATCTGCAGCCTACTTTTACAGGATCCAGGAAAATAATGAACCACACACATAATCACAATCCCCACAGAATTATGAATACTTAGGGATTCTGAATAAACTATACATAGGTATTCTTTGCACAATTCTTTTTGTCTGAAATTATATTAAGGTTAAAAGTTTGATAATGCCGGGTGTGGTGGCGAACATTCTCTATGAATTCAAGGGCAGCTTGGTCTCTATTGCAAGTTCCAGTTTAGCCAGGGTTACACAGTAAGACCTTATCTCAAAAGAAGACAAGCAAACAGAAACAAAAAAAAATTAAAAAGTTAACAAGGGAGTCAGTATTCTTCTGGCAGCCTTCAGATGAAGATGTAGAACTCTTAGCTCCTCCTGCACTATGCCTGACTGGAAGCTACCATGTTCCTGCCTTGATGATAATGGACTGACCCTCTGAACCTGTAAGCCATCCCCAATTAAATGTTGTCCTCATAAGACATGGAGTCTGTTGCCTTGGTCATGGAATCTGTTCACAGCAGTAAGACCCTAAGACACATGCTTATAGCTCTCAGCCATGCTCAGTTGGCTTTGCTGCTTCAGTGTCTGTGGTTTGACTAAATGTGTTAAGAGTAGACAACAGGATCTCTGCCCCCAAACCCCGTGGGAGAGAGACCTCACCGCCTGGTCAGGTGGGCACTCCTGAGGCTGCAGAGCGGAGGAGACCACCAACACTGCCCACCCCTGCCCACATCCCTGGCCCAAGAGGAAACTGTATAAGGCCTCTGGGTTCCCATAAGGGAGGGCCCAGGAGCGGCAGGACCCCTGCGCCTGAGACACCGCCGGAACCTGAAGGAAACAGACCGGATAAACAGTTCTCTGCACCCAAATCCCGTGGGAGAGAGAGCTAAACCTACAGAGAGGCAGACACGCCTGGGAAACGAGAAGAGACTGCACTCTGCGCACATCCAGACGCCAGAGGAAAACACCAAACGCCATCTGGAACCCTGGTGCACGGAGGCTCCTGGAAAGAGCGGCGCAGATCTTCTCGGTTGCTGCCGCCGCGGAGAGGACTTAGGCAGTACCCCACGAGCACACTTGAGCCTCGGAACCTCAGGTAGGACCAACTTTTCCCCTGCAAGAAACCTGCCTGGTGAACTCAAGACACAGGCCCACAGGAACAGCTGAAGACCTGTAGAGAGGAAAAACTACACGCCCAAAAGCAGAACACTCTGTCCCCATAACTGGCTGAAAGAAAACAGGAAAACAGGCCTACAGCACTCCTGACACACAGGCTTATAGGACAGTCTAGCCACTGTCAGAAATAGCAGAACAAAGCAACACTAGAGATAATCTGATGGTGAGAGGCAAGCACTGGAACCCAAGCAACAGAAACCAAGACTACATGGCATCATCGGAGCCCAATTCTCCCATCAAAAAAAACATGGAATATCCAAATACACCAGAAAAGCAAGATCTAGTTTCAAAATCATATTTGATCATGATGCTGGAGGACTTCAAGAAAGCCTTGAAGAACTCCCTTAGAGAACAAGTAGAAGCCTACAGAGAGGAATCGCAAAAATGCCTGAAAGAATTCCAGGAAAACATAAATAAACAAGTAGAAACCCATAGAGAGGAGACACAAAAATCCCTGAAAGAATTCCAGGAAAACACAATCAAACAGTTGAAGGAATTAAAAATGGAAATAGAAGTAATCAAGAAAGAACACATGGAAACAACCCTGGATATAGAAAATCAAAAGAAGAGACAAGGAGCTGTAGATAGAAGCTTCACCAACAGAATACAAGAGATGGAAGAGAGAATCTCAGGAGCAGAAGATTCCATAGAAATCATTGACTCAACTGTCAAAGATAATGTAAAGCAGAAAAAGCTACTGGTCCAAAACATACAGGAAATCCAGGACTCAATGAGAAGATCAAACCTAAGGATAATAGGTATAGAAGAGAGTGAAGACTCCCAGCTCAAAGGACCAGTAAATATCTTCAACAAAATCATAGAAGAAAACTTCCCTAACCTAAAAAAAGAGATACCCATAGGCATCCAAGAAGCCTACAGAACTCCAAATAGATTGGACCAGAAAAGAAACAACTCCCGTCACATAATAGTCAAAACACCAAACGCACAAAATAAAGAAAGAATATTAAAAGCAGTAAGGGAAAAAGGTCAAGTAACATATAAAGGCAGACCTATCAGAATCACACCAGACTTTTTGCCAGAAACTATGAAGGCCAGAAGATCCTGGACAGATGTCATACAGACCCTAAGAGAACACAAGTGCCAGCCCAGGTTACTGTATCCTGCAAAACTCTCAATTAACATAGATGGAGAAACCAAGATATTCCATGACAAAACCAAATTTACACAATATCTTTCTACAAATCCAGCACTACAAAGGATAATAAATGGTAAAGCCCAACATAAGGAGGCAAGCTATACCCTAGAAGAAGCAAGAAACTAATCGTCTTGGCAACAAAACAAAGAGAAGAAAAGCACACAAACATAACCTCACATCCAAATATGAATATAACGGGAAGCAATAATCACTATTCCTTAATATCTCTCAACATCAATGGCCTCAAATCCCCAATAAAAAGACATAGATTAACAAACTGGATATGCAACGAGGACCCTGCATTCTGCTGCCTACAGGAAACACACCTCAGAGTCAAAGACAGACACTACCTCAGAGTGAAAGGCTGGAAAACAACTTTCCAAGCAAATGGTCAGAAGAAGCAAGCTGGAGTAGCCATTCTAATATCAAATAAAATCAATTTTCAATTAAAAGTCATCCAAAAAGATAAGGAAGGACACTTCATATTCATCAAAGGAAAAATCCACCAAGATGAACTCTCAATCCTAAATATCTATGCCCCAAATACAAGGGCACCTACATACGTAAAAGAAACCAAAAGATGCCCCAACATATTAAAAAGACACGTTGTCTACTATGTTCATAGCAGCCTTATTTATAATAGCCAGAAGCTGGAAAGAACCCAGATGCCCTTCAACAGAGGAATGGATACAGAAAATGTGGTACATCTACACAATGGAATATTACTCAGCTATCAAAAACAATGACCTTATGAAATTCATAGGCAAATGGATGGAACTGGAAGATATCATCCTGAGTGAGGTAACCCAATCACAGAAAACACACATGGTATTCACTCATTGATAAGTGGCTATTAGCCCAAATGCTTGAATTACCCTAGATGCACAGAACACATGAAATTCAATAAGGATGATCAAAATGCGAATGCTTCACTCCTTCTTTAAAAGGGGAACAAGAATACCCTTGGCAGGGAATAGGGAGGCAAAGATTAAAACAGAGACAGAAGGAACACCATTCAGAGCCTGCCTCACATGTGGCCCATACATATACAGCCACCCAATTAGACAAGATGGATGAAGCAAAGAAGTGCAGACCGACAGGAACCGGATGTAGATCTCTCCTGAGAGACACAGCCAGAATACAGCAAATATATAGGCGAATGCCAGCAGCACTGAACTGAGAACAGGATCCCCATTGAAGGAATCAGAGAAAGGACTTGAAGAGATTGAAGGACCTCGAAACCCCATAAGAACAACAATGCCAACGAACCAGAGCGTCCGGTGACTAAGCCGCTACCCAAGGACTATACATGGACTGACCCTGGACTGTAACCTCATAGGTAGCAATGAATAGCCTAGTAAGAGCACCAGTGGAAGGGGAAGCCCTGGGTCCTGCTAAGACTGAACCCCCAGTGAACATGATTGTAATGGGGCGGTAATGGGGGGAGGATGGGGAGGGGAACACCCATACAGAAGGGGAGAGGAAGGGGTTAGGGGGATGTTGGCCCGGAAACTGGGAAAGGGAATAACATTCGAAATGTAAATAAGAATTATTCAAGTTAATAAAAAAAGACATTGTTTCAATAAAAAAATGTGATTTTAAATCTAAAAAAAAAAAAAGTAGACAACAGGACAAAGCTGTTCACTGCACAGTGGCCAAAGCCAACGGAGAGAAATGTTCTGAGTCACAACAGATGCTTCAAGACTCAGACCTTGAAGCCCAGACTTTGGACCTTTAGCCCCCCACATAAAAGTCAGACAGGGGTAGCACTGCACCTGTAATCCAAGTTGGAAACAAAGAGTCTCCAGAGAAAACTGCCTTTCTGAAGAGCTAAAGCTGTGGACTTCAGGGTTCAGTATGTTCCCTCCCTGCTGAATAAAACAGAAAGCTAGCTTTCCAACTTGGGCCGGACAGAATGGCTCCCACAAAGGGTAGTGAGAAGAAGAAGGGCCGTTCTGCCATCAATGAGGTGGTGACCTGAGAATACACCATTAACATTCACAAGTGCATCCATGGAGTGGGCTTCAAGAAGCGTGCTCCTCGGGCACTCAAAGAAATTCGGAAATTTGCCACGAAGGACATGGGGACTCCAGATGTGCGCATAGACACCAGGCTCAATAAAGCTGTCTGGGCCAAAGGAATAAGGAATGTTCCGTACCACATTCAAGTACATTTGTCCAGAAAGCGTAATGAGGATGAGGAGTCACCAAACAAGCTCTACACACGGGTAACTTACGTTCCTGTTACCACATTCAAAAATCTACAGACGGTCAGTGTGGATGAGAACTAACTGCTGAATGTCAAATAAAGTTACAGAACTGCAAAAAAAAAAAAAAACCCCAAAACAAACAAACAAACAAACAAACAAACAAAAACCCAGAAAGCTATAAAGAGTGACACCTCCAGCCCCATGCACTTGATTGCACACCAGCACACAGGGTGCTCCACATACACATACAAAGTAAAAGATACATGTTTATCTTCCCTCTAAATTTGTATCTCTCTATCCATAGACTCAAGTCCCTATTTCCAGCTTAGAAGCTAATGACAGTTAATGGCTTCTGAGAGAGGAAAACTCAATTTTCTCTTAGACTGTGGCCCTGGTAGGTTTGCCATACTTCAGTGTATGACCCAGCACTCAAATTAACACCACTGGACAATAAAAGAAAGAAAAAAGTATGATATAAAGTTGGGGAAATGCAATTGGGAGGGGTTCGGAGCAGGAGTAGGGGATGAGAGCATGATCAAGTTCACTGTGCCATGTATGAAATTCTCTATAAAATTAATTTTTTAAACTAAAAAAAAAAGTTAACAAGGAAGCTTTATGATATAATTCCATGATCAAAAGTTAACGGTATGCTAGCTCCAGGCACAGAAGCACACTACAAGACTTACAGGAGATTTTGAGTGTGGCTTGGCTTAACATCTAAATCCTCAGCTACTTCTTTGTGACATCTTGCCAGATACATCATCAGGAGATTGTCTATGCCATTGTTTTTGATGACACCTATGTCAGCAGAGACAAACATGAATATTTCCCATATAGAATCTATAAGCATTGAAGTAATCTTTTACACTTACTGAACTTACTAAAATTCTTCATTAACGTACAGTGTCACTTAGGACATTAGAGTAGTAGTAGTTTTAATTTGCATTTCCCTGATGGCTAAGCCACCCTTTCAATGCTTCTTCATCATTTGTCTTTCATTTATAAGTGCAATGCTCAGTTCCCTATCTCATTTAAAAAGTGGATTGTCTGTTTCTTTAGGCTCAATTGTTTGTGCTCTTTGCATATTTTTTCTTTTTTCTTTTTTTTCTTTTTTCTTTTCTTTTTTTTTTTTCGGAGCTGGGGACTGAACCCAGGGCCTTGCGCTTGCTAGGCAAGTGCTCTACTGCTGAGCTAAATCCCCAACCCCGCATATTTTTTCTTTAATTGGATATTTTCTTTATTTACATTTTAAATGTTATCCCTTTTCCTATTATTTTCTCTGGAAACTGCCATCCCACCCCCTCAACCCCCTCCCCCTGCCTCTATGAGGTGCTCCCCCACCCACCCACCTGCTCCCTCCTACCTCCCTGCCCTGGCATTCCCTTACACTAGGGCATAGAGCCTTCACAGGACCAAGGGCTTCTCTTTCCACTGATGACCAAAAAGGCCATCTTCTGCTACTAGTTCTCTTTAAGATGTATATTTGCATAGAGGGGAAGGTAGGCACTAAATCCCACCCCTAGCCGAGGAAGGGCCACTCTGAGAGAAAGAGGCCATCTCCTTCTGGTTCGGGCCTCTGCTAGTCTGACCATGCTCCAGTGGATGGCCATATATTCATGAATGTAAGGGCAGCACGAACAGGAATTGATTTCTTAAAAAAAAATTCAAAAAAGAGGAAAAAAGTTGAGTGAGTGGATGGGTGGGGGAACTGGGAGAAACTGGAGAAGGGTGGACATGGTCAAAACATTGTATGACCTTCACAGTGATGCTAAAACATTAAATATCAAACCAAAACAATTTTAAAAACTAGTTATTGCATCTTAAACATCGGTTCTTCTGTCAACACTGGCTAACAATTAAGCACACAAAAGAACATATTCTCACTCGCTGTCACAGGACTGTGTAGATAGGAAGCATGAACTCTGTTTGTCTGGGCTCAGATGCCCTACTGTGACAACAATGAAAGACTGTATGCCCAAAGCTAAGGAATTCCTCTATTCTGCCTCTGCTAGGGACAGATCATTAATCTGGTTACAAGAATGAACTTGAGATTGTCTGGATTCAAGTTCAGACTGGATAACTTACTAGCTAACTAACTAGTCTCCCAGCAAGTAACTTCACAATTCTTTTATTTAGATTACCTCCTCTGTTAAGTAGGTATCATCACTGTGGGGTTTCGAGGGGATTACATGACTTTTAGGAAAAGAATTTTGAAAGATGGCACCTCCTAACTTACAGGGCAAACCTTAGGCATATTGGTGGCTGAGCTACTGATTCTTCGTGTTTGAAATTAAACATTTTGTTTTTGCATCCTTCAGACCACTGTTTAGGAGAAAAAGTATCAGAGAAGTAGTTAACTAAAATGTATTTGAATATCACCTTCAGTAGAGATTTACGGTCTCCCAATATGAGTGGAATTACTCTGCCATCAAACAACTTTGAAACATTTAGATCATAATTGGTAAAGTCCATTTATATATATCCTTAAGTTTAATATATATGTATATATATATAATTTTTGCAAATAAATGTATTTTCTTTCTTAAAACTATGCAATTCCCTTATTAATAACTCCATTCCTTTTAATAATTAAAATTATTTTTGTAATTCAGTGTAAAACATAACATTATATCTAAAAGATTATTAGTCCAAATAAAAGTAAGAATCAGTGGAACCAAGATTTCTGCCCTTAATTACTTCCCTATATGGACATCTGTTCACTCATGGAATATTAGGAGTGTATATTAAGGTAGTTAATGGATGAGATTAATTATTTATAATCATACTGTACAACTGAGTGAACATTTGGCTTATTTCCATGTAATTTTATGCTATTATGATCCTAAGTATTTTTTAAAACATGTCACGAACTAAGATGGTTGCCTCCACCTCAAAACAAAATGATGATTCAGAGAAGAAAGTGTATAATATATACGAGGTATAGTGATTAAAAATATAGTCAGACTGCTCAGGGTGGAATTTAGGACCTTATTTGTAAGGTGAATGGCCTTGAACAAATTTAAGCTTTGATCTGATCATCAAATATCCGTCATTATCAGGAACATACAATGCAGACCTGAACCAGATGATGCAGGTAAGGGCGAAAGTCACTGGATACGTGAAGAAATGGAATGGAATTAATTTCAACAGGAAAGATCATAATAAGGCTTTGAACTGCCTACTGAGACTTCAATGGCACAGACTAAAGTAATAACAATATGTAAAGAACCGTTCCATCCTCCTTAAAGATAAAATTCCTTAATGTGGTTATGCATATTTTAAATAAAATTTCTTATTTGGAACTACGTTGGTCATAAACGTTTTCAAAATCCATGTATGAATTGAAACATTTCGCTTCTTAAATGCCATTAGAGTAGATGCAACATGTGAAGGAAGCCACCATAACATTCCTTAGCATGTGTTAGAGCTGACGCTGTGAGGTGTTCATATACAATCCTTTCATTTTCATTTTTTGATTTTTTTGTCTATTAGTTCATAAAAGAAAAGTACCAAAGATTAATAGCTACAACTCCCTTTGTGGTCTAGCAAACCAAGTCAAGAAAGTGAACGGTATACTTTCATTCGCTGTTCTTTCTCTTGGACGATTATATCACTACCTTATTAATCTTATTATGCATTTGCATGATATAAACTTAGTTTTCCGCTTTTTTTGCAGTCTATTAGCAAGAAGACAGATTCCTGCATGTCACATAAACATGAATATAAATCTGGTTGCATAGAACTTACTATCTCCTAGATTTACTTCTTTCTAAACACGATCAAGCCATCCTTTAGATGCTGAGTGTTCTTGAATGGCCACTTAATGCACCATCTTCTGGATCTCCTTCCCCAAAGCTGTTCTTTCCAGTTTGCAACCTAGAAAGTATACCTTCCTACCTGTCCTAATTGCTGTCTAAAAATTTCAAAAGTAAAACATTTTAAAGTAGCTCTGTTATCTTTGGGGTATTTGCAGGGAACCTGTGCACAGACTGAAGTTACAAAGCAACCAGAGGTCGTCGCAAAGTGCATCATAAAGCAATACACCCTCAGGGTATCTGGCTTGCAATTTTCATCTGCTCCTGGGTTCACATTCCTATCTCAATTTCTTTCTAACATCATTTATGTATTTTAAAACTTAAATACTAGCATGCACATGGCACTAAGGCCCGTTTTTATAAGCATTTCTCATGAAGATATTTAATTATTCTTAGCATTGCCACATGAGTGCATATGTAAATGTTTCCTGCTATGAATTTTTTTCTACAATTAATGCTATAAATGTTTGCCACGTGGCCCATTTGCATTTTTGTAGCCACAGTAAATAATTCTAGGCAAAATATACTCTTTCTTAAATTTGCACCCAGATCGTTTCGGTCTTCATTGTTGTATCTTGTTTTTGTCTGGGGGGGGGGTTCTACTGAGCCCCATGTGAACAACGCACCTAAAGTGATCATTTTTACTGTTCGGCAAAGCTTTGAAACCAGCCAGTTCAGCTATTTCTCTGTATACTGAGAATTGCAGCATTCGGATTTGCAAAGGAGCCGATAGGTAACTAGCTCATATGCCCGGAAGTCAGCTCTCCTGTCCCAGAGTCTGTATCTTTTAATCCCCTCAATCAGTCTACTTTGCCCTGATATGTCTCTCCAGAAAAAAAAAAGCAAATTACCCATGCATGCTGTAAGAGCGAATGCTGGCATTGGACCGACAGGGACGAGCCCTTTGGCAGAAGACTTGCCTGGGATGGAAAAATGGCAAAGGGAAGGCTGGCCTCACATCACTGCTTCCCCAGAGGGACCAAACACGTCCAAACACGGAGAGTGCACAGATGTGCTCACAGCAGAGCTGCCTTCCTATGCAGCCATAAGGGAAAGGCTGTCTGCTCTTCTCACCTTCATGCGAAATGCTTGTAAATACCAGGCATTAATGCAATGCGCCATGGACGATGTGCAAGTTCAATCTTTTCTTTAGCTTGTTAGCAGGCATAATGGAAAATAACCTGGGAAAAGGATCCTGACATCATTTGGTAGATGTTGTGTGTTATAGAGACTGGTGTGTTATTTAAATTAAAAAACCCATGTCACTGTTATTTGAATATTTCTAAAGTAATTATTTTACATGTTTCACACATACAGATGTGAAAGTACTTACAAACCTCAGCAAACACTTATAAACATTTTATCAGTAGTTTTCTTTTTAATTCTTGAAAGATTCCTTTCAAAAGTGAATACATCCCCCCCAACCCGTTCCATAATAAATGCTTGAGTTCTACTTCAGTGTCCAGTTCCAATCATGTTTAAATTTAATGTAAACCAAGATTATGAAACAATCATTTAGAAAGCTAATGCTATCAAACAGGAAAGCTGGTAAGTGTGGGTGGGTGCTGTGGAGTATTTTGTTAATATATTCTCCAGATAAGGTTTTACAAGAAGAGTCCCTTTCTTCATTCTGTGATGATCAGAATAACTGGGGGCTCTGGCGTCACCTTTGGGTGCAGAGACTAATTAGGGTACATTCAGAAGACAGGATGCTGAGGAATCAAAGTTATGACTCACGGAACACTGCCTGGAGCAGATGTACAAGATGAATCTAGCTGTCTTCAAACACTTGAAGGGTTGATGAGTGGGAAAAAAATCCGCTCTTGATAGCCACAAGGGATTGAGCTATAGATGGAAACGTAAGGAAACAGTAAAAGAGTTCAACTCCAGCTAAGATGTTTCTAGTAAAGGACAAGCAGATGGTTTGAACATCTACATTAGGATCGAGAAGTTTCCAATTTTATTTTAATTTTATATAAAACAGAAGTGCATTTCTGGGGAGCTGCAGGTCTCTACTTCTTTATTTGGTTGTGAAGTTACAGCTGCTCCAAAAGGATCCTTAGGAAGCAAAGGAACTCAGGTATTTAATACTAGAGCTTCAGGAGTAAATAACAAATGCAGTTTTCAACAGAGATAGTTTTCTAAGAGTTAAGATGGGGGTGGGGTGGTGATAGTTTCTATGATGACAACTAACTAAGGCCCTTATGACAGAGAACTCTTTGATATTTCATGTGTGCATGATGCAAAAGAAGTCACTGGAGAGAACAGATGGACAAATGTGTAAATAAGCAAAATGCATTTTGTTGGCAGACATTAGGTGACAAAGGCAGAGGAGACAGAAGTGGAGTGATCTAAGGTGAACTTTGAAGTGAAAGTGAGAAATGTATCACAGGAAGGAGTGTTGGTTTTAATTACTGAATCTTTGCTATGCGGATAGTCTTGTATGAAAATTGTAAGTTAAATGTATACATTTAAATATCAAGGTAAATTATAGTTTAAATATTTTAAGTTATATATTCAAAGTAAATTTGAATAAAGTTCTTAGATGAAAATCTATATTAAAGAAATTTAAAAGAGGTGAAAATATATTTAAATACAAGTTAAAATTTAAATTTATATTAAATTGGAAGTTCTTGCTTCATCTAAGAGCTGCAGGTTCTGTCAAAGCACTGATATCTTAAACACAAAACCATATAGCAGTTTAATAAATTTATTACATTTATTAAAATTTAATTTAAACAAAAGTAAATTGTAGCTGAGCAGACGGGTCCTATACCAGGATTTCAGAAACAGTCTGGAAGGGTCCACAAGAGTACTTGACTACTTTACATTTACAAGATCAACTGTGGAAACTAAATCCTCCACTGGGGTCCGATCCCTTGTAGCTTCCCCATCATTTCTAGCCTGTCCGATTATTTAATTAGAGAATAACTAGAATTCATTTAGGCAAAGAAGCCTCTGAATATTGTCTAGAATTACACACCTCCTGTGCAGCGCCAGCAAACAGCAATATTTTAGACGAACATCTAAAAATAGAGCACCATTTCTATCTCTGTATGTTTGGGAATCTTAATAAACACAGATCTCGAGATGCACAGGATCCTAATATAGAATCCAAGCAGAGAACAAAGCCTTTAAGGCTCTCGCTGACAAAACTGTTCTCTCATAAGAAATTTTCTTCCTAAAAATATCTATGAGAGCAAACAGAGACAATGTAAATCAATGGAAATGTACCTGTAAAAAGAAGCTGAGGAAGGGCGTGGCCCTGTAGGAGGACCGCAGTCTCAACTCACCTGAACCCCTGCAATCTCTCAGACTGGACCACCAAGCAGGCAGCATACACCAGCTGAGATGAGGCCCCCACCACATGTACAGCAGAGGACTCCCGGGGCTGGACTCAGTCAGAGAAGATGCACCTAACTCTCTAGAGACTGGAGCCCCCAGGAAGTGGGGAGGTCTGGTGGTGTGCGGGGTTTGCAGTGTGTGGGGGCATGTAGGTGTGTGTGTGTGAGGGGTTGGGGGTTGGGGACATCCTTGTGGAGATGGGGTCGGGGGTGGGGGAAGGAGGTATGGGACGTAGAACAGAGGGTGGACCGGGAGGGAGATAAAATCTGGAGTGTAAAATAGAAAAAGATTAAAGAACAATTTTTTTAAAAAGATGATTTTAAATTGTAGTAGACAGGATATATATGAAGAAGAGAAAATTTTAAGCTTATTTAGGAAAAGTATGATGTGGTTCCAATATGAAAGAAAAACAGGAGAGAAAGAAGCATTAAAGGCAATTATAAATGTAGCAATGACATGAGACGGAACTTGGGACAAGAGCTTTCTATACATTCACGTGACCATAAATTGTCATGGAGCTCCAATAGATAATAATGTATTTTACTGCAACTTTTTTTTCTTTTGGGTTCCCATTTTCTCCTCGTCCTATTTCAAGTCTTTATCATGGAGGCCAGATTCTTTACCCTGTGGTTCCTAACCATGAATGTGCATCGCAATTGTCCTGTAGATCTTGAAAGTCACCACCTCTGGAGCCAGCATGTCTCACACACCCTGAGTCAGCCTTGGCAGAGGAACCTGGACATTTCAGTTTAGGAATATCTGTGCACGAGCTTCCCAACAGGACTGTCTTAGCCTGTAACTGGTGAAGAAGCTATCCTCTGCCAGCGGAATCTACAGCTGCCTTCTCAGCTATGTCCCTCCGGCTTCCATTTCATTATGTCAAATATACTTCTGCTATCACCTTCCTAGTTTTCAGACTGCAATAGTTGGTCATTGGTAGACAACAGCCCCCCCTCCCAAATTACTTATGATATTTCAAGGTGCAGTTCCAACTTCTTTCTCCATGATGCCTGTTCCTTCTTCGTTACTGTGTACCAGTTAATAAATTTCACTTTTCTATCATTAGCTATGCATGTATGAGGACACTTATACAATGATATTACAAATGTGTGTGTGTGTCTTACAAAATAGATAATTTCACAAATAATAATAAATTCAAATAAATGTTTTTGAGACACATAAATATTTGTATGTTTTTCTTTGGTGCTATATGTTGAACTCAAGGCTAAGTTCACAGACTATATCACAAGGCTGCAAACATTTCTGATACTGAATTTCTGCTGGCATCAGGAGTATAGGAACCCATTAACTATGTTAGACCATCCTCAGGTCTGTAATTCACACGCCTATTTAAACTTATGTAAATGAGGACCTTAAAGTAGAAACATTTATAATACGCACATCAATAAAAGAAAACAAATTATGGTATAATTGTTGCTGTTAAAATAGGCTTAACTCATTAGATTCTCTGTGGCTAAGGGCCTTGAGAACCGCTGACATGGAGATCATGACAGCTATCTGCACAGATCTGAGGGGCACACTGGAAATTCCACTTCCTTTGCCCGTATTTCTAGCCCCCGGTTTGCATCTCAGGCTCAGCGTTAGGATAATCTTCTCCCTGACTAGAGTGCATCTTCACTGCTGTTTCTTTTCCTCCAGTATAAAAGATGGACAGTCACATTTCAAATATATCTGAAAATCCTCAATTATTTTTCCAATTAATGGAAATAATAGGTAACAACAACAACAACAACAACAACAACAACAATAACAAGCGAAAAATAATGTCAGCATTCTGGGTCAAAAAAATCACATTGAATATCGTTATGGTTTGAATATGTTTGGCCCAGGGAGGGGCACTGTTAGGAGGTGTGGCCCTGTGGGAGCAGGTGTGGCCTTTTTGGAGTAGGTGTGGCCTTGTTGGAGTAGGTGTGGTCTTGTTGGAGGAAGTGCGTCACTGTAGGGGTAATTCCTGCTAGCTGCCTGAGAGACAGTTCTTTCCTGTTTGCATTCAGAACAAGACTTAAAGCTCTCAGCTCCTTCTCCAGCACCGTGCCTGCCTGGACACTGCCAAGCTCCTGCCTTGATGATAATGGACTGAAACTCTGAACCTGTAAGCCAGCCCCAATTAAATGATGTTCTTTATCAGAGTTGCCTTGGTCATGGTATCTCTTCACAGCATGGAAACCCTAACTAAGACAGCATCTTAAAAGAATGACCTTATCGACAGGATGTGTGATTGGTGTTTTAGAAATGATGAAAGTAAATTAAATACAATCAACAGGTTTTTCCCAAAACAAACCCAATTCCATGTCCTTTGAAGTCTACCTGGTTTTCTCAAACATAATTAAAATTTTTTAGGGCTTATAGAGATTAAATCAATAATTTGGATAAGGAAATTTTATTACACCATTCTAAAACTTCTGAGTCTATATGATTGGTGATACATAAGATTATGTTGCTTTCAACTACACTCATGGTTAATAGACTTCAGCTACTTGGAGTTTAAGCGTTTTCTGCATCTGTTACTGTGAGTCAGGTAAATCATATATTTTACTTGATCAAGTAAATATTGCAAAAGATCTGACTACTAACCACAGAGGAAGAAAACAGAAACACAAAACAGTCCCTACCAGAAAAATAAAGTTGGCAGTTTGTTCAAAAGATGGAATGAGTGAAGAATTTCATATTTTGTAAAACGTATTACTATTGGGGCTGGAGAGGTGGCTGAATAGTTACAAGAGTATACTGTTTTCTTCAGAGGACCTGGGCTCTTTGGCCAGCATCCATGTTTAATGCCTCAGCATAATGGGTAACTATACCTCCCTCTTCTTGCTATTCCTGCTACTGCGCGCGCGCGCGCGCACACACACACACACACACACACACACACACACATTTAATTACAACTTAAACTTAAATCCTACAAAATTATTAGTACCAATTTTAGAAAAATAATATGAAATTAAATAATTGAGCATAATAAAGCATTTTGAAGTACATGTGAACTTTAAGACATTATAAGACCTAGAAGAAGAACAACAAATCGCATAATTCTTTAGCTATCAAATAAAGTACCTGAAATTGCATTTCAAAACAAAAACGGTACATGTCTGCAACAACAGCACAGGAAAGCAGAAGCAAGGAAATCAGAGATTTGGAGAACAGTCTGAGTGACTTTTATGAAAGAGATAGAGAAGAATAGATGAGAGAGAAGGGGGTGAGTGGAAGGAGGGGGGAAATAGGAGGAGGACAAGAAGAACAAGGTGAGAAATAGAAGTGATTAGAATAAGAGAGGAGAGAGGTGGGGAAATGAGAAAAGAGGGGAGGGGAGGAAAGGAAAGAGGAGAGTGGAGTGGAGGGGAGGAGAGAGGAGAGGAGGTGGGAGAGGAGAGACAAACAGGAAGGGGAGAGGAGAGGAGAGGAGAGGAGAGATTAATGAAGTAGAAAGCTAGTGTTTTTAACCACAAGCATTTACATTTTCCTAGGGACTAATTTAAGTTCCTTAGTTCCCCAAGGTGTTTCCAATATCACAAGTCCCAAACCTTCAAAAGACTTGAATTGTCTATACTGTTTCCATGTTAATTTTCAGCCACTATTCATCCCTATACCCCCATGACCCTCTGGATCGATGACTCCACGAAGCTGATGTTGCTGGGACCACCATGTCATTGATTCTATTAGATGTTTCCAGTTTTTAGATGGTCTCATGAAGTTTCTAAGGTACTGTCTTTTCTCTTTAAAAGAGAGCATCCCCAGGTCTTCTGCCACACATTTGCCTCATTTTGCCCTCTCTCCTGTGTCAGATCCTTGTCACATAAAAGCTTATTTTCTAGTAATAGCTAACATATGGTGGGACACCCCAAGTTCAGTCTAAGGACCCTCTTCTTTTTCATTCTGTATACTCTTCTCCTCCACAATTTGAATTATGATCTAAACACTAATGATATCTTCTGTGTGCCGAGCCAATATGTTCAATTTCCTCTATGACATCTCTCCTAGGATTTATTTCCCAACACACATTTGTGTCCAAAATCAAATTCACAGCCTTCCCACACAACTCACTGTGTTTCCTATCACAATGAATAACACCCACATCCATCTAGTTGCACAAGCCTGAAAACTCATCTCGACAGCAAACTAATCTGCTGACATCCACCGCATGCCCTTTTGTCTGCTCACAACACTGAAGCTTGGTGATAATTTAAAAATGAAATCCACTCATTTCTGTCCCTTGTTCAACACCTTTTGGTAGCCTCCCGTTGCTCTCAAAGAAATCTTCCACATGACCTGAGATGGCCTCTATAATCTGATTCTACTGCTGTGTTCTTTGCCTATGGTTTGTCCTTCTGCAGTTTCTGAACCATGTAGTTGCCTCTTTGATTCATTCTTTACTTTCTCAAGAGTTTGCCTGCGTTATCTTTTCTGTGTTCTTAACTAGCCAAATTCCAGTTTGTCCTTCACATACCAGGTCACATTTAACTGAGTGAGAGAAGCTTGAATTTCCCTATAACATCATATTACCTTGTGATGAGTTCTCAGAACTCACCTCAAAGCATTTACTTTGGAGTTCTAATGCCATTTCTTATGATCATTTTCTAATTGTTTATTCTTTTCTGCTTCTAGATCACATTTTCACAAAGGAAATGATGTTCCTTTTTTGACTTTTTTCTCTCCTCTGTTACCAAAATGTCCAAAATATATCAGGCATAAATAAACACAAGACTAATGAATGGCCAAATGAATAGTAGTTGTCTGAAGTGATGAGACACACAGGTATCTGGGGATTTAAGATAAGATGTTGAATCACTAAGCCATCTGTTATTTGACATTTAGACTCTCAGAAAGCTAACCTAGGTCTAATAGAAAGATTCTGGCACAGAACAAGTATTTTCTAATTGTGGAATATTTGATAAAAGAAGTAGCGAGCACGAGGCTGAAAGATCACAGTTTAGATTCATTCCTTTATTTATTCAATCATTCAACCATCTACTTAATAACCCTTAAATACCTGTTTGTACTTTATCCTATGCTAGCCATTTTGGTTACCAGTGAGAGATTATTGTCTATAAGAAGCCGTTGGTCAAATAGGTAAGCTACCACAAGGCCCCAGCAAATAGTGGGGAAACAGCTTCTTACTTCTTGATGGGGGGTTGATTCAGTGACTCTGTAAGTAACATGCGACGAAGGTGGAGGATGGTAGGGCACAGGCTGATGGTGCCAGATCTGATTTACATGAACAGAGTGGAAGCTCCTTATTGGAGCTTCCTGTTTCCAGCATGTTGACTGCTTTTTGAAGAAAGAACATGTTTGAAGGAAGAGCAACTTAAAAATAAAAACCCTCTATGGGACATTTGACATTGCAGGCCAAGTTAAAATTGAATACAATTAGACAGTAGTAAAATAGATACAAGTTTAAAAGCAAAATGGATTATATTGAGACACATGCTACCATAAAGTACTTAGTAATGACAATGTTCAAGAAAACAAGATAGTCTCCATGTGTATGATTTTCCTTCCTTTTTGGTAAGGAAGACAATGATTTTATATTATGTATCAAGATATCAGTTCATCCAGATTTAAATTATCAGTTATACCAAGAAAAATACCTCAACAAATAAGTTTGAAAACTTTTCATAGCGGTTACTTTCAGGTAGGAAAAAAACATAGATATCTCTGTTTTCTCTTCTGTATATAAACACTAATCTTGTATTGATTATTTTGTCACAGCCAGACTTTAATTGCAGTCTTAAGGGGAAAGAGAAACTCTATCTCATAAAAAACTTGGAGAATGGGCAAACATATGGTAGTCTGGCTGGCATCTGTGGTCTCTTGGACTCTAGTACATTTGTCCGGGGCCTTCTGGACTTTAGAGTCTCCATTGAGATGTGAGGTGTTATTCTAATAGGTCTGCCTTTGTATGTTACTTGGTCTTATGTTACTTGGTCTTTTACTTTTGTAGTTTTTAGTGTTCTTCCTTTGGTCTGTACATTTGATGTTTTGATTATTATATGATGAGGGAACTTTCTTTCCTGGTCCAGTGTATCTAGTTTTCTATATGCTTCTAGTACTTTGATGAGAGTTTCCTTCTTTAAGTTAGGAAGTTTTTTTTCTATGATTATGTTGAAAATAATTTCTGTATCTTTGACCTGGCTTTCTTCTCCTTCCTCTATACTATTATTCTATTTTTTCTTTTCTTTTGTTATTAATCATTACATTCATTTACATCTCAAATGATATCCCACTTCTCAGTTACCCCTCCACCAGTCTCCCATCCTACATCTGCCCTCCCCCTCTCCTCCCCCTCTCCTCTTCCCCTTTGCCTATATGAGAATTCTCCCCAACCCACTCACACCCTCCCACCCCACTACTGCAGCTTTCCTTTATGCTGGGGCATCGATCCTTCCCAGGACCGAAGGCCTCCCCTCCTGCTGCTGTCAGGCAAGGCCATCCTCTGCTACATATGTATCTGGAGCCATGGCTCCCTCCAGGTACACTCCTTTGTTGTTGGTCTAGACTCTGGGAGAAATGGGTGGTCAAGCCAGCCTGTGTTGTTCTTCTAATGGGGATGCAATCCCCCTCCTCTCCTCCAGTCCTTATGCCAGCTCCCCTCCCAAGTTCCCCGAGTTCCCTCTGATGGATGGCTTCAAGCATCCACATCTGCATTCATTAGTTGCTGTCCTGACTTCCTCAGGACTTACCACACTAGGTTCCTGTCAGCAAGCACCTCTTGACCACAACAACAGTGTTGGGTTTGATGTCTGTTAGACTTGGTCTTTTCAAAGTGATCCATATTTCTTGAATGTGTTGTACCAGAATTATTTTAGACTTAATATTTTCTTTGACAGAAGTATCCATTTCTCATATCATGTCTTCAATGTCTAAGATTTTTCTCTTCCATCTCTTATATTCTGTTGGTGAGGCTTGCCTCTGAAGTTCTTGCTTGAGTTCTTAAATTTTTCATTTCCAGATTTTCCTCAGATTGGGTTATCTATGTTGATTTTGTTTCCACTTTCAGGTCTTGAACTGTTTTATTCTTTTCCTTCATAAATTATATTTTATGTTTTTGTATCTTGTAATTCAGCTATGTTTCAATACTCAGGGCTTGCTGTGCTATGGTTGCTGGGCTCTATTTGGAGACTTATTGTATTTTCTGTTATTGGTTGTGTTTTTATGCTGGTGTCTAGGACTCTAGGCTTTAGAAGAATGTAATTCTAGGTGTTGATATCTGGCCCCCCTTTTTTTGTTGCGTGGGTGTTTTGTGATTTTTGTTTCTGTTGTTCTCTCTGGTTCATAGGACAGTGTGGCCACTGTGTGCTGCCTGGTAGAAAATTCTTCCTGGATCTTGATATGTGTAGGCAGTGGGGTTACAGTTAGAATGTATGTTTTAGGTTTGGAAACTGTCGCTTATGAATGGAAGTGGGCTAGGAAGGGGAACTGAGAGGATCTACAGGAAGAGGAAAGCAAGTGTTCCACCAGAATCTGTAGAGTCCTGTTAGAACCATGTTGACTGATGCAGGATTTGATATGAGACCAGGCGATTGGATTTAAAGAAATGGAGGGAAAGATGAAGGTCTGTAATTAGGTACCTACTTCTCTCTCTGAACTGGCCTTTCTGTTCCCAGGGAATGCCTGTTGAAGTTAGGGGCTGAGATAAAGCAATGAATTGGAGGAATGAAATTTGAAAGGGAAGATGTGTATGAATATTTGGAAAAGGGATGGGGATGGAGAGAGGCTAAAGTACATGGTCTACCACAAAGACGGCATAAGACTCCAGGATTGATTTGAGGGGAGCTCTAGATGAAGTCAAGATACGCAGTGAGCCTACTTTCTTCCCTGGCCAGAGTTGTTTACTGTTTTATACCAGAGGCCAAACATACTTCAAGAGACTAGAGAATCCTGCTTCAACTACCATACTCAGCAAAACTTTTGGTCACAATAGATGGAGGAAATAAAACCAACTTTAAACAGTATCTATTTTAACTTCATATCTAAACAAAGAATTCTCAAAAGAGGAAACTTAAGTGGCTGAGGAACACTTAAAGAAATATTCATCATCTTTCTTTTAGGGAAATGCAAGTCAAAAATACTTTATGACTTATTTTTACAACACCCAGAATGAATGAGATCAATAAAACTCGTTTCAGCCCACGCTGGTGAGGATGTGTAGTAACTGGAATACTCCTTCATTGTTGTTGGAGCTGTAAGCTTGTTGAGTCAGTGTGAAATCAATGTGGTGGTTCCTTGGGAAGATAAAAATCAATTTACCTCAAAATCCAGCTAAATCACTCTCGGGCATAGACTCAAAGGATGCTTCATATTACTACACAGACACTTGTTCAACTTTGTCCATTCCTGCTCTCTTTATGATAGACAGAAATAGGAAAAAAACCCTAGATGTTCCTTAATAGATGGGTAATGTAAATGTGATATATTTATATAATGGAATATTACTCAGCCATGAAACATTCACAGGTAAATGGATTGAACTAGAAAACATTCATACTGAGTGAAGTATCTCAGACTCATACATGAGAGGCATGAATTCACTTATCTGTGAATATTACCTGTTAAATCAATGATTACCAACCTACAATTTGTAGGACCTCAGTGTTTAGATATAGAGTGACTAGGGAGGTGGGTAGGTTTCATCGGGAAAGGAAATAGATTTGGACAGAGGGAGGATTCTGAAAAGGAGGATTAAGTGAGGAGTTGGAGGGGAGAGGAAAAGAAGGGAATAGAGGGAGAGACATAAAATTAAGAGACACTGGAGGGTTGGTATGGAAACCTAACACAGTAGAAGCTTCCTAACTATTCATACATGAAAGCAATCTAAATAAGATTGCAAATCATAGAGGACACAAAGTCCCATCTGGACCATCTCGGCATCAATGAAGCCTCCAGGACTGGGATTGGCTTACATCTAATTGAGTTGTTGGCCAAAGCAGTCTCATAGAAATCCCAAACAAGTCAGGCTGTGCTGAGACTATAGTTTACTTTCCAGAAACTGACCTCATGACCCCTTTGTTGAAGTCAGTACTTACACAACTCATTGAACATGGAGAAGTCAACTTAATGCCTACATAGAGCCTTCAGTTCAGTAAAGTGTCTTTGGTAGAGGAAGGAACTCTGCACGATACCAAAAGAGAAATGTGAACACCAACCCAGCCACAAACCCTTCAGCCTATAACGTATACAAGATATGATGGTGCAGTGGTAGCACATTGCTTGTGGGAGTATCCAACTCGTATCTGATTTGACTTAAGATGGAATCCATTCCTGATGTTCCTTGAGTGTCAAGAAGCTGAGATTAAATATCCCAGAGACCTAAGGTTAAAAATGAATACTACTTGTCTGAAATAATGCTGCTGCTGCTGCCACTGCTGATAATAATAACCAAGAAGAAAATGACTCCTAAGAACATTCTCGATACACATAGATGAGTGTCTAGCTCAGCCATCATCAGAGAACCTGCCTTCTGCAACAGGTGCAAACAAATACAGAGACTAGCAGCAAGACAGTGTAGAGAGTATAAGACCTTGGGACACATAGACATACGGGAAGACTCTACCAAATCCTTCCTCTTAGGGCTCAGGAAAGAGAAGGCAGGGCTGGTTTAAAAGCAAGATGCGATGGAGGAAACCAAGAAAACAAGTCCCTCAAAATAAAGATGATCAAAACAAAATCCAAGGCAGTAAGTACAGGGCCTTCACAATTCTGTACCAGGTGTGTGTGTGTGTGTGTGTGTGTGTGTGTGTGTGTGTGTGTGTATCATGATGTCCAGTTTAGTGTTTATGGGATTCCTGAGTGTGAAAACAGGTGTGGTCTAATTCTTGTGCCTTCTTCTTGGCCTCTTTTACATCTGTTTGTTTGCTTTCTACAATTTTAATGTTTTTACTTTTTTGCATTATCTCATATTTTATTTTATTATACCATATTTTTATTATTAAAAATTAGAAGCCTCTCTGCTTATTAATAAGAGACAGGAAGGGAAGGGATCCAGATAAAATGTGCAGTGGGAGAGGAACTGAGGGGAGTTGAGGGATACCAAAGGTAGGGCATATTATGTAAGGGAAAAAAAGAAATATTTTCAGTAAAAGATGGTGGGAGCAGAGGCGGCATTGGGGGACCCAATAGGATCTCTGAATGTCTTTCATTTGATTGGACAAAAGAGGGTTACTTCAAATGAACATCAAGGTATTCTATATACTGTAATGTGTTATCTTTAGAACCTTACTATGTTAATTGAATGTTTTACATACATATGTTTCCTACACATGCTTGTCTCAGTGATTCTTGTTTGTATGCAAATATACTTCTGAAAAATAATTCTTTTCACATTTCCCTTTTTAAAGTTGCCTGGTTGAGTAATAACTGATTTAAAGGGCTATATCGGGGCTTTAAAATATTGATATTTAATTGTAGAGAATCATCGAATGTATTTAATGTATCCAAAAGTCATGCCATATAACTGATTTAGGATAACTAAATTTCAATTTGAAGGGACAAAAGTATCTTATTTTGTCACTGTAAGAATGCAGTTGAAATCTGGACTATATTCTAGTTTACTTATTTATTATATTAGCTCATTCAGTAAGCACTAGTCACATGTGGGCAATGCATAGTCTTGGGAGCTAAAACTAAGTGCTACATTGTCCCTTTTTAAAGGATACTAAGTTCTTGAAGCCTTCACAAAGGAGAAGACTGTATATGATTGCTTTGCATCCTCAGTGCCCAGAACATGGCTCAGACTTTGTCCTTCCACTACCATTAACTCAAAAAATTAAGTTTGTATTATAATTATTTGAGGTCACATTCTGTGCTTATATGTTTCACACATGCAGAATGTATAAGCATTAGTTCTTCTCATTGTACAGAGTCCTTCTGAAATTAGTACTCACTTGACTTGCTACTTGACAGTACTTTTAGAATTTTATGTCTTTCTTGAGCATAAGAATGTTGGAGCCTGTTACAACGGTACATATCTATAATCACAGTGGAGGAAGATGTTTTGCCCATGAGTTCAAGGCCAGACTGACCTGCATTGTGAGTTCCAAATAAGTCAGGGCTACACAATGAAATGATGTCTCTAGTGCTGGTACCACACACCCCCATCGCCTCCCACGCATAGCACAAAATGAAACAAAACACTGGAGTACAGCTCTTGGGAGTGAAAACTCACATAAAGTTCTGCTTCACAGATCCACTGTTTTCAATCTTGCAAAGCTTTATGTAAAAAAATTAATCACCTGAAAATGAAAAAGTATTTATTCTATAAATTCAGGATTATAAAATGGTACATGTATCTTTTTAAAAAGAAAACAAATAAAGAAAAACAACTCATCCTGAATGATCATTCATTAAAAAAAATGTCTGATAAAATGAAGGCACTAAACTAATTACACACTTACTTAAGACTAATCATAGTTAAGGAAGTTAATGGAAATGTTAACAAGAGTGTGGAGTGCTTATGGGGCATAGAGGAAAATGGCATTGTAACGTACTGGGTTAGTGTTGGACCAAAGGATGTACATTAGACATAACATGCAATTCGAAAGTTCTCCTTGTCCTGTCAGGATTATAAATCTTTGGTTGATGAAAAGCCCTTAATCTTACATAAGTAAATTGTGATCTGATTTTCAATGGATTCTCGTGGGTGTGTGCAAAAGAGATGGTTATCTAGGTGTTTTCAATCCCCAAGTACAGCAACAAAACTGACTCACGAAGAAGGCAAAACAAAATAGAAACTAGCTGCTCACTGAAGAGATTTCTGACACAGACGAAGACAGTAGATGGACTGTGTCTTTTCCAGACCCTTAACCACTTTGTGTTTCCTTCGGCCATTTGAATAGCATTTCGTTGAGGCTGCTTCGTTTATAAAATGGGCTTCTAAGCTAAGATTAATTGGAAATGTTTCAACACCCAATGGGATGTGGCAATTTGCATCTTAGTGACTAGGGATAAATCTTGGCTTTTCAGTTCGGACCAGTAGAACAGAATGATTGGATCACATTCTCATCTAAGAGGCGACCTTGGAATTCTGTTCTGTCTTAAATCACAGAGTTTGGCAGGGATAATTGATGGGTCTTTCTGGAGTTGTGCCATGTATTCTTAAAACGACATTATTTTTAGTAATATGACTAGTCCTCAAAGAAAACACATCTAGCTTTAGGCTCTGCAAGTTTACGATGATCATTTCACTAATACCGTGTAATTAGAAGTATCTGCTGTATATAGAAATAGACATCCCATGCACATTAATTGACTGGAAAGAAAATTCTTACAGAAGTTTGAAGATTATTGATAAAGAAATGGAGCTTAGTAGTCATAAAATGATTTCCTCTTAACTCAACTTCTACCCACTAAAGGTTAGTTTTGAAACCTAGAGAATCCTTGAAAGATTCTTTTCCTTGAGTTTCTGTGTTTTGCCAGAGGCACGATAAATTCACACAGACATATAACTATATGACAATTGGTTACACAAAGGTATGTGTGTCCTTTATCATGTAAACAGGGAGATGAGAGAAAGGGGAGTTTAAAAAAATAAGACTATTGTGAAATGTGAATGTTTTTCTTACTAACCAATTCAATTAATTATTTTGACCTTTTGGCAGGAAACACGATTTGCATATTTTTCCAGGCAGCAACAGGGCCTGCTGGGTAAGCAATTCTGATTTCAGATGGTAAAAGCGGTTTGGAGGAAAGATTTTCTCCCTTCTATAACTGAGAGCTAATTACAATAAGTCATTCCTCTGATACACAGAGTGGAGAATGGGATCAATGTTTTTGTATGGGCAGGGCTCCTAATACTTTGGGTCTATGAAATTCAGGAACGTGTGGTTTGATGATGTTTTTCTGGTTGTAAGGCACTGGCAGCCTCACATTTTTATTTCACTTGACAAAATAAAAAGCAGCTTGGTGACAGTAATAACTGGGAGGCAGATTAGACTGTTTGACCTAACTACATATGGCATTTTATAGTTTGCCTTCAGACAGCTCATCTTTTGAGACTTCCATCAGTACATAAAAGCAGAATTTAGCATTTAATGCTCTAATAACTACGAAACTTCTTGGGGTGGGGGGGAGACTACTTTGAGGGCACAAATCCCTCAGCATCAACATCTAACTTCAGCATTGCCCAACAAAGTCTCTCATTTGTACTTTCCACAGAGAACTGGATGCTTTAATGAACTAAGACACCAATTCATCTCACAACATCAAATGGTTTAATGCCTTTTTCTGTAACCTTGTCATTTTTTCCCTGTTGCATGTAAAACGTAACAATAACTATTTTTTTTTGCACAGAGAATAAATAATGACTTTGGATTCAGACGTCTGCAGATTTTGCATACATCATTTATGGTCTTACTGCAAATGAGTTTGTGACATCCAGCCTACAGGACTGTTGTATGGTTTTAAGAAGAAGACTGCATCAAACAGCTACCTAGAACCAGAGCCAATGACTGCCTTCAATGGTGATTTCCCTTGGTAAGGCACATTTTACCCTGACTTCATATTTAAGTTAATCAGAATAGGAAAGTAATTGTTAAATAATTACAGTAAAATACAATACAAGTAGGAATTATGAAGGTAGTAGAAGTTAAACTTTTCATGTGCAGGTTTGAAATCTTCATTATGGCGTGACATGCTCCAGAATCAATGTTTTAGTGATGACATGTTGAAATGAAATGACAGAGTCATCAATATATCCAGCTAGGAACAATGCGCTCGTGGCAGAATGAAGATGGAGCCTATAATACTGCCTTCCTTGGGGAGGAATGCTCTTAAGTCCTCTGACAGGATGCTTCCAGTCTGTCTGTCCATAACCTATTTCAGGAGGCTGAACAAATTCTCTACCTAAGTCTCACAGGAGCTTAGAGCTTCCAGGCTTACCTCTCAAACCTTCTGGACTGCCTCAATAATGGCAGTGGTAGCTTATTCATTCTGATACTGGCCATAGACTTTTCCCTGTATTTCTATACAATCTTATGTGCTGAATATCTTATGCTTTCATGTGTATGTGTGTGTATGTGTGTATGCGTGCAGACACACACGTGCCCACGCGCCCACGTGTGGTTATGTGTGTGCACAGGCACATGCAGTTGTGCGTGCCCATGTGCGTGTGTGGTTGTGTGTGTGTGTGTGTGTGTGTGTGTGTGTGTGTGTGTGTGTATGTGTGTGCACATGTCTTCTATATTTTTAGGATATAAGTTCCAGGTGGACAAACATACTTTTCTGTTCACTAACAGTTCTTCAACACATAAAATTTGAAACTGGGCAGGTATTTATGGCTGTTTGCTAAAAGTTTGACTAACCATTTATGAGTCGATACATCTTTTTTATTCTACATTGTTTCCTGTCCTGTTGGCTATGCATATATTCAGATAAGTGGCAATAGTGCAGTCATGAGAACTTTGTGGGAGTAGTGATCACACACACACACACACACACACACACATCTTAGTAAATTTTAAGAGTTTAATATGCAAATTAAACAAGCCTCATATTGGAAAGAAGCAGCATTCATAATCATACTTGCTAAGAACAAAAACAAGTAAAATAAGAGATTTCTTAATTATCCCATGACTCTCTCCACTCTTTGTAACAAACATGTGCTAAAACAGCCCTTCAGTTTCCTCAGATTCCTTTAAATGAGGAGTACTCCTCAGTCACACTTTGGCATTCTTGTCTTGATCCAGGGGAGAAAACCTTCATGAGTGTTTATAAAGTATGAGTACCCCACAGGTTAGGGGCCATGAAGAATACATCTTCAGTCCTGC
The DNA here is from genome assembly GCF_021556685.1 of Rattus norvegicus. Classification (NCBI taxonomy): domain Eukaryota; kingdom Metazoa; phylum Chordata; class Mammalia; order Rodentia; family Muridae; genus Rattus; species Rattus norvegicus. Next base: position 54,037,388 of record NC_141540.1, read on the forward strand.
TTCACATACAATTGCGATATTTTTGCTCCATATTAGAATTTAATGTGTGGGTTATATGCTACAGCATTCTTGTCGGTTTGTTTTTGAGGAAGATTCTGTTAGGTAGCCTAAGTTATCCTCAGAGCTGTGATTCTCTTGATCCATCCTCACAGGGATTCCAGGTGTGTGCCACCAAAACTATTTACATAGTTTTCACTGCATAGCCCTGTGCTTTTTTTAAATTAAATTTTGATTAGAATACAAAAGAATGACTTTCATTTGTTCAGGCAAAAACTGAGAAATAATCTGCCAGATTTGTATGAGACTTCTAACTCGGCAGATGACTCAATTCAATGTCTGCCCTCCCAGTTCTAGGATTTGAACTATAATGAACACCATGACCCAAGAGTTTAAAAACGGTATTAAAGCTCATCAAATATCTTTAAAAAGAAAATGAGGGGCTGGAGATGTAGCTTAGTGGTTAAGAGTACTGACTGCTCTTCCAAAGGTCCTGAGTTCAATTCCCAGCAACCACATGGTTGGTGTGTCTGAGGACAGCTACAGGATATATATATACATATATATATATATATGTATATATGTATATATGTATATATGTATATATGTATATATGTATATATGTATATATATGTATATATAATGTATGTATAATATATATTATATATATTATATAATTTCTTAAGAAAGAAGCTTCTAAGCACTTATTAGGTAAAAAGAAAACCAATTAAATCAAAAGTTTCTAATAAAACTATTTCTAAACCCAATTTGATTATAAAGTCAAGGTAACTAAAATGGTCACATATAAAGTCTGATGTGGCAAGTCATATCAGGCCTTCTTAGGACAAGAGACGCACGCCTTCGCATAGTCTTATGTATTGAAGATTACAATTCACATGCCACTATTCATAAAATATAACTGAATGTGTCCTGTCTCTTCTTAGCAAGGGATATTGATATTTTCCCTGCAAATGCCCATCAAAATATCTGCTAGCCTTTTCTTTTAAAGAGTTTCTAAGCAAAGGAAGCTCCTCTGTGTTTGATGCTGATCTGCATGTAATGTGAATTTTAGACTGAACATTTTTCCACCCTGGACAGAGTCAGAAAGAAGCTGACTGCTGGGGCACATGAGGCATGCTGCTTCTCCACATCATGGCTTAGGTTCTGTGAGAATGCACTATGACTGAAGGAACTCGTGGAGGAAAGGGCTTGTTTTTATTTTTTCTTTTTTAAATCAAACAAACAAAAAGTACCAAAACTGACTGTGAAGGAGGAGTTCCCATTTGACATTCAAAATTTTTAATGGCAGTTTTGAACATATATACTGATTTCCTATCAGATATAATTGAAATGACTTTTGCCAGTTTTCTACATTTAGAACTGTACAGAATTCACTCTGTACCCCTGTGGCCAAATGTAGCTGACTTTCTGAGTGAGCGTTCAGAAACTGTAAGCTGAGCTGAATAGTGAGATCACAATTGATGGTCCCTACTCGATGGTATACTCCCACAAATGGCTTTCGGGACCAGCATATCGGGTACGTCCAACTGAAATTCAAAACAGCAGATGGTGTCTGTCCGAGTAGACTACATGTCTCCTGTCTACTGCCAGGTAACAGAGTGTTGACTTTCTAAGGGGTCAGGATTTCATCACCATTGCAATTGGCAACCATCAAATTACTTTTTATTTCACTACTCATGTGAAAATGGCCACACAAATGGAAAATAATTTCTTGTCTACCTTCAATATAATTGAGTATATCTCTATTCAGCATATTTAGTCTGCCCCAATGGATGGTCTTGCACTGTCTAGAAAAACAAGTCTTAGGAAAAACACAATAATCTTGGGTGTTTTTAAGGATATTATTTAGTAGCACCTATTATAACTAATAAATTATTTTCATTTTTCCATAATTTAAACACTCTACAACTCTATTACCGTCTATTTTTGTAGTATTGGGGATCAAACTTAGGACCTGGCTCATACTAGCTAGTGTTCTCCCAGGAAGCTGTAACTCAAGCTTTACTTTACTGTCTCTAACGGTGGTTCTCAGTCTTCCTAATGATACAACACTTTAATACAGTTCTTCATGTTGTGTCTACCAGCCCTGCAGCCACTCTATCATTTTGTTGCCCCTTTTATCTGTAATTTTGCTACTATTATGAATTGTAATGTAAATACCTGATATGCATGGTATCTGGTATATGGCCTCTTTGGTGTCTCAACCTTTAGGCTGAGAACTACTGGTTTACAAGAAACACATACTCTAGACGATGTCTACATAAACCCCTACATACTATTTTCCTTATACAGAGTAAATAGAGATGCCCTGAGATGCACTCCACTTATTGAGCTTGCCTTTAATTGAAACTTTAACAATCTGTCTAAACATATGTATTTTCATGTTTAGAATCAGTGGCTATTAACATACACATAATATTAAGGCTTAAGCATCTTATATGGTCTTAGGGAATAGAGGTCTGGCAAAGCATTCAGATTCTCTCAAGGAAGAACGTGCTTAGAAGGACCCACCCATATTTCTTCTTCCTACTAAGAGTGTGCTCCGTTTTAAATGCCATGTCATAGATTTTGATCACGTGGATATGTGGAAGACAGGCCCTCAAGAATGTGGTGGGTGTCTAGGAGGAACACTGCTTGGTCTTTCACCATTTTTTGACAACTACATGAACAAATATTTGGACATGTTTTCATAACAACAAATTATCTCTTCCAATTACTCTCCAATTTACACTTGTGTTACTATTAACAGCTAGATTGTCCTTTCACACAAATAATAATGGCCTCAACCACTGAAATGAAAATCAAAAGCAGGCAAAGCTTAGTTTTCTTAATACTGGGACAGAAATGTTAATTACAGAGGATATTGAAATATAAAAGAACTCCCTTTGCTGTCTCCAATCTCATTTGAACTTCTCAGGGGTTTAAATATAGTGTTTACTTGGCAGATATTCATGTCTAGAAAATGAAGAAAAAGGAAAATACCACACCAAAGTAAAAATCTCAGATTCAGTAATCGACACTAAATCTTCATCAATCATAGACGACTGCTCTCGTTCAGGCAAAACTTCTTCCAAGAGGCCCACATTTAATTTGAAATGAATGTTTCTAGAAAATAGTTAATTTTTAATCTTCATAAAAATATTTGTGATTCAATATCAATTAGATAGAGAAACATATATACACACTTTTAAAATATCATGAGAAGTTTTGTGTAGAAAAGACACAGAATAAAAAAGTTAGGTATTGTTTAATAGAAATATCTCATAAAGGAACTTAAAATTGCATTCATGAAATAGAATGAAAAAGGAAAATATTATGTCAAGTGATTTTAATTGCCTTCTAGTGCTCTCAAAAAACCCATTAAAATTATATGCACATTTGACAGTGTCGAGTATTTAAATTAAGAGACAGGACTGCATCACCAACAAAGACCAAAATTCACATTACTATAAGAACAAAAGAGCAATTAATGTTTTTTACACAGTTGAGCTTTCTAAAATGTAAGTAGCATCCTGCCTCTAGGTGGTTTGCAATTCTCCATTTCACTTAGTGTCTGGTCTGCCTTTCTTTGTTTTCAATCTTATTTGAACTTCTCAGGGGTTTAAATATAATGTTTACTATATTTACTAGATTCAAGAGCTAGAGAAGGAAATACATGATGTGCACCTGTTCTCTGCACATTTATCTAATGCCCAAGTTCTACGTAGCCCTGGCTGTCCTGGAAATTGCTCTGCAGACAGGCTGACCTCAAACTCAGAGATTTACCTGCCTTTGCCTCATAAGAGCTGGTATTAAAGCATGCACCTACCATACCACTACCACCACCACCACCACCACCACCACTACCACCACCACCACCACCACCACCACGAGGCACATGCCACAGTTCTATTCAAACCTGCTTTCTTTCCAACTTCAGCAAAATCCCATGATCATATCTCTTTTGGGACCTCTGTAGTTCACTTCATTGAGAGGAGGACATGAGATCTTCCAATTGCTGTGTCTCTACAAAGATGGCTCCCTGGATTCTAATCTAAACTTAATCTCGGCACCATGTCATGCTCTATCCAATCCATTTTTTCTTTGTACAGACTAATACAGCTGATTTTACCATGTCTACTTAGGTATTAATATCTGTCTTCTCATGAATATAAGTTTCAAGAGCATAGGTGCTTATAAATATATAGCTGGTTTATAAATCCAGTCTTAGCAACAGTAGAGAGGAATAGAACTGATTTAAACATTTGTTAAATAAAAAAATTATATAAGTAAGCATATTTCAGTGATTTATCCCCATCAACATAGTTATCTTTCCAAGAAGTCATGGAATCACAGCTATCTTGGTACAGCCTTCTTAGTCATCTGCATGCATGTGTCTACTAGCAACTTTCATAACTGCCCACTTCATTAATATGCTTCATAATACTTGTATTTGTTCTTGCTTTTGACACTGAATTGGTGCTATTTTAAATCTGTATTAGAGAACTGGCTTCTCATATAATTCTTAGCTTGTGTTTCAAACACAACTTACATTAAAAAAAAAAAACTAGGAGGCACACTCAATTTTAGAACCAAAACAAGGAATTCTCTCCAAATGGTCTTTATATTATAAAATCCTTTATCTTGTCTGTAAATTAATCCATTGATAAAATTACTTGGGAGGATGTGGTGGTGTAGCTTAATGGCAGAGAGCTTACCCAACATACATCAGTTCTAGTTTGGTCTGTGGGAGCAAATAAAATAAAAAGTATTTTGTACTTTCACTAAAATAGTATTAAAATATAAAGTATGCAAAGTATATCTGAAGAAATGTTTCACACAATGTTTTAAAAAACTCGGAAATATCAATTATACTAATATTATATATTAAACAAAGAACTTGATTTTTTATTGGATATTTTTTAATTTATACTTTAAATGTGATCCCCTTTCCTGGTTTCCCATCCACAAACCCCTTATCCCCTCCCCCTCCCCATTCTTCTAATGAGGGTGCTCCCCCATCCATCCACCCACCATTTCCCACCTCCCTGCCCTGACATTCCCTTACACTGGAAGGTCCAGCCTTGGCAGGACCAAGGGCTTCTCACATTGGTGCCCAACAAGGCCATCGTCTGCTACATATGCAGCTGAAACCATGAGTCTGTCCATGTGTACTCTTTGGATAGTGATTTAGTCCCTGAGAGCTCTGGTTGGTTGGTAGTGTTGTTCTTGTGGGGTTGCAAATCCCTTCAGCCCCTTCAGTCATTTCTCTAATTCCTCCATTGGGGACCCCATTCTCAGTTCAATGTTTGGCTGTGAGTACTCCTTGCCTTTGTATTTGTCATGCTCTGGCAGAGCCTCTCAGGAGACAGCTATGTCAGGCTCCCCTTAGCATCCACTTCTTAGCTTCATCAATATTGTCTGGGTTTGGTAGCTGTATGTATATGGGCTGAATCCCCAGTTGGGGCAGGCTCTGAATGTCCATTCCTTCAGCCTCTCCTCCAAACTCTGTCTCTGTATCTCCTCCTATGAATATTTTTGTCCCCCCTTCTAAGAAGGACTGAAGCATCCACACTTTGGTCTTCCTTCTTCTTGAGCTTCACATGGTCTGTGGATTGTTTCTTGGGTATTCTGAGCTTTTGGGCTAATATCCACTTACTAGTGAGTGTATACCATGTGTGCTCTTTGTGATTGGGTTACCTCACTCAGGATAATACTTTCTAGTTCCATCCATTTGCCTCTGAATTTCATGAAGTAATTGTTTTTAATAGCTGAGGAATATTCCATTGTGTAGATATACCACATTTTATGTATTCATTCCTCTCTTTTAAGATAGGCATTAAGTTTCCAAAAAAAAAACTTCTTGAATAAGACACACACACACACACACACACACACAATCATCTAAGAGGGAAAATATTAACATGTCACAATACAGTTTAAAACCTGCAGTTTAAATAGATGGCATCTACCTTCAATACTTAAATTATACCTAACATTGATTTAAAAAATCATATATAGACATTATCATACAGATTTCTGAGAAAGCATTTTTGCCCACTTGCCCACTTTGTAGTTACTTTTTGCTTGCAATTCCTCTAACCAACGTTCTGTATTGCTTAGATGTTTATATTTATGTGTCACACTGTGCACTGCCTTGAATGTTTTTCACTCTGTGCCAGGCACTATTCTAGTTTCACCAGGATACTTTAAGGACAGGGTCGAGCCCCCAACAAAAGAGGCACTTAAAAGAAACTTACCAGTAATCCTCACTATGAAAAGAGCTCAGTGATAACATTTAATCTTACATCTTATTTAAAAGTGGTTCTATACAGTGGACAGGAGGTTCTTGTGCTGGTTATTATTTATAAAAATATTACAGAAGAACTGGCTAAGTCCAAGCCATCAATAATCAATAAAGGTCAAGTAAATTCTAGGTATATTGTATTCCATCATGGAAAGGGATTAAAGAGATAGCTCAAAGCAAGGTGAACGAAATATTGCCGTATTAAAAGTCATGTCGTTGTATCCCTCTCATAGACTTGGAATCAACTCTTGGGGAAGGTGATCTGTTATAAATGTCCAGTTCAACCGGACAGTTGGCCTGGGACCACTTGAAGAGACAGATGCTAAGGAACAGCAGTAATGTGTGATGTTAAAATCCTATTTCCCCTCCACGTGAAATCACTGTCAAAGTTTTGCTTTTTCTTTGTAAATCATGCTGAATTCGCCTGCAGGATCAAAAATATCTGTGCTTCTGTTCTCCAAAACCCAGAGAACAGCAATGAGCCAGCTGGCAGAGCCCGCTGGCTGCCTGCCATCGTCGGCTGAGGTTGCAATGTGGTCCCGAGGGGAAAAACAATCACGAATTCTGTTTAACTAGAGCCATAGAATGGCATTTGTTTCTTGATGGACTGTGGGTCTATTACTAAGACAAACTGGATTAAAGCCATTCAGATCCTACTTTCTGTGACTCTGGGAAGATCAGAGGGCCGAGGAAGTTTCCAGAATAGAGATTAAGTTTGTTTGTCAGTCTTCGACACAGTGATGAAACAAACAAATGGAAGGTAAACATTCAGAAGCCAACATTTCTTTTTTTTTTAAGCCACCATTTCCAATTGAACTATTTCAGCTTGCTACAGGAATTCCCGAGAGGTGAGATGATAAAGAAAAGCATTAACAGTGTTTCTGTTAGGCCTTTCCTCCCAAATACTGGTAATTATTAAGGCACTTCTAATCTCCAAACAAGGCTATGCAGCAGTACATGGCTTATTTCAATTTCACAGATGAGAAAGAGGAGAGCAGATCGAATAACCTACTCAGCACTGCAGTAGGAGCGCAAAATACAGGGACGTTTTGCCACACAGGGGAAATATTTATAAACTACAATCACTGGCATCCAAGCGTTATGGATGCCTTAGGAAATTGGCTGGTAATATAGGGCTTTTCAGTTTGGAATCTCTGTCTTCTCAAGGAGTAAATGAGGAAGACCATGCAGGAGCTCTGAGTGGCCTCCATGCTTGGGCTCACTTTCCACCTTGGTAATTTCAGGTCTGCCCTGGAGGATTTGTGATCACACTCTCTATTTAATACAACGTAAGAGAACACTAAAGGCTAGGCATAGCATCTCCTAGGTAACATAGTATTTCTAGATGGAAAGAGTATACTTCCAAGTTTCAAATTTGAAATTTATCTTTACTTAATAATGGGTCGGTGCTAATTGTGGAAGAGCTGGAGTTGTAATTTGTATATATATATATATATATATATATATACATATATATATATGTATATGTATATACACACACACTATACATACACACATATGTATGTACATATGTATATATATTATCCTAACACAGAGACAGTCTAAGTGCTTAATAAGTTTTATAGATTCACTGGACTATAACTGAGATTGTCAGTGTTTGGAATGTGCCTTGAATAGGTGTCCAGTTATCATCAGACTCCTTTTAAAGGATCAGGATATACCACACCTGTGTTTCTACACAAAAATCATAGGTTGCCATTTTTGGGGGCTTGCAAGGTTTCATCAAATAATGAAGATACCCTCTTTCTGATCTGTATAGTATCCAAGCCTTGTACATAAACAATATTCATGGAAAAAACAAAACAAAACCAACCACATAACTACCTGCGCCAGTTAATGTTGATGTCATATTTGCAGGATCTAGGCTCAACCATGATGAAACTTCTGTGTACATCTGTTAAGAGTTGAGCTAGACCTTGTTAGCTTGTTGATGCGTGTGAAGGATTTTGTGGATTGGATACTTTAATTAAAGCTGGAGGACTTACTTTGTACATGGGCAGTACTCTCATAGACTTGGATGTTGGACAGCATAAATCTGGGGAAGCAAGCTGAGCATAAAGCAACTATTGTTCTCTTCTTCCTGACTGTGGACACAACAGGATCTTCTGCCTCAAAATCCCACCATGATGGGCTGCACCCTTGAACTGTCCTCTAAATAAACTCCTCTGTAAAAGTTGCTTTTGTCAAGACATTTTATCACAGCAACAAGAACAATAGTTAATACAATTAATTATTCAGAGGACTCTCATTACTAATAAGTACATTCTTATGTTGGTACCTTTGAAGTAAGAGAAAAGTACTTTTTGTTTTCAGCTAAAAACCATCATTAGTAGTACACTGGTAAAAATAGGCCTCGATATTAATCAAATGATGTATTTATGAAAGTAAAAAGGCTGGTATGCATCATAGATTAATTTATTCATAATGGTGTTGTGGCTTTAAATAAAGTGTTTGTTGGGTATTTTATAATATATGTCTAACAAATGCAAGTTTGAAATAAAATAGACCTTGAAAATGTTTGCCTGCAATGAACTGTGAATGTATTCATGGGTTTACTAAGTATTCAAAAAAGGACTTGTGGATATGATTTAAGAGTTTGAGATAGAAGAAAGAAAAATTTTGTAAATGAAGATTTTTGGTAACGGGAACTAATTTTGCAGAAGAGCATGTTTTATAGGTTGAATTTTAATTTCCTTAATATTCTTTTAAAAGTACCAAACAGTAAATGAAGCATCACTGCTTTTACCTTCAAAAAGGAGAAACAAGAATAATTATGATAACTTCTTTTCACATTTTTAATATCTTAAGGTATACCATATATTAAATTATTTTAAGTAAAAAGTTAATGGCTTTCATACATGTATTATAAGCACTTAATGGAAATATCATTAACTCTTAAATTATGACTATCATAATGGAAGATATTTTCTCTCCTGATGTGGATGTCTGAGTTATTTCCAATTAAGCTCATAATTTTAAGTTTCAGAAGATTGTCTTATAAAGAACAACATTTAGGTTAAACTGGAATAGTTACAAGTAAATATTTTATAATAAAGTTACTTTTGTTCACTGACCTCATTTTTTTATTCAACGCAACTATAATATTTACATATGTAATATGCACAAAGGCGTTTTTCTGGTTGTTTATTATATACCTCTTCTCTCTTCTAAGTGTCTTTTTATGTGTTTTTTTTTGTAACGTTAGTGGGGACACTGTACATTCAGTGTTGATGGCAGTGGGACCAACCTGTTCTTTTCACAAAATGCAAGCAGTAAGAAAAAGCACAGGAAAGAACCATACCATTCTCAGTGCACCAGAGTGCACAAAAAGGAGCTGCATGATATTAATACCACCTCAAATATTTAGGGTACAAAGATGAACAGAGGGGATTTCTGAGAGGTAAAGTGGGATTTCCAGAGACAAACTCATTTATACATACAGTTCAGACTAATTTAGTTACTAAAAGTACCTAAGAATGTCTTAGTTACTTTTCTATTCTTGTGATAAGACATCATGACCAAGACAGCTCATAAAAGAGAACATTTAACTTGAGGCTTATGATTTCAGAGGGTTAGCATTTGGGGAAGGAAGGAGGTCATGGCAGCAGGTTGGCAAGCTCGGCAGTAGCTGATCACTCTCATCAAGAGACACAGGCACCACTGTGAGGCAGGGAGAATGAAAGGTGTGAGGAGGGCCTTTAAATCTGTCCAGGTTGACAAACCTCCACCAATAAGGCCACGCCTCTTAATCCTTCCCACACAGTTCCACCAGCCTGACTCCAAGTATTCAAATATATGAGCCTATGTGGGACATTCTCACTAAAACCACCACAAAGACTCTATATGAAACTGGTCTCTGTGCATTATGCAGCATCTGCCTTTTAAGGCTCGTTCAATGACTTCCATTTTATTCTTGAGAAAAAAAAGACTAAAAAAAGCCAATAACCTCCCACTGCTTGACCACTAAACACCTGAGGTTTCTTCCTGCCTTTCATGTCTTGCATCCATTTTTGTTCATCTATGACGTGCCATTTTTATGAAGTCCTCAGTCTAGGTGTTCAGATGGAATCCAAGTAGTTACTGATGCTACCATGTACTGCAGCGTAGGTCTCAATATCTGAAGAAAATATCTTGGTGGTTACTTTAACTTTAATGTCTTCCTGTCTTTGTTAGACTTAGGATTGGCTGTCAAGTATTTTATGTATATCACAAGCATTCATTTGAGTATCCTACAGCAAATATCCAGACAATATTTACAATTCGGCAGAACACACAAATCAACATGAGAAATCTTTTACATAATTATAAATATTTAAAATTTATGATAATGAAAACGAAAATGTTTCTGTAACAGCATTTTATTTTTTAAATCAAAATGCTGTATTTCAAGGTACCATTATTGGGTAGGAGGTACACAAATACTAACTCTTTGGTAACTTCTAAAACAAAAATTATGTTACTTTAAGCATTTGACAGAATAAACATTATAACTGAAGACTTTTTTTGGTTGTTTCATTTAATTTTGAAGACTTAATCTTACCATCTTAAATGTCATAAATTACTTTAATGAGTAGGCTTTTATTATCTTTTCACATTTTAAATTAAATGATCTTATTTCTCAAAAGAATCTATTTTATTATGAATAATTCATTTCAATAAATAGCTATTTTTAATGTGTGTTTTGTTTTTAATTCTTTGGGGAAACTGAAAAGACCTACTAACATTTCTGGGTAATATAACTAACATATTAACTTTTTAACTTTAATATTTTAACTGGCAAAATTAAATATGCTTCCAATATACACATTTTATTACATATGAATACATTTAGAACATTTAAATCATCCAATGATCTCTACTTAACAAATATAGTACATAGCATAATGTATAATATGTAGTATAGTATATAATATGCAATAAATAGTTTTATATATAAATGTTATGGAATAGCTAAACCAAGGTAATGTGCATTTTTCTATACTTAAAATTTGTAGTGATGAAATGCAAATGTAACTTCATAAATTTTCAAATATGTAACCTACATAACATGGTGAGTGAAGTCATCATGATGCACAGTAAGTCCCTTTAACTTAATCTATTCCTTAATGGGAGTTCAGGCTCTAACTAACATCTGTCCAAAGGCCCCAACCTTCAGCATAGAACTCCCCAAGCAGGCTAGGCTGACTGGCCAGCAAGTCCCAGGACCTACCTGTTTCTGTCTCCCCAGTACTAGGATTATAACATGCACAGAAGCAGCAAGTCTGGTTTTTTAAAATGTGGTGTTGGAGATCTGAACTCAGGTTCTTATGCTTATTCAACAACCACTTTATGTGCCATCTATACGAGTTCTAAGCTGAATTCCCTGGAATTCCACTTCGATTCTACATGCAACTGGGGTCGTGTGTATTTATTTTCTCCTGTCTGGCATTGGAAGCTGTTATATTAATAACTAGCTCATAATTAGTTCTTACTATTGTCAGCTCTCTGATAAGCATTTAATAGGTGCTGTCTTATTAAATGCTGACAAGTCTCTGTAGCAAATAATATTATTGTGATGTTCATTTGCTGGTGAAGAAACTAATGCTAAGAGTGAGAGAGAAGGGTAGAGATTCCATGTCACATAGCTAGGAAGGCATAAGGTTTGGCTTCTGCCAGGATGAGTCTAGGATGAGAGCAGTTGCTACTGAGCTTTTCTCGCTGGAGAAAAGTAATTAAAGTCACAATTATGAATACATAATAAGATTAAGATGGACATTGTGGTACACACCAATAATCCCAGCAAGTGGGAGGCAGAGGCGGGAGTGTCAGGTGTTCGAGGACCTTCTCAGCAACACAGAAAATTAATGACCAGCCTGAGCTACAGGAAAGATACTGTCTCAAAAAATGCATAAATAAAACGAAGCCAAAGCTAAGATACATAACCAGAATAAATATATCCAAAGCACTGCAAAGAGAACATAACATCAAAGAGGAGGCGAATTTGGAGAGACCTAGAATGTCTGTGAAGGAAAATTTCAAGGCAGAATACAGGCATTTGTCCAGGTGTTGGATCTCCTGAAATGTCACAGGTCTGAGGACCATTTTAAAAAACAAAATATCGAAAGCAATACGAATGCAATGCTAGGTAGGAAGAACATTGGACCTTTGCTAATTGTGGAACATATCTCTGCCCTTTCAGGAAAGGAGTCTTCATTGCTAACCTCTCTGTTTGTCTACATCTCTGGAAAGGCTCTTCAAGAGAAAGGCTAAAGGCTGAGTTACTGAGCAGAAACTGAATGGAAAACCTTTTCCTTGTCTTGGCATTAGCAAAAACATGTGTCTAAAAATACACTTAAACTCATTTCTAACTATGTCTCCTGCTGTGTATTTCTTGGTTTATCAATGCAACACAAGGTAACTTCCAGTCTTAAATCTATCTGTCCTGTTAGGCTGTATGTTTATTTAAGAGATGTTAAGTCTAGTCATACATCAACACTCACCGTACCAATTGTAAGAGCACTCATATTAAATTTGATTTGGATGAAAGCCTTGATATTATTGTCACTGTCTCCTGATAGCATGGACTTCATAATATCTGTCTGATGCTTTTAATTTTTTGAATAGCTAACAAACGTTACTGCTTAAACACTTACCTCAGTGCAAATGGGAAAATATGCCTACATGAACTGGGTTTGAAAGTTACACTTAAAGTGGATTCCAATTTTGCATACAGTGGGGGGTTTAAAAAGAGTCTTAAAATATTATTGTTAAGGTAATGGTATAGCTCAGTGGCATAGTATACCTTGTATGTACAAGACCCTGGGTTTGAGTATAAGAAAGAGAAATTGGCTTAGATTCTCCATAACTTTTTTTCAGGGTTAGACAAATACATAGTTAACATCTATTAACCATTTCATCAAGTCTGTTACAGGCCAATAAAAAGTAAAATAAAAATAGATTAAGATTAAAACCATGATTTGTAAATATAGAAAAGGAACAAAATTGCCTTCTATTCTTACTGCTGCTGTTAATAAATTGCTTATAAATTCTAGGAACTGTACCTACCCAGTCTATGCATACTGGTTACAGTGACTAGAATTGTAATGAGAGCTGGCAAACACTCTGGACGTTCTAGTTCATTAGCAGAGCAACTCATCTGAAAACTTAGTTAATGTAATGAAAGCATTACATTAGATGTCTTAGACATCTAATATTAGATGTCTTATTTTTCTAATTCAAAACTTTGGCATAAGTATGCCAGAAGTTCACTGTCAAGGTGACTTACATTCAGTGATTCCTACAATGTTATGAAATTTCCAATATGAATTTCCCTCACTGTTATACATCATTGACTGTTTCTGCTGGAGAGAACTGAGTGAGTGAATGTACAGCTAACTCACATATATAGTTGTGTCTCACAAATACCAAGATAGGCTTCACTTTTCTTCCCCATTTCACTCCAAGTATTTATTTTATTGAGCGACAAGTCAGACCATATATAGAAATGTTATTTTCTATAGCAAAACAATATATTCCCCCTGTGTGAATCTGAAACTCTGATAGTGTCAATATTAAAGTCATGGTACAGCAGTGGGGAGAGGGAAATGAGGCAAGCATTTGTCTTCTGGGCTAGTAACTATTTTTGAGACAGATTCTCACCTCCAACCTAGTGAGTGGCCTGGGTTCAGCTTAAGATTCACTGGCTTGCTCTTCTACTGAGATTACAGGCATATGTCACCATATTTGATGACTTCAGTCACCAATATTTTCCATGTTTCATAGCATTAAAGATTGGGCTAAAACACGTTTTGGGCATTTAATTGCAATGGCTAAGCCGTGGGCTGTTTGTTGGTAACTAAACTAATTTTTAAAGAGTATTATGTTCAAAAATCAATAGGTGCTGTATTTTAAGTAATAATAAATTTGTACTTTTAAAAATAATGGTAAGTTTCCAAGCTCAGATATTTAAATATGGTATGTTCATACCAGTGAATCCAAGAAAAGAGGCTAACACCTATGTTCTCATTTCGTTTACCGGAATGTGCAGATCATCATTCCCCTGGAACCATCCTTTTTGGTTCATATTCAGCAAGAACTCATTAAATGCGTAGTTCAAGTATATCTTACAAAATATGGGAGGACAACTAAATATCCTGCCTTGATCCTTAGTTGACAGCACAGAGAAACAGCTAATAAATCAAGACAGTCAAGAGTAGCGTAAATAGAAACCAGCATATATATGTATGGCATGGTCATGAATGCATTCATTGTTACCTTTGATGTTGTAGAATCTCCTGAGCATATTCTCCACGTAGAGATGTGACTTAGAGTAATTCTCAACACTTAAACCTCCCAGGACTTGGTTAGCAGATCCAAGAAGCCATTCTTGAGATACCATTGCATGACCTGGTAAACCTGGTGGATTTCACTCAGCCTTTGAGGAGGAGATGCTAATGAAAGTCAACTATTGGGTATCACCAAAACTGTGATCTGTGGTCTTTCTCCAGAGCACGACTCAAACTGTCATGGATTGTGGAGGGCTTCTAGGAATTGGGAGCCACTTCTAGGAATTTGGCAGGAATTTGACATTGGTCTAGGACAAAGTAGTAGGCTCAAGGTAAATACAGCCAAGGAATGTATTGTATTCCTTGTATCTTGGTCATCCTGATAAACCCCTAAACACAGTGACCAGGGGACTTTGTTTATTGCCTTGTTTGATTACTTTGTTTATTGCCTTGCTTGTTCCTCTATTACTTTGTTTATGCCTTAGGACTGACTATATACTTTGTGTGTATCTAGAATGATATAAAAGCAGACTGGAAAAAAACAAATAAACCCACTTCAGCTTCAGAACTGGCTGAAGTCATGTTATAGTGTTGTCTAATTGTCTTTTTCTTCTCAATCCTCACTCCCTCCCTCTCTCGAGGCCCTGTTGACTGACTGAGCTGGCTTGGTCAAGGGACTTCTTTGGACATCTCTGACAAATTTTCCTTTCATCTTACATTCATGCTTCAAGTTCCAAGATGTCTGAAGTTTTACAACTTGCAAAGGTCCCAAAAGAGAACTATAGCTAGAAATAAATGCTCAATAGCTATTATTTTACTGTTACTGCCCACCAACTTTTATTCAAGACTTTCTTGAATAAACTGCTACCTTACACAACAGGTATGGGAACCCAGAAAGCCTGCTGGCGAACAGAATGCTTGCATAAGCCAGTAACTAGGTTTTCCATTTCTGACTCAAATAATGAGGGTCTCTAAATCTGCTTTTATATAAACAGGAAGATGATGATACATAATTGTGTCCTAGTAACTGGGAAAAATATGTGAAAGTGTTTTTCACAGCATAATATTGCAACATTTGTGGTTATCAGTTATATGTCATTCCCCTCCGAGAACCACGCTGACGTCTTAAGAAATCAGTGACTATCAAGAGTCCATTTGGCGCCTAATGATCTAGTTTATGAAAACAAAACAAAGCAAGGTAATCAATGAGCTAACCACAAAGAACACTTGGTCCTGCTTACAATATTATGAGATAGGTGAGAAGATAAGTTCACACAGAATCAATACAATTGACTCTCAATGAACAATCAATATATCTAATATGTGTGTGAGGGGTTAATGTTGACGTCACTCTAGCTGATGGTTGCTTTTTACCCAAGCATTGAAGATGAAGAATTACTCAAATCAACTAGGAGGAAAGAGAACAGAGAGGTAGTAGAAATGCCAACAGATTTGGCGGAATAGACGGGAAGGGGTAGGTGGATGGGTAGGGAACACCCTCACAGAAGAAGGGAGGGAGGGTGGGATATGGGATTTATGGATGGGAAACAGGGAAAGGGAATAACATTTGAAATGTACATTTTAAAAAATATAAAAGAAAAAAGTAAAAGAAAGATGGATAAAGGAAAAAAATACAGAAAGAGGTTTTTAGAGAAGGGAGACAGTACTGACATGAGAGTGAGACCCAACGACATTGCAGTTGATAAAACCATGCAGTAGGGAAAGGGAAGATTATACAATGTGGAAGAAGTGAGCTGTCTAGTTCTAAGTGCCCTAGTTCTGACATGATCCTGGGGAAATCAACTGGGAAATGTCAACATTGTTTCTTTAAATCAGATAATATAAAAGCTCAGTGAGAAAACGCACTGGTTATACTTTAAAAATAACCCTGAATTATAAATGAAGGTCAGGATACATTTACAATATGATTTGCTATTAAGTAACTGTGATATTTTCTCTGGTAATTGGACTGCTGTTTTTAACTGTGTATATTATGATAGCCATTGATATTAGTCGTTAATTTACAAATAATGGTTTAATATTTTCAGACATCAGTCAGTTTTTTACAGCCTATTTCACAGTAGCCAAAATATAAATGTAGGACTTGGCCATTCAATATTTCACCCTATGAAAATTAATAGTGCCTCCTATATTCAATAACTTTTATTTCATTATAAATCAAGACTGCCCTCATCATGGGCTCTTTATTATGCTCCCAAACACTGATCAATATAAATCCCAAGGCTCTCTTGATGCTCTTTCCCTATAAAATGGAAGTCTCAGACAATCTTTATCAGAAAAAGTCTCCTGTCTAAACTCACAGGATGCTTCAATCTTTCATTTCCTTTATGATTCCTGAGTCTCTTCTTTCCGTGGTGCACACCCATTCACACTCATTTGCATCCTGCTATTTATGGTATGGACCCTACCTCAAAGGGTCCTTACCTTTAGGGATGTGTTATGCCTATGTTTTCAAACCTACTTTGTGAATCTTAAGCTTTTCACATTGGGATGAAACCTCAGTTTCTTCTTCCATAAGCATATGAAAATATACACACCAGATTTTCCATTTAATTTTAGAGAAAATACTCTGAACTCTCAAGGAAACATGATCTGGTGAGATAGCTCTGCGTGTAAAGCAATTTGCTATGTAAGGCTGATGGACTGTTAGGTCCCAGGGATTAGAAGGAGAGAACTCAGTTCATCAATCTGTTCTCCATGTGTCCACATACATATATACACATAAACACACACACACCAATACATAAAAAATAAACATACACTATGAATAAGTAAATAGATAATTTTAAATAACTTAATTCTTAAAAAGCACCCCAGAGTGAAATAAAAATTCAGTATATACTTCTGTAGGTTATTAATCATAGATAGTTAATTTTCTATTGGTTTAATAAAATTAATTCAATTAGGCATTCTGAGAGAACTGAGAATATTAGTGATGATGTCAAGAGGGAAGAGAGTAGGGGATTTGAAAGAAAAACAAAAGCTTTCACCTTAAAAGTTAGCATAAGCATGGCTGACTTTTGGCATAATGCTTTGTTACCTTGGACATAATTCTCTTTTTAATAGTTTCTTTCACTTTTGAGATCATAATATTATTCCATCATTTGCCTCTTTCCAAAGAGGGTTGAGCTAGACTGACCCCATGACAGGCTGTGAGATGCCAGTGCAGGAGAGTAGGCCTAAGTTTCTGTTTCCCAAAACTGTACAAACCAGTTTCAGGAAAAAAAGACACAGCCTGTGGGCAGCCATTCAGGAGCTACATGACCATCTGGCCTGAGGCAAGAATAGTCAGTCAGCAATGGTTCCAGAAGGTCCCTAGACTTGACTCACAGCAAGGTTTTAGAAAACCCCTAGAGCCCTGTCCAATCCCAGAGCCACCTGTACCCCTAGAGATAGAGCCAACCAATTAGGATAAAGGTCATCTGCCTCCCTCAATTCCCCTAATTTGCCTAAACCGAGCCTTTGCACTCTCCTCTGGGTCACCAGTTTGATGAATGGTTGATCCTGCACGCTGGTAATTTCAGAAGAATAAACACTCTTCCATTTGCATACCATTTGAGTCTAGGGCCTTCATTCAGTGATTATAGACCCGAACATACCATTCCTCTCTCCCATCTATGCTCTTTCAAATTCATAGCCTCTTTGCAAAATTTTTTCTTCCATTTAAGTATTTTATGTACATATTTGCTCTTAAATACACAAATACAACTTTTCCAGTCTATATAATCTTCCTTGTACCGAAAGGCACAACCACATTTGAGAAAAGATCAGTTTGCTTTAAAAGGAAAACCCGTTAAATTTTTGTCTTAAAGAAAGGGATACTTGTTGCATTAACATTTTAGTGTTTCAAAAGAATGCACATAGCAGCCACTACACATATATTCAATAATATCAGTATAAACTATTGTTTGGGAGAAAAAGATAAAGAAGGTTTTTTTCATATTTGATGATACATGTTCTAATTAATAGAGTCGATAAGGGTCATGTACACCTACAGGAGAAGGTAGAAATATGTCATAAGATTCTCCTTAATACCAATGGAAATCCTTCTAAACCCTTTTTACTTTGCTGAATAGAGGTGTCCAAGGCCCATCACAACATTTGCATAGATTATAAAACCCAAATACCTGAACCCTAAGTAAGTGGGGATTGCTTGTCTTCCACGGCTTAACCTGCCTGCTTTCTCTATTGCTGTAAGAAATGCTCAGCTGACCACCTTTCTCTGAAAGTATTTTGTGAGTCTTTCCTAGGTCTTTAACTGCATTATAATCTCTCTGAAGGAAAAGCAAAGACATTTGAAGGAAGCTTTCTAGTTAGTCACCTGAATTCGGGCTGGCTTTACATTAGGCGATGGATAAATATTGCGCGGCAGAAACATCTGGAGAACAGGCTAAGCAACGCAGATCCTCACAGAAACCCGGATCTTAGCTACCTTTCGACTGCAAAGTTTTTGTTGCCTTTGAGTAGAGTGGGCAATAGGTGACAGTTAATTTTAAAGTATTGTATCAAGTATCTTGCAGCTTTCCAAATAAGCCTTCAGTGGAATGATACCATTTGTTATCTTCATACAGATGGCTTTCTGCTTAAGGTGAAACCAAATAGAGAATATTAAGAAGTAAAAGCATTTTCCCTCAATATAATTTTCCAAAAAAAGCAATAGCGGATCAGGTGCTTTGTGGAGGTGTTTCATCGCTTTCAGAACCAATTCCACTCACTCTAAATTCATGAAGCCTTAATGCATCTTTTTCTGACATCAGATAGTGTATCTAGTGTCTTTCAGGCATAGAACAAAAGGTGAGGTTTTTTTTTTTTCCTGCCACACTTCCAGATGCCTAGAAGTTAGGCCCAATTTTATCTACTTGCCCAGAGGCAACACATTTGCTGACAAATGGATGGAGAAAGCACATAAACCGTGCTAAAAATAAAATCAAATCAGTGTTATAAATTGGACCACGTATGAGAGGTGTTTAGCTCCGCTCTTAATAAAAACAAGAAAACGACATTCCGAGGCATCGGCAGCCTGAGCTGCCCACTGCTTTGCTAATCCAGTGGCTGTGAAGTCTTCAGAAATGCACAGAGAGAAGAACATCTGCAGTAGTATTTCTTCAACACAAACCTACGAAGAGGAAATTCTCTCCTTGTTTCCATCCGTGCTCTAGCTGCTGAACCGTCTTTTCTAAACGATCCTTCAAGACTCTAAGTTGGATCACATGATGGTTCCATTCAAAATCCACCATGCTCCCCAGCCCACATCTCAATCATCACAAAGCCAACATGCCCAGCACCACACAGAACCATGTGTCCTTGGCAGAGCTTCCTCGGCTCACTCTACCTCACAATGACCTTTGTTTTCCTGTGAGCCAGGAGGTATTGGACCACCTTGGTTCTGCCTCTGCTACAGGCATTTATTCACATGTATTAGCCATCCTGTTGCAGAAGGCATCCTTTTTCCATCCTCCCACACTGGCACACAATATTGACAGAAGAGAGTAAAGAATTCACATCTTACCTTGGATGCAGAGAGGAGACTTGATTAGCAAATGTCAGTTGAGCAAGGTTCCTATTACCAAAACTGTACATGAAGTGTAGGAGTTAAAGGGGAGATAGAATGACTGAGACGGGCATGGGAAGGACCAAAGCAACAGGGCTAATTCACTCAGCACTATCCACCAGGGGTTTGTAAATGCTTCCTTAGTAAATTCCCACAGTATCCTGTAAAGTGGGCATCTGGGGTATGGTTAGAAACAAAACAGAAAGCATCCAGCATCCTACAGAACGTAAGGTCAGTCTGAATCAGTGTGGTAGTCATGGAGTCCTCATTCCTTAATTCCATAATTTAATGTAATGTTACTGGAAAAAAAAAAGGAGAAATACACACAGCATCTCGGGGACATCTGACAGTTACTTATTCTCTAATGAAAAAATCAACTAATCAGAAATGCTTAAAAATAATATCTGTTTTCATCTCTGTAACGGCTTCACTATTTTGTCCTTATCCAGAATATCTGGTTTTCAGACACATTTTGAAGATGTGTTTTCACACCCAGAGGATGCAAGATCACAGACTGTTCCCAATTATGAAGAGAAGAAACAAACAAGGAAAGAAAAAAATCCGTGTTGCTATGATTTTGAGAGAACACAAGCTATCAAAATAATTGGGGGGAGAATCTAAGTTAAAATTTTATCAACATTTATTTAGAGCCTATCTCTACATCCTACTTCAAAATTCCTTCGACTAAATTTAGTCTTGTTAGTATTCCCGTCTATTACATATGAATCTGTAACATACTACTTTCAAATAAACTAAGTATTCAACATTTGTCAAACAAATTATACTTAGGGTTTCCAAAAATATAAAAAATGTTTTCAAAAATTCCTCAAAGGATTCTACCACACAATGTTTGCTGACCCTTGACATTTCAGGGGGCAAGGTGAAAACTGGTTCCCTTTATAGCACTTGGAATTGAACCCTAGACCCTATGTGTGGTGGACCAGTGCTCTACCACGGAGCTACACCCCTAATATATTTTTGGAAATTGTGTTTTCTGAAACAGAGTCTCACTAGGCTGCCTGGGTAGAGCTTCATATTGGGAGCCTCCTTCCTTAGTCAGTTAAGTAGCTGTGGTCACAGTCAGGATCCTCCAGGTTCAGCTAAAAAACAGTTACAAAGAGTCATCTAACAGGTGATCTAGCACATCTGTGTGATTATGATAGTATCGACAGTCATACGAAGTCTGAACTTGTATTGAAACGTGGCAGAGTCACTATAAAACAATCCATTTTAGCCATGAATGTCTATATTACATAAAAGATGTCTAAATATTTTCTTTTCTCTATTCAGCATAGAGAGGAATCTATTAGCCTACAACACAAGATACAGAGAAAGCATTGGTTCAAAGTGCACATAATCCCCATATCCTTTGAGCGTCCTTCATTCCTTCAACAAATGTCTTTTTCTTTACCTTTCTTTCTTGGTGTTAAACCCCTTATGTAGCCGAGGATGATCAGGAACTAAGTCTGTTCTCTATACCTTTGCTGTACTATGGTTCCAGGTTTGCACTGGTGTATTCAGTACAGGGAATGAGTCCAGCATCCTGTGAATGCCGGACAGACAATCTATTGAGTCATATACTGCCAGACACTCCCTGACAAAAATTTTTTAATTTAGAATATTTTATTACATTTACTTATTTGTTTAGTGTGTGTGGGTACATACATGTGCGCATGTGTGGGTGAGTATATGAGTGGATTCTGGGTAATGACCTCCAGGAAACATTTCTGCAACACCTATCAGTAATCCAAGTATTAAAACGGGTTCTGCAGAAGATCAAGTCTCATGTCTGGTAGTTTCTACGTCTAGGGGCTTCTCGTGGTGTCTGATAAATAAATACATAATGGCAAAATGCAAATGATATAATAAATACAGAATACTATGAGAAATTAATGGGAGGTAGAATCTGCATAAAGAGATCAGATCATATATCTCAGGATGAATCAAGTTTGGGTTAAAGAGAAATCACTTTAAAATTGTCTCTGGGCAGAGAGAGAAGCTAACTGGGAGTAGTTTGTTTGTTTGTTTGTTTGTTTTTTCTGGCATTCTAGATCACAGGATTATCCCTCTCTCTGACATTAGAATTATCAATGAAAGAATCCAGCTTACCTTAGAAAAACTAGAAGCTGCCTAGTTTGTATGCCTACTTTAGAAAACTAACCTTTTTTTCCTACCTGTTCATCAAGATATAACAGGGTTTGAGAATACGTATTTAAGGACAAGTTCTCTTTATCTGCCTGGCAAGATAAACATTTATTAAATACATTCTCTAACCTAGTGGGGCTTATCAACTAACAAGTCAATGGTCATATAAAAGATAATTATAAAAAAATAGATAAATGTAACGCTAAAAATTTCAAGTAGATTACATAATCTCTGAGCTAAAGACAGAGGATAAAAAAATCCTGGAACACGTATCTAAATTGAATTATACAGGATGGATGCCATAGAAGGTAGACATGGTGGGGGATAGGAAATGTTCATGGAGGAGGAACAGCAGAGAAGTCTTAAGGGTAATGAATGATGGAGTGATTCTAGGCCAGGATGTCACAAGGGGCCTTGTAGACCATGTTAACGATTTCCATTAATATTTAAACTTCTAAACGCTTTGGCTCAGCCTCCACTGTTTGTTTCATAGACAAATTTTCCCATCAGTGCTTTATAAAGGGAAAGAATCAGTTATTCTTTGGAAATAGTCTCTCCTCTACAAGTTTATCCATAATGGTAAAAAGGAGTTTAATGGGTTAATCCTGTTTAATCAAAAGGCAGCTCACAGCTACCAGCTAATCTCTCATAAGGTAGCACAACAACACTTGTTGCAAAGTGGTCCCAGATGGACTGTGGACAGAGAGAAAAACGAAAACATGAAAATCCACACAAAATCACCCACACAAATATAGAAAAATAGTATAACTTTGACCAAAATTTTTCTTCTTAATACATTTTATACATTTATAGCTAACCTATTAAAATATGTTGCCACTGCAAATTACTATTATTTGCACTGTAGTCATATGCTAAAGATATTTATTGCTATTCGCTGAGAAAATATAATACATTTAAAGAAGTGTTTTTAAATCCAGTTTGTGGGGCTGGAAGTATGGCTAAATGGTTAACAGCACACAGTGTGATGAAAAGAACCCAGGCTCAGTTCCCAGCATCCACATAAGGTGGCCTGTAATACCAATCTGATGCTCTTCTCTGATCTTCAAGCAGCTGCACCATGGTGTGTGTGTGTGTGTGTGTGTGTGTAGGGGGCCACGTGCATGTGTGTGTTGTGTATGTCTTAATTGGTAGTAACCAGGATATTTTTTTAATTAACTAGGTAAAAAAATAAAATAAAATTAAGTAGCCAGTGTGAGACTATAAAGGGAAATACTTGTGTGCATATTTGCTTAATGTAGGTAAATGTTACTTAATGTAAGTTAAAAATGTTACAAAATATCATTAGTAGATTCATTAATTACATTTTCTATCAAATGTTTCCTTCTTATTGTCCTCTTGGGAATAAAGAATCAAAGTGAGGAGGATCTTTTAAAACCCTGTAAAACTCACTTTAGTTTCACATGAACTAAAACTCAAAGTCAGAACACACGGTGCATAACAGACAACAGAACACAACGCTGTTTAACTCCACTGATAGGGAACACATATTAACCTGTCACTTGCAGACCAGAGTGCCGCAGCAAACATGACTCCATTTTAAAAATATGGTGCTATTATTAAGCTTATAGAGAATCTCGGGGAAGGAAAAAGTGGGTCACTTAAGATTGACGCTTTAATTATCTCTTAATAACTGCTGCGGCAGATTAAATGGCAATGCGGTTTCACACAGGACAATGAGCATCTATAAGCACCTGTTTTACTATCTCAGAGTGACCTAGGCAGGCTTGGGTTATTATCTTCTTGAAACCAGGATATGAAACAAGATAAAGGCAAAATAATTTCCTGTTAATACTTCAAGACCTCTGTTGTCTAAATGATAATCGACACAAAATGATTTGTTTCATTATGTCCTTGGTATTTATTTACTTGTGTCTCAAAATCTAAATTAGAGTTTTGTAGGTTATAACAAAAAATATACCCAAAAGGAAATTACATTGAAAAAAGTCATTACTGCGATAAAGACCCACTGTGTTCCTTCAAGTCCATAAAAATAATAAAATTGGGGTGAAGGCATGTACTTAATTCTCTCAGAAATTGAAAAGAAAAAAGTTTACTAAGATCACCAAAAGATGTATAGAAAGCAGATAAGGGGCATATTCTAACATACGATAATTAAGATTAAAAATATTTATCCATAAAGTATGGATTCAGTATGTATGGAGTATACAGAAATAGTTTCCATTCACTTTATGCTCAATATTTAAAACCCTGATCCCACTATAGCATACAGAGAAACAAGGGATATATTCTTCAGAAACAAACCCCATATACTTAGGACATGGTGAGATCATATATGATTATAACACTGGAAATTTCTTGGTGACTGCAGAATGCTCTTAATCAGAATGTTAGGGCAGAGTAAAAGTCAATGAAGCAGCCCTGGGTGGTTAAGTATAGAGACCTGGTTCTGCTCACTGGTTTTTCCTTTGACAGCAATGCCTTTGCCTGACAGTCACAGGGCTGGTTCCTCATTATTTTATGTCGCGACTTCTCTATTTTTATTTTCTCAATATTCCCAACCTATAGTTGCTTGATTTATTAGTTCAATTGTGATTTCCTGGTGATCACTACTACTTGAAGCCAGTATGGTTTTATTTCGTTGCTGTCACTAACTTTCTGTCTTTTCTCCTATCATGTAAACTCCATAACATTAGAATACTTACCTATTATGCTTATGCCTTTTTTGTCCGCATCCAAACCATGCTTGGCACATGTTAGGCACATCCCTATACATACTGAAGAAATAATACGGGCTGGAGAGATGGCTCAGTGGTTAAGAGCACTGACTGCTCTTCCTAGAGGTCCTGAGTTCAAATCCCAGCAACTACATGGTGGCTCACAGCCATCTGTAATGAGGTCTGATGCCCTCTTCTGGTGTGTCTGAAGACAGCTATAGTGTATATAATAAATAAATTTTTTTTAAAAAAGAAATAATACTGTGGTTTGATACATTATATACCAACCAGTGCCAAACAAGTAGTGACATTGTTATATTTGTATTTCTGAATCAATATTTAGAAATAATATGTCCTCTTGGATCCTGTCATTTCAAGTGAACGAGCCTCATGATTCATGCTTATATCACAGTAATATGATGTTCTAACTGATGCAAACTTTGGGGGAGAAAGCTTAGCCTTTAGGTTTTCTATCTCCATTGTTATCCACTATGGGACACCCTCTAGTCTTCTTCATCTGCCATCTATATGTTCAAGCATAGTGTGAAGCTTATAGATAAGTATTGGCCAAAATTTACCTATATCATAGTATATTCTATGACACTGACTAAGTTACTTAAATGATCTTTTCCATAATTCTTTTATTAGAAGATATGGATATATTATTAATAATATCAATGACATTTAAATAGAATTCAGAATACAAATCATTTGGGAAAGTTTATGATATGTATGGCAAAATAAGAAGGTGATGAGGTTTTCTTCCCCAAGAGTCCCTACAAAGTTCTAGTCTATGCTTCAAACAATTTTCCATTATTTCCGTAAGCCAACTTCAATGATAATTTCTATCTGACATCATCCTAATCTGACATCATCATAATACAGTGGTAACTAAAAGAAAACTGAATTATGGCATAGTTTTTTAAATTCTTTTTTTTAAAAAATCAAGTGTGCTTGTTTAATTTTAAAACATAAAACTAATCCCCTCAAAAATTAGCATAGCAGAGATAGCAGAATATTAAACCTTCCTTATCCTTCCAATAAGAAACACTCTATTTAATAATTACTTGTTTTGTTTGTTTGTGATCAACAAGAGTGAACTTAGTCCCTCATATGGGGATGATTATGAAACATGATTTTCATTATTAAGTACTAAGGCAATATAAATCAATAAACAAAACATATAAGAACATGCTAAGTATATAATTGAAGTCACCAAAAGCACCCGAGTCTTCTTTATTGCATCTGTAAAATGGAAAAATCTACTATAATGATCAAATAATGTAACACAAATATTTACCCAATACAGAATTATGTTTCAATCAAGGTAAGAAGAATGCATTGCCAAGGGTAGTGTGCAGAGCACTCCATGCTAGGTTAGCACTTTTTGTTTTAAAGTACAATTGTTCATTTTCTGTGCAGTAAGTTTGGGTCTAGAATTTATGCATAAGAGAGGCCTAAATATAAAAATTATCAAAATTACTCCAGTCTTGGCACATTCCATTAAGCATGTCAATTATGTAAACATGTTAAGAGCATGCTCATGTACTTACATATAAATGTTTTATGATGCTAATGTATATAGTTTACATGCTACATGTCTTCGTTGTTGAAAAAACTGAATAAAGCTGGTAATGGTGAGAATAGAGTTATGACTAGTAGCCTTCTGGCACACCATCTATAGGGACATATGTATGAAGATATCATAAAGAAAGAAAAGGTGAGGAGAGGGGAAGAAAAGGAGGAGTGAAACGAAAGGAGAGTGCAGGAAGAAAACGGTTGTGAGAGGAGCTGGTCTTATAGGAAGAAAGAAATAGCAGAGGATTCCTGGAGTATTGCCAGAGAGCTGAAATAATATTTCCTACTCATGCAGTAAACAGTAAAATGCTTCAATGTATAAGTACAGGTATAAATGTCTGAAGTCAAGAGAAATAAAATGGTTCCTATGTGTTCAATGTGTCCTTGATGACAGAATCCCAAAGACATGGCAGGACTCATCTCTCTCCTTGTTCCTGGAGAAGTCAAGCTCTCTGCTACCATCAATATTTATTTTGTGTTATCTAGGAGTTGCTCGGAAAGTAGCCATGACTTCCTACAGGGGAAAATCATTATAAGATAAGATGACATCTATAAAAACAATGCAAAACTTTTAAAAAAATGTGGTATAGTTTGGGTTTAGGGGTGTGCTGGCTGTCTTTTAAAATGTCACAGTTTGATTGCTAGTCTTAGACACATCTTGAGGGGATCTGCTTGACTTTTAAATTTTTTTTATCTTTATTAACTTGAGTATTTCTTATTTACATTTCGATTGTTATTCCCCTTCCCAGTTTCTGGGCCAACATCCCCCTAACCCCTCCCCCTCTCTTCTATATGGGCTTCCCCTCCCCACCCTCCCCCCATTACCACCCTCCCCCCAACAATCACATTCACTGGGGGTTCAGTCTTGGTAAGACCAAGGGCTTCCCCTTCCACTGGTGCTCTTACTAGGCTATTCATTGCTACCTATGAGGTTGGAGCCCAGGGTCAGTCCATGTATAGTCTTTAGGTAGTGGCTTAGTCCCTGGAAGCTCTGGTTGCTTGGCGTTGTTGTTCATATCGGGTCTCGAGACCCTTCAAGCTCTTTCAGTCCTTTCTAAGATTCCTTCAAAGGGGGTCCCGTTCTCAGTTCAGTGGTTTGTTGCTGGCATTCACCTATGTATTTGCTGTATTCTGGCTGTGTCTCTCAGGAGAGATCTACATCCGGTTCCTGTTGGCCTGCACTTTTTTGCTTCATCCATCTTATCTAGTTTGGTGGCTGTATATGTATGGGCCACATGTGGGGCAGGCTCTGAATGGGACTTTTACATTTTAACATTATAATTTAAGCAAAACATTTAAAACAGATCCCTACATTGCTTGGCACGTGTGGCTCAATCAACTCCTGTGGACAGAGTTGAAACCCACATGTTTTTATGCAGACAGTGGTCTGTTTACATGTATATACTTTTATTCTAAAATCTGTGGCCTTATATTCTAAATATTTGTTAAAGTAGCATGGTGATGGGACTCTATTTATAGAAGAGGTCCAAAATGTTCTAGAAATATGTTCTAATGCCCAATGGCTGGCTTTATTCGTTCCTCAAATCTGATGAAAATGCTAGGGATTAGGCAGGAAGCCAGCCTGGTAAGCCAGGATCTGGCAGAAACACTATGTCAGAAACGAATTTCAGTGCTTTGCTACCTAGCCTTTCTACTGAGAAACTGTGTCAACTTCGCTTCTTAACAATGTTGCTAACGCAGAACCGAAAAAGTCTAGGGCCTGAATCCCTTGCTCTGCTCCTTGTTCTTGAATCAAAGGCCATTAACCATTTGTTTAAATAGCACTCCTGGATATGTTTCCCCCCCTTTTCCCCAAAGATAAGCCACTAGGTAGTTCCTGTGCATCGTAGTAGTAAATAAGCCCCTAGCACCAATTTCACTGTATAGACGTTGGAGGCCAGGACTTGAAAAAAATGACACTCAGTTGCTGAAGAGTAACGATTCCTAATGCTCATTTCAGTTGTTATGCCCTGTTGGGCTGCCTCCTTGCTCGCGCGTTGCCTGTGAAGTAAGTTGCATGCCCAGCCAGAGCTGCTTTTTTTTTTTTTAATATTTTCTAAGGCTGCATCTTTAAAACAGCCTCCCTGTACATGTTACTTCAACACAAACCCTAGAAATGCAGAAGGGTGTTATCAAGTATCTGTAGCCAAAAGGGTGGACTGTTTTACTATTTAAAGGTCTTAATCACAGGCACATTTGGTTTTGAGAAAGTATGATTTGGATGGAATTCTTTTGGGGATGGGGGTGGGGGTTGAGGGATGATTTCGTGTAGCTGAAGCTAGCCTGTTTAGCTAAGAATTGCCTAGGTCTTCTGATCCACTTGCCTCAATCTTCCAATTACTGAGGTTTCGGGGGTCCACCTCCATGCCTAACTTGGAACTCTTGTTCCGATAAGTACTTGAATATTAGCCTCGGGTGTTAAGTAAAACAAAATGCTCTAGCAACTCCTGGTTTAATGGCCTTGACTTTGGCTTATATAACCTGTGAGGAATTGAAAGAAATTCCTGAAGGAGAGGTTGTTTTAAAAATGGCCTTAACATTTTATGTAAGCGACTGCACCGCACACCCAAGGGTTAATAAGAGTCTTGCACAGCTGTGTGTGTGCAGAGTCTTTCCATGTGCTGTTGTCTTCTTGTTGATGGAGGAATCTCCGAGTAGCAATTAGTAAATGCAATTACCTGCTTCCTATCTAGGGTAGGCGTGGATCACAGGTAAGAAGGAAGAAATGAAATTCAGGCAAAACAGGATGCTGTAGTCTGCAGGGGCACCTGGGTAATTCACTAGGGGATTGAAGTGGGGGTAGTCTGATCCTGTCTCTGTTACCATGAAACTGAAATCATGGCCACTGTCAGGGAGAGTGAAGAAAAAACACAAAGACGGTGGCTATCACTTAAGCAATTCAGGGAAAGTATGTTTGACATTTAAAAAATCTTCAATGATATTTGTCTTCGAGTGTGTGTGTGCACATTTTTATCCTTAATTAAGTAGCTGAATTGTTTAAGAGGGAAAATAAAATATTTAGTTCTCACAGAGAACAATATACAACCAGTTTCTCCCTTTGGCAAAAAGAATTAAACAAATGCTAGACATGTGAGAATCATCCATTAAGCTCTATTTCACAAACAAGAGCCATAGGTTCACAAAGACAGTGAGCGCCCATTTCTGTGCCATACTGGATGGTATTTATCAGATATTTCAATCCAGAATTAACTCCTGACAGAGGCTCTTAGCTAAGTGTTTTGTGCGTATCATTTGCATCAGTAGCAATGCTTGTAACCTAGTACATGGTAAGGAATGTTGTCTGACAGGGCTGCTAAGAAAGTTATTGAATTACATCTTAACAAATAATCTTACCTTATTCTGAGACTGGTTTAAAGGGCATTCTCACTGCATGTGGAAATTCTCCATCCCTTGTTTACCATAAAGGGTTGAAAACTAGATGATAATTTTTATCTTCGCATGCACCATAATTTTCTGGAGACCTCTTTTGACATAGTGCCTCCCTATGCCCACGATCAGTACAACAACCGTGCTCTTAGTGTTACGGCACTTACAGAAATAATCAGCATTCTTCCTTTACTCTTCATACCATAACCACTGAGCTGACAATTTTCTAAACCCCACCTGTCAATTTAGAGAATGAAAACAAAGTCAAAGAGAATTGGAGCTGATCTACACCATTCAAACTTGAGGTAAAAGTAAGTACAAAAGACACAGAGATTATGGCTCCATATGAGCTTTGAGTTTCACAGAGGGGCAGCCAGAAACTCATAACGGCATCCAAAAATGTGCTTGTTACTCTAAATTGGTTTTTATAGTCTTTCAGAACTGTCTTAAGTGTTGTTTTCAAATGAATGAAAACTGGCTGTCACTTTAAAAGATTCCTTTGCTACAGGTTTTGAAAATTATATTTTATAGTGCATGAACAACACTTTCATTGTTATTATTTCTACAACACAGCAATTTATTTTCTCATACACTTTAAGGTGTGTACACCCAACATGCGTCAGGCTGCATGGGTTCCAGGGCACCTATGAACGCAGTCTAAAACACGTTTTCAGACAACAAAGTCATCTTATAATGGTGGACAGCCCTAATTTTAAAAGATTTTTTGTTTTATTTTTATTCTTTGCAACAGAAAAAAATCAATGTTCCATTTATATAGATAGAAAAGAATGAAACTTTTCTGGATATCGATACCCTAACTTTAAAGAAGTTTATGTTCCCACCGATAATGGATTCATTTGAGTACCGTGCTATTAATGTACTGGGCTATTATTGCTTACTTTACAGCCAATGAAAGTAGTCTTTCAAGACCTCTCTGTGAAACTAAAGGAGAATAGCAGTTCCCTTTTATTTGGACATATTACAATTCTTTTGAGGAGAGCGCACGTGTTAAAGGAAAAGGCTTTGGATAAAGTTTACGTAACAAAATGAAAAACATCAGTCATCCCTTGAAGAATTCAGATGTGAAGATACTGTTCTTTTTCCCTCCCCACTCAAAAAAAAGCAACGCTAATCATGCCATAAAACTACAAAATGAATGAGCACGTTACATAGAAGCAAACGGTCACCGAAACATCTGAAACAGACTGTCATCAATCATATCCAAAACTAGCAATATTATGACTTCAACTTCTGCTGAGTGTATGGAGAGGAACACCTTCTTATACTGAGAAGTCACTCCATCACCTCTTCCCCAGTCTTGGGAAATGCATGCCAGGAAAAGGGATGCTGTTGGTGCACGTTTATCTTGTCTTAAGGTATCCTAGGTTTTCTCCCCAAAGTTTCATTAACATATTCCTAACATGTTGTTACCTTCCTTTGACTTGTACTAGAAAAGTGAGTACCCCCAGTTTTCAATATACTATAACTTACTGTCTAACTGTTATAATTATAACTTACAATCTCACCATTTAAAGAAGTATTACATAATTTTAGAATATGTGTATATACTGAAAATTATATATATATATAATTAAATCAAAATCTATGTATTTATACTCATGTGTTTTATCCCTGCGTAAATAGATTTGGCTAATTTTAGTGAAAATAAAATTGGCTAGAAGTCATCTTGTATCCAATAAATCATCAATGCAGACACATTAATGACTAATCAATCATCAAAATATTTAAAACACAAGTGGATCAGGTGTTTAATGCAAAGGGCATTACATTTTTGTAAAATGTTTGTTAAGACCTATAACTACATTATAATTTGGTATAAAGCCCATGTTTCGTCTAGGCTACCCATAATATTAGATAAAATTCTCTATTATGTAATCAAATTGTCTTATTGTGCTTTTTAAACCCCACCTTAAACTACGTAATAAGTACCATTAGGAAGATAAATACCATGTTACAAATTAGAATTAATAATAAC
Organism: Rattus norvegicus; assembly: GCF_021556685.1. Taxonomy (NCBI): domain Eukaryota; kingdom Metazoa; phylum Chordata; class Mammalia; order Rodentia; family Muridae; genus Rattus; species Rattus norvegicus. Next base: position 54,069,351 of record NC_141540.1, read on the forward strand.
TCTGCCCAGGTGTTGCATAAACTGGAAAGCATAAGAATCAGAAGATTCTTTGAGATTTATATAAATTACCTCCTTAAATCTAAGTCCTTTCCCATAAGATGACTATAAGAATCTGTTTTGGGGATATACTCTGAATCGATTTAATATACTGTCATCAAAAGAGATAAATTGATATTATTTCAGTGTGTTCTCAGACTTACAGGAAGTTCAAATTAACCTTCAGATTTCCAAAGCATTCCTCATTTTATTTATTAACCTCGCAGCTCATTTTGCAAGCATAATTAAGACAAACTAACATTTCCTAGTTTTATTTTTTGCTAGCATCAAGTCTAATATGCATATCTGAAAAAGTAAATAGCACATCTTCTCCTTAAAAAAAAAACTGATTAGAACCACCTGATAATTTAACCAGCTAGAATCGCTAACACCTTCTATGTAGACATCAGGTTAGAAAGTAATATTGAAACTATCATGTGGTATATCAGTACTAGGATTTCCCTTCTAGAGTGGCAGTCTTCAGTTCTGATAAAGATATCTTAAATTATAATTATCATTACCACTCTAAAGCATTACTAAGACTTACTACACCATCATCTTAAAGGGTAAAAAAAAATAGGGGTGTATAAAATTCTGACCATGAATTTTCTGTATCATTTAAATTCATTTAAAGTCTTGAACCCGTTTGATACATCTTACGATTAGGTATGACTTGCAGTACACAGAGGCTCAGTTTTCAGAAGTATACGGAAAATATAAAACTTCACATTCATAAACAGCTCTGTGCATGCTGTTGATAGAATTAATATTTTACACAGAGTCATGCAAATAAATGTCACAAACCAAGCCCGCACTTTCACATTTCCCCAGTACAGTGCAAAAACAAGCAAACAGAATCTTATTTTGTTCCCACAGAAAGCTACTTCTTTACGTCTTTTCATGCCTAAACTTGTAAACTCAGCTGTACACACACATGAAGTAATTAAGTGGTTATCCTTTCGTCCTTGTACCCAGAAAAGTGTTCCCTTTGAAAAGTCATAGATCTCAGCAGAGACAGCGCATTTTCAAGAAGTCATTTAGTTGCTGAGCTTTAGACAATTTTCCCGTGTGCCTATGCGTGAGCGACATGAGTGTGTACGTATGGTGTATTGAGTGTGGTGTGGAGTGTGTGTGTGTGTGTATGTGTGTGTATGTGTGTGTGTGTGTGCACATGCATATGTACGTGAAGTCTGCTAAGGTAGGTGAGATGATCATCTGGAATAGAAAACGGATTTGAAAATAATGTACAATATGAATATTCACCAATACACAGGCCAATTTCATCGATGCCACATGAAGTCAGCTCTTTCCTAAGTTTGTGTAGAAACTTACGAGTTAAAGGTATGCGACTGAAAGGACTACCTGGGGTGCCCAGGCTGGTGTGGGAGTTGGGATAGAATTAAGAAGGGAAGATTTCCCCTTCTTATCTCAAATGGGCATTTAGGAAAAAAAAATAAAAACTACGACTTGGCATTTCTCCTGGTAAATCAGAAAGATTTATCTTGGAACGAGCATCTGCTGCCTTCGATCTGCTCTTGCAGAACCCACTTGCAGTGCCTCCCTGTTACATATAACTGGATATTTCCCCTCACAACCCCCCCCCCAGCTGTTGGTAATCGCTTATCAGTCTCTGAGGAATAACAGGAAAACAAAGCTTAGATCAGAGATGATGGAATTAGAGATTGCAGAAGCTATCATCGAGACTCTGTCTAGCAAGTAAGATGTGCTTGACCTGTCTGACAGTTATGGAAGTTGTTGTTGTTGTTGTTGTTGTTTTCAATAGCTTTCTTTTAACAAGATGTGAGAAGAGAAATGTTTTCCCCTTAAGATCTTTTAAATTTGAGACCATCTTCCCCATTACCTCCTAAACTTTCTTCTAGTCCAAGAGGATTCTGTCAACTGAGCCTACATCTACCCTCTGAAGGGAACAGGAAAACTGCAGAAACATCATTTTTATATCTACTCAATATTTTCATATCAAAAGAGTGTGTCAAGAGATGAATTTAGTAGCTAGACAGTGACATGCGAATGCAGCCTTAAAAAAAAAAAGGTAAAAATGGAATCTCATACACAAAGGCAGCGTTACCACAAAAGTTAAACTTCCAGTGTTTCACCAAAGGGTTAAGGTTAGGGAAGTGGACATCAACATGTCCACAAAAGCTAAACCAGATTAGCAAGATCAAAGTAAAATCCAAGTCTCCTGGTAATTCTGGTGTCACTTGCAAAGGTTTTGAAACTTCCCATGTTTTTACCCTGCCACTGTAGAGGCTATCTGGACAAATCTTGGGAGGGTGATGATCCAGTTTTAATTTTACAAACTCAAGAAGCCCTCAAAGTTCAGACAGTGACAGTGATGTGCTCTCCCAAACTGTCAGCCCCATAGGACAGATGCAAACAAGAAGAGTCTGATAGCAGGCACAGGAGAGTAGCTGCAATTAAGCAGTTGAAAGTGGGTTGGAGTGTTGGGTTATTTTTGTTCCATTTGTAGCCTCTTGCTAGAAGGAGATGGAGTCAAACTTGACACTTCCTTTCTGAGAGCAGGAGCTGCTCTCCTTGTCTACTCTCAATTCAGTTTAATTCCCTGTGTGGCTTCATCCTTTCCTGGACTCATATTTTCACACGGGGTTGCAATCTATCCTGCCCTCCAACAGAAAGAAATCTTTTTCTCTTCTTCGCTGCCCTTCTTCCCTGTAAGAAAGACGATCCTCCCCCAACCCAGGGAGTGGGGGGTGGGGTGGGGGCTGTGCTGGCTTAGAATGGGAGGAAGGGGAGGAGAGAAGGGGGCTGATGGTGGAGCACAGAGGAGAGAATGGAAGAAGCAAGAAGATGGGGGATGCCCAACATCAACTCCTGGCTCTGAATCACCAGCCCTGTGCAAAGTGCTTTTCCCGGAGATGCACTTGTGTTCTCGCATCTCTCACAATAGGCTTACCGGGGGATCCCTACCTAGGTCTCCCACCGCCACAAATCAAGTGTACCTAGGTCTTTTCGATAGATTCAAGCTCAGAGGTACCAAGGTACCACCGAGGTGGCCGCGCTGCCGGTGGGGCTGCCTTACCTGGAGCGAGGACCGGGAGGTGGTGCGAGTCTTGGTCCCCGCAGCTCTCACCGCGGACCGGTGCGAGGCACGCGAGTACTCTCGCTGCCTCCGCTCTCAGAGGGGCAGCCTGCAACACAAAAGGGGTGTGTGGGTGTGGGTGAGGTTTTCTAGGGCCACCAGCTGGTCCCAGCTGGCCGCCCCCGCCCTGCACACACCCCTTTGGGGAGCTGAGCCCCCTGTCGGGTGAGCAGGACCCTGGGGGCTTGCCCTGGTTACAGCCTCAAGTTGCCCACTGCCAACTGCCGATGCTGCCGCTGCAGGAGGAGGTGGAGGAAAGACACTGGGGGCTGAACTCGGTCAGAGCATCCCCACACTGCAGCTTCTCCAGGAATCCCTCCAGTGAGGAGGCGGCCGCCCATCATCTCCCAGCCCAGGCTGTTGATTGGTTCCAACCAAGGTACGCTGCTCAGAAGAGCCAATCAGAGAGCACTAATAATAGGTGGATCCTCTCAGGCAACGGAGCCCAGCCCAGTACTGTTAGTGTCTCTCCATCCCCACAGCGGACAGGGACCTGAGGAGAGGGGTTTAGGAGCGTGGCGTGGGTGGGATGAACTAAGAAGAGACAGGATCCCAAGGAAAAACACTAAAAGACATTTTCTAAGCCTAGTGGGTAGACTAGGGGATGCCCTCAACCTGTTCAGTAAGCCATAAGCACTGGATAAGAAGCAAGCTTTTTTTTTTTTTAACTTTCAATCAAAACCTGCCTTGATACTGAGCATGCCCAGGCCTCCACAACACCCTAGGAGTTGCGATCTGTGTGAGTTCTAGATTGAAAAGGTGGGAGCTGGGACAGGAAAGAGGCAGAAGTTTGTCTCTGGCCATTTGACACGGCGGAGTTGGGGAAGCAGGAGCGACTGAGATAGAGGTGGTCCTTCTTGCTTTGGGAGACCAGTCACATCATTCCGTCTGAACTCGAGTGGGAAGCCAGGCTCCGATAATGTCAGGACAGCTACATGCCTGGAGACCGCCCAGGAAGGGTGTGGTGGACCGGAGCTGAACGCAAGGTTCATCCCATAGGTGGGGCCCAGGAGCGAGGCTCCACCCAGCTGCAGCTGCTAGGCAGTGGAGCGCCCAGGGAGTTTCCATGCAGCGACCAATAAGTTTGGAGACTTGGGTCAAGTGCGACCTTGTTAGATACGCTTTTCCCACCTTCTTGGGCTTGTGCTCGCCCCCGCCCCCATCTCTCTCCAGCCTTTGCCAGCACGCTGGGGACTAAAGGGCTTTCTCCCTCCTCCTCTTCCTAGCTGAACCCTTCTGCTCGCAAGTAAGAAGCTTTTCCCCTGTGAGAGCGGCGGTGACCTGATTGTCTCTAAGCTCCTGGGCAATTTATAGCTTGGTAATACCGAGAGAAGCCAAACAGGGAGGTTGAGAGGCTTGGCGGGGAGGGCAGGCTGGTTGGCCCTGGGGTGGAGCCCCAGCTCCCAAGGGCAGGAGCCCTTTACCCCACAGGTGAAATGCTTTCATGGCACCAAAAGAGATTTTCCTTTCCCACTCGCTTGACCTTGCTTAGTGCCCTCTGAACCTCTTGTTTTGCTTAGCAATCTTAGCAGTTTGTGTAAAGTTGATCAATAGCCACAAATGAGCACTCCCCTAATTGGGCTCTTTATTTTCCTGACAGGATGATCGTGGCATCTCAGGTACGGGAAATAAATAGCGATCTCAATTCCCCAAACTCATCCACTTTGAACTGGAGTTTTATTAACACTGGTGTGCAAAGGTAACTGTAGCGAGAATTCAATTAACGGTAACACATTTCTTCAGGTTTGTAATTAAATCTCTTCTATTTATATAATGTTTAAGGTTAAGAACCTTTTCTGAATATATGGCAAAAGAGGATCACCTTCATATAAATGGATCCTTCTAAGACACGAACCCTTGTGTTTTGGACTGTTTACATTATCAAGAATTTAGAATGAGAGGTAAACTAAGAAAATACTATATCTTCAACGTGTAACTTTATGTTAACACCCACCTTCTGTTTTCCAAAATAGCCCCTGAAAATAGTTTCTTAGGTAAAAAAGGAGATAACAAACTTTGTAAGTTGATTTGAAATGTTTGGCCAAGGAGAGGAGGGATCTGAAGAGGAGGAGGAATGGATGGGGTCAGTGTAAGAAGAGGTAGAAAAATTGAGTATCTGTTTGTATTTTCCAATGAAGATATGTGCATGAGAGGAACATTATCATATCCACCTAATGGAAATTTTTATTTTAAAATATACGTGATCCTCTTTTAAGGTTATTTTTTGTTGTTGTTAAAAACTACATGCTTTCCCTAGTTACCAACAGCAATATGTAGAGAAAAGAAAGAAGAGCATATAAATGAACGGAATAAGAATATAGAATTTTTGATTTTCTGTTCTAGACCCTAGGTCTATCATCATTTTAGTCAATTTCTTTTTCTGTCTACCTCAAATCTACCCACAGTGTCCTTTGGTGGAAACCATTCTAGGGGGCATGGATATGTCAGAACCTCCCAATCCCACCCCAAGGGCTTCTTGAAGGGGACGTCTGCCTATAATAAGAAATGAGCTTTGGGCATATTTCACTGTACTGTTTTAGAATTAATAGCATTTTACTTATCAATATTAAGAAGATTATTTATATACTAACTAGATACAAATTAGGTTGTTACTTTTGGTTTTTTTTTGGATTTTTTTGAGGACCAAAATTTTTGATTCTCTTTTATATTTGCATAGTTGTCAACTCTGAGAATTCATTGAAGACCTTTCCTGGTCCTATTTGGTTGGTACAACATCAACATCATGTCTTCATAAGTGTATAAGTGTGTGTGTGTGTGTGTGTGTGTGTGTGTGTGTGTGTGTGTGTGTGTGTCTGTCTGTCTGTCTGTCTTTCTGTCTCTGTGTGTATGTATGTGTGTGAGTGAGTGTCTATCTCTCTCTCTCTGTGTATGTATGTGTGTCTGTCTCTGTGTGTGTGTGTGTGTCTGTCTCTCTCTCTCTCTCTGTGTGTGTGTGTGTGTGTGTGTGTGTGTGTATGTTTTGTGTCTGTCTGTGAAAGAACATATGCATATACCAGGAAAACTTACAGTTTCTGTGAATGCCCTCCACCTTCTTTGAGACAGAGTCTCTTTGACTTCTGTCTTATTTGGACTTTCATTGCTGTGAAGAAACATCATGGTCAAGGCAGCTCTCACAAAGGAAAATATTTAATTGGGGCTGGGCTACAGTTTCAAAGGTTCAGTCCATTGTCATCACAGTGGAAGCATGGCAGCATGCAGACAGACATGGTGCCTGTGTAGCCAGAGAACTCTACATCTTGATCTGAAGTCAACCAGCAGGAGACTGACTTTTCACACTGGGCAGAGCTTGACTACTAGGAGCCCTCAAGCCTGCCTATACAGTAACACACGTCTTCTAACAGGGCCATACCTTTTCCGACAAGGCCACACCTCCTCATAGTGCCACTTGCCATGGGCTAAGCATTCTAACTCACCAATTAAGTTCTACTGGCTGGCCATTGAGCCTCACAGAGCTTCTGCCTCTCCTTTCCCAGCGCTAAGATTACAAGTGCATGCACTCTCACACTTGGCTTTTCCATGGGAGCTGAGGCTTGAACTCAGCTCCTTACACTGGCTAAGTACTTCACTGAGCATCTTCTTAGTTCCGAGACATATTTCTATCACAGAAAGTGTATGGATCCTCATCTTACCGCATTACACCATTGTTTGTTAAAAAGAAAGTTCAATTCAAAAACAGAGTTGGCTCATTCTTACCACATTCATCAGTCTGCTGACAGGGGCTTTTCTATTCAGGATTCCTATGTCTTTTACCATCAACACAACTCCTTTCCTGAGTATATGATCTTGATACTTTCCTTAATTACTTGCTTTTTCAGAACTGAGACCTACTTTGAATGTTTTGCTTCTGTGCATAAACAAAATCCTACTTTCATTAATTAAAAAATGTTTTACACAACCCATATCTGTGTCAAAGTTTCCTCTTCCTTTATCATTGAACTTTTCCGTTTCCTGTTTTAATGATTTTTTTTTGCCATATATTTTAGCTTACAAGATCAGAATAGAAACCGAACTGGATTGATGCACAGGGTAGAGAGGTGCGTCTTATGGGAAGAGAGGGAATTAGGGAATTTAGGAACTAGAAATTCATTAGGCACGAACCCAGTCAAGGATTTCTGTGGACCATAGGAAATACTTACATGAGAGAAATATAAATAAAGTTACCATTTTGGTGGAATATGCATATATTCGGTGGGTAGGACATACATTTCTAGTTCAACAGGACTCTCATATAGCTTTAGACATTACATGCTTAATTGTTAAGACAGTAACTTGGTAAAAATAGCATTACTCAGAGCTGTGAAATAATTAAAAGTAACAAACTCTTCCAGTATATATTTCCTTTTCCTTCCTTTTTGGCCTTTGCTTCTTAAGATACAGCTCCCGCTTTCCTTTGGTTTTTCTTTTTAAGACAGGGAATTGACTAGGCATTTGTTTTCTGGCCTATTTCTGAATTTAGTAGAATCCCAGCCTTACAACTAATTGGCTGTGTGACCTTGAAAGATGTGCAAAACAAACCTCTCCAAGTCTTGGGTTGCTTATTTCTCATGTGTACATAATGTGTGTACATAACACATACTTTTAGGGATTTTGCAAAGATTAAGAAAAACAGTTCCCAGAAGGTACTAATTCTCACCCTCTCACAAGGTAAGAAGGGCTACTAACAATTATAATTATCTTACTATTATATTGCTCTTATTGTTGCTTCTATGTTCTTTTCTTGCCCCCACCCCAGGTTTCTGAGAGAGCAGATTTTTTCTGCTATCGTTTCCTCTACTTAAGTCAATATTGTGGAAGACTCTTTACCTAAATTTGAAAAAGTATAAGAACTTTCTATTTGGGGACTGAAGAGATGGATTGCACTGCTGAAGACTGAAAGCTGGAGCGGATCCAGGTCCTGGTCCAAACACCAAAGTCAGGCAGCTCACGACTGCCTATCACTTTAGTTTCAGGGGATTTGACACCCTCTTTTGGCTTCCATGTGCATGGCACGCATACAGCTTAGCAGGCGCACACATACATATAAATAATAAAGATGGAAATAATGAACACACCAAAGAAAGAAGGAAAGAAAGAAAGAAAAGAGAAGAGAAGAGAAAAGAAGAAAAGAAAAGAAATCTTGGGTATAATGACATATAAACAGCCTCCTATGCCACCTTTGTTGTTCATTGGTTGTTCTCCTCCAGGAGATAAATTTTAACTGGATTTATGGAGAGATAAGCTTTATCTTTGTTTTCTCTTAGTTTTAAATTTGTTGTTGAAATTTAGTTTGAAACATCCTATTATAATGGCAAGATAATTGTCAAACACTATTTTCCCTGGGAAATGCTTTTAAAGACTACCATAGCAATCCATTTTGATTTTTTTGTCTTGTCTCTGTCTCTGTCTCTGTCTCTGTCTCTGTCTCCCTTTCCCTTTCCCTCCTCCTCTCCTCCCTCTCTCAATCATTTGACCTGGCATGAACTTTTTCTTTTTTCCTTTTATCGCTAACTGATTTATTTTCCCACATAATGTATCTTGATTGTGGTTTCCTTTCCCTCTGCCCCTCCCAGCTCCCTCTTACCTTCCCTTCCATGTGGATCCACCCCCTTTCAGTGTCTCACTAGAAAACCAACAGGCTTTTAAGGGATAATAATAAAATATAATAAGATAAAACAAAAATCTAACACCTCAGAGTTGGATGACACAAACGAACAGGAGGAAAAGAGTCCAAGAGAAGACACAAGAATCTGAGACTCACTTATGCACATACTTGGGAACACAATAAAAACACTAAAGTGGAAGCCATATTGTATACATCAAGAGGTCCTGGTCCAGACCCATGCATAGCCTGTACATGCCACCTCAGTCTCTGTGAGGCTTCTAAGGGAAAATAATTAAATATAACACAGTAGCTTAAAACAAAAGCAAATGGGTATAAGACAAAACAAACATAAGGGAAAGATCCCATGAAAAGGCACTAGAAACAAATATAAAGCAGAGAGAAGCTGGTCTAAATACTCAGCCATCCCATAGGAACACGAAACTGGAAGTCAAAATATATAGGCAAAAGACCTGTAGCATACAAAGAGAGGAAATAGATATAAATTAAATTTTAAAGGAAGGAAGGAAGGAAGGAAAGAAAGAAAGAAAGAAAGAAAGATGGAAAGAAAGAAAGGAAGGAAGAAAGAGAAAGAAATAGCTCTGACATTACATTTTGAAACAAGGAACCTTCAAAGGCACCATTGAGTTTGTTTTCAGTCAGCCATCAACTGCTGGGCATACAGCCTACCCTTAAGAGTAGTTTGTTTCCCCAGTGAGACTCCATTAGAGAAGGCTAACTTCATTTGTGAGTGGTTATCAGTTGGTGATGGCTTCTAGGTTAGGTATAGGGCCTGTGTCCCCTTCTTCCAGCTCGAGGATCCCATGCGGTACACACTGCCTGTGAATTCATACGCACACCAATCAGGTGGATTTCGAGGGTGTTTTGTTGCTGTTCTGCATCCCTTACGGCTCTTAGGCTCTTTCTGCCTCCTCTTTCACGGGCTTCAAGGGAGGAACCCGATGGAGACATCCTATTTAGGGCTGAATGTTCCAAGGTCTCTCTCTCTCTTTGTATAATATCTGTCTGTAGGTCTCTGTGTTTGATCTCATCTGATACAGGAGGAAGTGTCTCTGATGATGACAGCAAAGCACCGATCAATGTAGTGGTGTAGCAGAATGTCATTGGGTGCCATTTTGTCACAACTTCATTTTAATTTATTTTTATTAGAACAGGAGTATTTGGCATTCCTCTAGACCTAAAGGTCCTTAGTCTCCCAAGCAGTGCTGGGTATGGGTTCCATCTTATGGGCTGGACCTTAAAATCAAATTCCACATTCATTGGTTACTCCCACAAGCCCTGTGACACCATTGCCTTGCAGGTAAGACATCGTTGTGGATCAAAGTCTTTGTGGCTGGGTTGGTGTTTACATTTCTCTTTTGGTGGGGTGAAGACTACCTTTATGCACCAAAGGTTCTAGTATGTCAGTGTGAAGGCTCTATGGAGGTACCAGCTCTCAACTTCTCCATGTCCAATGAGTTACAAAGCTATCATCTTTATAAATAGGACACAATGCCCCACATTTGGCCCATACATATACAGCCACCCAACTAGATAAGATGGATGAAGCAAAGAAGTGCAGGCCGACAGGAACCGGATGTAGATCTCTCCTGAGAGACACAGCCAGAATACAGCAAATACATAGGCGAATGCCAACAGCAAACCACTGAACTGAGAACGGAACCCCCGTTGGAGGAATCAGAGAAAGGACTGGAAGAGCTTGAAGGGGCTCGAGACCCCATATGTACAACAATGCCAAGCAACCAGAGCTTCCAGGGACTAAGCCACTACCTAAAGACTATACATGGACTGACCCTGGACTCCAACCTCATAAGTAGCAATGAATAGCCTAGTAAGAGCACCAGTGGAAGGGGAAGAAGCCCTTGGTCCTGCTAAGACAGAACCCCCATGAACAGGATTGTTGGGGGGAGGGTGGTAATGGGGGGAGGATGGGGAGGGGAACAGCCATATAGAAGGGGAGAGGGAGGGGTTAGGGGGATGTTGGCCTGGAAACCAGGAAAGGGAATAACATTTGAAATGTAAATAAGAAATACTCAAGTTAATAAAGATAAAAAACAAATTAAAAAATAAATAGGGCATAACTGTCAGTATGTGGAGAGCAACTGATAGTCTTAGCAGAGCCTGGGTTATTTGAGGGTCCCTGTGGAACCCCTTGGACCATCAACCCAATTAAATAAACCCAATTTCAGTACTAGAAGCTTCATTTGGTTCCAAGAGCTGTCCAGTTGGTGCTGTCTCCCTTATTATTTGGTAATTTCATTTATATCACCTTCATATATATTCACATTTTAGGAAGTGTCTACTGTGTTTGGTTTCCCCTACTACTCCTCAAATGTTTCTTACTTTTAGTTGTTTTTCCTCGTATTCCTTCTTCCAGCCCCTCCCTACTTTCCCACTTCTCCTGTTCCAATTCCCTTCATCTTCTAACTATTCTATTTCCCATTCCTAGAGAGATCAATCTGCCCCCAGCTAGTCCCTTACTCCATATCTAAACTCTGTTTTTCTACGAATTATAGCTTGGTTATCATTGAAAATAACAGCTAATGTCCACATGTCAACAAATACATACCATGTTTGTCTTTCTGGGTCTGGCTTACTTACTCAGGTTGATTTTTCTAGTTCTACCCATTTACCTGAGAATTTCATGATTTCATTTTTTTTAAAAATGGCTGAGTTATATTCCGTTTTGTCAATATACCATATTTTCTCCATCCATTCATCTTTTCAGAGACATCTGGGTTCCTTCCAATATCTGGCTGTTATGAATGGAGCAGCAATGAACAAGGTTGAGCCAGTGTCTTTCTGGTAGAATGAAATGTCTTTGGGGTATATGTGAAGACTACCAGTGATTTGATAGTCAGTAGAGTAAGACATAAATGATCAGGCTCACTGTATCAGAACTAAATAAAAAGAAATTAATACGTAAATTTTCTGAGTGAACGCCATGGCGGTTAAGACAGAAAGCCTCACATTGGAAAGAAAAGAAAGGAAAATGAAGTCAGATGGAGGCAGTTGCTGCAGAGTTAGAGCCCCACAACTGAATCGCCGTCCTTTACAATTTACAAATAAAAGAAAATGAAGAGCTGGCAACATTCAATGTGGCCTTACAAAAGCCTTTTCTTAACTGCATTGCTAGGAAAATACTAGGGATGAAAGGAAGGATAGTGACTCAAAAAGTAATATACTGTGTCAGGCTGCTGAGGTTAGCAAAGAAAATATTATTTAGGTGGATATGTCTCAACGGCAAAATAAAAGTATGTTTGAGCTAATGCTAGCAAAGGCCTAGGAAAGGACGCATTTGATACATTTTTGAATACTGAGTAATCAAGGAAAACATTAGTGAAAATTAGCTTACTAATAAAGCAAGGGCGGCATTTGAAATCGGGAAGTGTTTCTGTTCAACTGAACTTAGAGAGTGATAGTTCAACTGTTGTCTTCAGGTAGGTGAAATACATGAGTAGATAGAGTAATTAACTTATCCAAAGCTGTAGAGGGTCAGACATCAGGCAAGATGAGTGTCTGTGTTCTCAACAAACTAAAATGACTTAATGATATTATTTGTGGATAAAGGATAACAGACAATGAAGGCCTGCACTTTATGATTCGATTATGCTGTGGTCCACAGTCAGATTCAACAAAGCAAAGAGGAGCCGGTTCATTCTGGATTGCTTTTGGAAAGCACTGGATCCCATATATTTTCTTCTCATTTGAATGCAGCTTGGTCTACTTTCCTCTAACTTCACAATATAATAAATAAGAAAGCAAATCTCATGTAGATCAAGATATGCTCCTGTTTCAATAAGAATGTCTGGAATATTCACGGCATCCTGCAGGTGACAGGCCCTGGATGATTGATGTCCTGGTTTGCTGTAAGCATGCTTTCATTCCAGGTGGTTACGGGACATTATGCATATGCACTGATAAGAGCATCTCCTGGATCATGGATGTACTGTATCCTCAATCTTACACCAGTGACAAGTAGAGACGGAGGCATAGACCAAGGGATCAACATGCCAACAGTTATAAGTAACAAACAAACATTACACAGAAATTGAGAAATAGAAATACTAAATAACCTTCCAGAGATCAACAGCTGGCGAATGTTCCACCTTTCACATCTCAACCACACAGACTCGACAAGGTTAATAGACACTTAAAATGCACCCAGAATAACTGTGACTATGTCACGGACTGCCAGTCCTCCTCTTGGGAACTCCAGAAATACCTAGTAACTTAGGAAGTTTGTGCAAAAAATAACCAGAAGACTTTTATTAGGATGAATAAAACTGATTTTTATCGACCAAGCTAGGACAGGGATCTTTCACAAGTCACTTTCTTAATGAATGGGGTCCAAATGGAGTGGTAGCTGTGGATGGACCTGAGAAGTCTTGGAGACTTCATGAGAAAATAGTATAACAGAACGAAAGGTGATAAAGATAGATTGCATTTTCGAAGTCTGTGTGTCAAATATCTTTGTACTCAGTCTCTTCTTCTAGCCTGTACCACCAGGTGAGCTACTATCCTGTATTTTGTACTTCTTATGGATTAACTATTGTTCAATTTTATCACATCTGTATATATGTGTATTTAAAAATGTCATTGCTAGGTAAACTTGTTTTTAAAGATTATATAATTAGAATTAGTCCATATGTATAAAGATATGTACATGCATACACATACAAACACCACACACACACACACACACACACACAGAGGGGAGGGGAAGGAGGAAGGGAGGGAGGGAGGGAGGGAGGGAGAGAGAGAGAGAGAGAGAGAGAGAGAGAGAGAGAGAGAGAGAGAGAGAGAGAGATTTTTCGATTTTTCTTAGCTTAATTGTAGGGTTTAAAGGCCAGTAAGATGGCTCATTCAGCAGGTTAAAGTTGTATGTCTCCAAGTGTGATAAAGATGCCCTTCAACAGAGGAATGGATACAGAAAATGTGGTACATCTACACAATGGAGTACCACTCAGCTATAAGAAACAATGACTTCATGAAATTCATAGGCAAATGGATGGAACTAGAAAATATCATCCTGAGTGAGGTAACCCAGTCACAAAAGAACACACGTGGTATGTACTCACTGATAAATGGATATTAGCCCAAAAGCTTAGAATACCCAAGATACAATTCACAGACCACATGAAGCTCAAGGAGAAGGAAGGCCAAAATCTGTTCTTCTTAGAAGGGGGAACAAAATAATCAAGGGAATTAGAGGGTGGGAGGGAACTGGGAAGAAAAGATGAGGGAGAGGGGAAAAAGAGGGGCAGAATCAGGTAGGGGAGGAGATAGAAGAGATGTACAGAGGGTCAGGAAATTGAACAGAGGTGTGTAGCGATGGGGGATGGGGAACTGAGGTAGCAACCAGAATGTTCCAATACCAGGAAAGCAAGAGCTTCCCAGGACCCAACAGGGATGAGATTAGCTGAAATACCCCACACAAGGGAGGGACACTATCCAGAGGTTAGGCATGCCCCCACCCAGTTGAGGAAAGGGGCCACCCACCCATCTCCAAAATTTTAACCTAGAATTATTCCTATCTAAAGAAAATACAGGGCCAAAGAGTGGTGCAGAGACTGAAGGAAAGGCCATCCAGAGACTGGCCCATCTGGGGATCCATCTCACATGTAGACACCAAATCCAGACACAATTGCTGATACCAAGAAGTGCTTGCTGACAGGAGCCTGATACAGTTGTCCCCTAAGAGGCTCTGCCAGATGTTGATGCTCGAAGCCAACCACAGGACTGATTACAGGAACCCAGTGGAGGGGTTAGGGGAAGGACTGAAGGAGCTGAAGGGGCCTTATCTGGCATCAATGGGATAGGAAGCCCTTGGTCCTGTGAAGGCTTTATGACCCAGTGTAGAGTAATGCTAGGGTGGTGAGGTGGGAGTGGGTGGAAGCACTTTCATAGAAGCAGGGTAAGGGGTGGTGGGATAAGGGATTTGCAGAGGGGATACAAGGAAAGAGGATAACATTTGAAATGTAAATTAATAAAATATCCAAATTAAAAAAATAATAAAAGAATATAAATAAAAAAAGAGAAAGAAGCCTGTCTTGTAAGTTGTCCACTGACATTCATTACTGGTATACATACATACATACACACACACACACACACACACACACACACACACACACACACACACACACACATACATAAAATGTAAAGAACAAAAACAAAATATGAGTTGGATTTAAGGGGGCTTGAGTGATGGCTCTGGGTAAAATAATTAGTATGCAAAGACGAGGACCTGAGTTTGTTCTAACAGCCACATAAAGCCTGGCACAGAAGAAGATTCTACCTGCAGACTCATTGCTGGGTGTATGGAGACAGGAAGATGCCAGCCATCCTAGCCAAAACTGCAAGTCCAATGCTTAGTGAGAGATGCTGCCACAAATTTTGAGGTGTGAGAGTGATAACCTCCAGATGCCCGTGTACTGTGTATAAGCATGCATACCACACACAGATAAAACATTTAATAAAATAAAGTGAAAACAATAGTCATTGTGCTTCATTTTCCTCAAGTTGACTCACGTGCTGTATTCAGTTGTCTATCTATCTATCTATCTATCTATCTATCTATCTATCTATCTATCTATCTATCTATCTATAAGATTTGGCTTTCTTATTTTTATTTACAAAGTTTTCATTAAATATGTTTTATTCATGGCTTTCCCCTCCTCCTGTATACAAAGTTGCAATAAACACTGCGTTTCCAAATGCACCCTGTATTTCAAAGGCACAGGTTCCCTTGAATACACTCAGGTTAAGAGCTGGTATCAGGAATTCTGTGATTCTGAAATTTAGATGATTTTCTCTTTATAAATGAGCAAAGTAGCACTAACGAAGTAGCATTGATGTCGGTATTTACTTGGATTGAAAAAGGAAATAACCACTCATGTCGGTAGGTCTGGCTTAGTAAATGTCAACCATACACATTTGAATCCACACAAGGTCTTACTTATTGAATGTCAACTATATACATTTGAATTTTTAACCTACATTGTTCTGATTTCTGAGAAAATTGGCAACAATGTCATATGCTTATTGGGTATGCCTATTTTCATTGCTGTAACATATATTTCCCAAATACTTTGTCTAACTTCTAATTAACAGAATATAAAAACAAATATGTTCAAGATTTCTACATGTATTACACTTTTATTCTTTTTGGTTTTGGTTTGTTTGTTCACTTTTCCAATTATAAATACAATGGGTATTTTACATATACATTACATATAATGTTAGGTACTAAACCCAAGACTTATAGTTAGACCAGGACTTAGGGGTTCTCTGTGTGTTTTGTAACATATTTATAAATAACTGAATCCATTTGACAAGTTCTAGCTCTCCCTCACCATGCCTTTAATACAGGTCCCTTTATATTTGGTTTATTTCCTTTTTATTCATAGTTGTTCATATAATCTATTTAGTCACCCTCCTGAAATGCCTTGTTTATTTTGTTTTAGCTGTCAATTCTGAAAGTTTCAATGTACTTATCTATTAATTCTACTATTTGTGTGTCATTGGTGGGATTCTGGATCTTCTTTGGCTTTCTCTTTCCCCAGCATAGTTTGTTGTTTCCTTAGTTATCATGATGCTCATTTGTGATAGTAAATGTGTAAATTCATTGTAATGTGAATTTATTCTGGGTGAATTTAACTTTTGGACTTGAATCACTATACTTATTTTATAAAAGGAATTATACTATTTTATTCCAATTCCTATCAAACACTTTCAAAATGAAAGGAAGAACACTGTAATTCATTCGTAGAGGTCAGTCTGATAGGATACCAGATGAAGCTGGACAATGGTCACTATTATCATGTATGAACAACGTCCTGTGAAATGCAGTAGTAAAGGTAACATAGCAACATACTGAAAAGATTGTACACCTTGACCAAATGAAAAGTAAAGCACAACTGAGCAAGATTTATTCCAGGAATGCACATGGATTCCACACAGAAAAGGCAACACCTCATGTCCCCTTAATGAAAGAAAAATCAAAATATAGATAACAAGGAAGCTACACAATCACTTCAACTGATAGATAAAACTGCACTTTGAAAATGCAATGTCATTTTATAAAATCAGTCAATATGCCATAATGTCCCTTTTGCAACTCTGTTTATAGTTGTACTAGAAGTGTGGAAACAGTATTTACTCAGATAAACAAGTTGATGGCTAACAAATTGAAACAGAAGTAAAACTACCTTTCTCCTCAGGCTAAATAATCTAAAAAATTACATAAAGCTTTATGGAATCCACAATAAGTAATGATGTAATGAACTTACAAAGGATTGTCATATACACATAAATATCAATTATATTTCCATATATCATTAATGAGTAACCAATATAGGAAGTAACAGAAAATAATATTAAAAAATTATTATTAAAAAAATACCACAAAAATATTCAAAGAAAGTTTTAAAAAGATAAAAATCTTGTACACTAAAACTGTAGAGCTCACTACAAGAAAATTTAAAATATTTAAATAGATGGAAAGGCTTTCTGTATTTATGAATTGGAAATTCATAATTATTTAACATATTTTAACATAATTATCAACAAACATTAGCATAATTATCAATATATTTTAATTCTGTTAAAATGGCACCACGGGCTTAATATATACATCCCATAATGTCTCTTTCCAAAAAGCCAATGGCCTGAGTTTAGGGATATAGCTCAGTGGGTCTAAACTTTGCTAAGCCTGTATGAAAACTTAGGTTCAATCTCCAGAATCACATAAACTATGCATGGTAGCGTAGACCTGTAATCCTAGCAACCAGAAGGCCCAGCCAGGCAGGAGGAGCAGAAGTTCAAAATTTTCCTTGACTACATAGTAATTTCAAGGTCAGTCAATTAAAAAAGATGGACAATGGCCTCTGATGTAGAAATGGAAATATGATACTAACTCTAATACATTATTGCAAGTAAACTTGAATAGCCAAACTGTACTACAGGAACTAATAAGTGAAGGTTAACACACAGGAAAATGGTCACAATGGCATCAATAAGGTAATTGAGTGTAAGTAAATCAATTATCTGTAATCAATGGATGATTTGCAATGGTATCAAGACTACTCATTGAGGGAAGGAATTTAATCTTTTGTGTAACTGGTACAGGAATGGATGGATTTTTCATGTAAGAAAGAATAAGTTGTACTATGAATGAAATGCAACTGAAAATGTACCAAACACTTAAAAGTTAGAGAGAATTACATACACTTTTGAAGAAAAAAAAGTAAACCTTCATGAGTATATTTTATAGTTCTCCTGACATATAATATTAAGTGTAAGGGAAATTAATACTTCAAAATAGCTGCTCTGGCAAGGGATCATAGGCAAAGTCCTGGGCTGATATGTTCCACTGAGATGCAGACACTCTTCTTTAATTGTTATGGCTGGAGTACAGACACACCCTTCCTACACACCTTTAAGGTAATACTAGTTTCATGAAAGAAGCAGTCATGTTTGAAAGTGATGTCTAGTGAGGGGCAGACAAAGTGATGAATCAGAAGAAGATTCAGCAATGAGTCAGAGATAGGAGGCACCCAACTCTCAGAAGAGCACAGGACAGAGAAGCTGTCTAAGAGCAGTGCAGGGAGAGACAGTCAGTCAGTCAGTCAGTCGGAAGCCAGTGCGCGTGTGAAGTGGAGTTGAGTTCCTTAGTGAGCTTATGCAGGTCAGTGCCTGCCGGTAAGCAGAGGTAGATGAAGCTAGAGAATAAGAAGGAGCCAGAGGATTAGAACAGATTGCCATAGCTACTTGGGGGCCAAGCAGGAGCAATTGAGTGATGGAACTGAGAGAAGCCAGATTGAATCAGTCAGCTTACACGGATCCAAAACAGCTAAGTTGAACCAGCCAGCCAGAGTCCAGAAAGCATGGGAAAGCTTATTCATCAGTAAGCCTCCAAGAGGACAATTACATCAGGCAAATAAAAGTTACATTTATAACCAAGGGCACAACCAAGGAAAGGAAGTAGACAACATAGTCATCACTAACATAAGGCACTATGCTCAAAGATCATGACCTAAAGAGTTAAGGATAGCCCAGAGACTTGTAGAATGTAGTTGGTAAATCCTGTATTTGAGTCTCATCAACACTATATAAAGAGTATCACCATTAAGGAAAAAAATCAATTGACCAATGAACTTAATAACTACTTCTTCAGAGAAGATACACAAATAACCAACAGTCACTTGTGAGAGGACTGAGTCAGTCAGGGCCAGGCTGACTCCACAACAGGCTGCAAACTGGAAGTTTGGAAGACTAGGCCTAAATTTCTATTTCCTAGAACTGGAAAAGTCTAAAACAATTCCAGGAAAAACCACCTCTTATGGGCAGCCAATCAGGAGCTGTAGAAGCTGCCCCACCACCTATCTTGAGTCAAGTATAGTTTATTAGCAAAAGCCCCCCAAATCCTCCAGAACCTTAACCAATCACAAGGGCACCCATACTTCTGGGGATACAGCCAACCAATCAAGGGAAAGAAAGCTCAAAGTTACCCACTACTACTCTTTAAATTGACCCGCAATGTCCACACCTCCGTCTTCCATCCCGATGCATGGTAGACCCTGCATGCTGGTTCTCTGCAGAATAAACACCCTTTTCTGTTGCATGCTGAGTCTGAGGTATCATTCTTCAGCGAACCATGGACCCTTACACTTGAAAGTGTACATTAAGATTGATGTTTGGGGGGAATTAAGTCCAGAATTGCAATGATACACTACTTCCCATCCACTAGTAAGATCAGGTGATGACATGGAAAAAATTACAACCTTCATGCTCTGCTGAGAGCAAGACAAATGATGCAGCATCTATGAGAAAAATGGCTGCTCCATCAAGTGGTTGTTTTTATTATTCTGCTTCAAACAAGATCTTGTATTTTACTATATACTTAAATATGTTTTAGCATTATCTTGTCAAGTTTTATAAAACACAGATGTGTTAAAATAGAACTCCAATGATAATTGATGAGGGAACATAGTTTTTTTCTTTGTGTAGGTCAAGCTGGTCTTGAACTCATTGTGTAGCAGAAGATGAGCTTCAATTCCTAATCCCCTTTACTCCACCTCCAAATTACTTGGATTGTTCATTTTTATTTTCTCACTGAAAGTATTTGTGGTGTATATGCTTTAGTTATGGCTTAGACCCGAAATATCCTCAGGGAATCATAAGTCGAAGTTCCCGAATGCTTCACTATTCAGAGGTAGGCCTTAGTGAAATGACTGGATCCCGATAGCTATGAGCTCGTCTATATATTAACTGATTGATTAGCTCATCATTGAATTGCCCATAGAGAAGTAATGGGAACTAAGATATGTGACACACAGGGAGGGTCATGTCATTGAAATTACTGTTTTGTTCTGTCTTCTTCTGCACCTCCTTTTCTTTTCCTTTATCTGTCCTTTTCACGCCTTGGGGCCTACCAAGATGTTCATCCTTAACACAGGCCCAGGGTCAAATGAGCCAATGATCATACAAACTATGGGTTCCTGAGAAAAGAACATATGTGTCCTCCTTTATGTCAATTTTTGGCATTGAGAAACTGATTAATACATTGATCTCTGTTTTAGAGATTTCTGTGAGGTGAAAATCATACTTCTCAATTACTCTGCACAACAGAACTTCAACATATGGAATAATGCTAATTGAAACCATAGTAAAAATTGAAGGATAGAGTTGAAATGTTCACTCATGGAAAAATACCAAGTCTCAAAGTTTGTTTTTTTTTTTTTTTTTTTTTGTGAAAGGAAAATGTAATAGCTGTGCTGGGGAGACAACTCAGAAGGTAAGAGCTTTTGCCACACAAGCAACCCTGGATTTGATGCAGCAGTGAACAAAGGCTTAAGGAAGACACGGTAAGTATTTTAATATGTGTATATTCAACACCGTTTTCTTCATGAAAATCTTAATTGCCAGTTGTACCTGTTACAAAATCTTACTCGTTTTCACGATTTTGTGAAACATCTCTTCTTCAAATTGTATTGTTTGGTTTACAAAAAAGTGCAACTGATGCAGTGCACATTCGAGCAAACCCTCATTAAATCTGGAGATTTCCCTGCAGATATGATCACTGTGCATTCAGTTGTCTCTGCTATGACCCTCAGTAACTACAACTCAGCTTCCTGAAGCTGTGCCTTTTAGCTCCTTTCTCATTCCCCACATTTCCTGTATCCTCCAGACTTTCAGTATATGTAGAAAGCACTGACCCCTTCTTACTCAGTCTTATATAGTATTTATAAGACTTACAACATACATGATGTTGATTGTTCAGTTGTCTTTTATTACTGTATAAATTTTTTGATTGCCAGTCAATTAGTTCGTGGATGTTTTTAGAATATTTTAAAGTTAAATTTGCATGTTGAATTCCTGATAAACTTCACCTTGTAGGCAGCTTGCTTTATCGCTAAGCAGTATTCACCATGATTCCTTCTTTTCTTGACCAATGTTCCCGTGTGTGTTTTTATTTTTATATTTTAGAGTAATATAATTTATCAGCGTCTTTATTTTGATTCTAGCCTGTTTTCATCTTCATTGTTTTATTATTCCATTTCTGGTTTTGTGTTTAAACTTTTAAAGATTTGACTTGTTAATTTATAAGTATTGCTTTGTTTATTTTTTAATTTCTTACTACTTTGTGTACTCTGTGTGTCATGGAGAACACAGGACTAATTTGGGAAATGAGTTCTCTAGTTCCACCCTAAATAGAACTCAGCTCATCAGGATCAAATTCCGGTGCTGAACAGGGTAAAGAGTCAAGGATTTTACCTACTGAGCCATTCTCACAGGCCCAGATTATAGTTTTTCTTACATGGTCATTTAGAATGTGGTGTTTTCCCCAGGAGTGAGCACTTTAGCGCTGACCTTCAAGGTTTGCTGCTGTTTCCATTGGCATTCTTCCATTTTTCCAAGTTCCACTGTGCCTTATGCTGTAACACAGTAAATACCAAAGCATGTTGCTTCTAAAACTAGTTAGCTATTCCTTCTTGAGTTAGGTGTTATGGTGTAAAAGGTCATCTCCATTCTGCCAAATATAACTTTGTTGAAACATACTTTAAATCGTGTACTGCTATAGGCTGTGTTCTAGTATTTAAGTGTTCTAAGTCATTGAAGAAACTGGAAAAAAAAAAGAAACAAAGCAAAAACCAAACAGCAAAGAAAAGACATGTATTGTGCAACTATTTTTATTGTATATTTTTTATTTACATTTCAAATGTTATTCCCTTTCCCTGTTTCCTGGCCATTAGATTCCCCATCCCATCTCCCTCTCCTTCTTCTATGAGGGTGTCCCCCTCCACAACCACCCTCCTTCCCACCACTCTGACATTCCCCTGAACTGGGTGTGGGGGGGTGGTTCAGCCTTGGCAGGACTAAGGCTTCTCCTCCCATTGGCGCCCAACAAGGCCGTCCTCTGCTACATATACAGCTGGAGCCACGAGTCTGTCCATGTGTACTCTTTGGGTGGTGGTTTAGTCCCTGGGAGCTCTGGTTGGTTGGTATTGTTGTTCTTATGGAGTTGTAAGCCCCTTCAGCTCCTTCAATCCTTTCTCTAATTCCTCCAACTGGGACCCCACTCTCAGTTCAATAGTTTGCTGCTAGCATTCGCCTCTGTACTTGACATGCTCTGGCTGAACCTCTCAGGAGACAGCTATATCAAGTTTCTGTCAGCATGCATTTCTTAGCTTTGTCAATATTATCTAGTTTTGGTGGCTGTGTATAAATGGGCTGTATATCCAGGTAGGGCAGGCTCTGAATGGCTATTTCTTCAGTCTCTGCTCTAAACTTTGTCTCCATATCCCCTCCTATGAATATTTTTGTTCCCACTCTTAAGGAGGACTGAAGCAGCTACACTTTGGCTGTCCTTCTTGAGCTTCATGTGGTCTGTGGATTTTATATTGGGTAATTCAGGTTTTTGGGCTAATATCCACTTATCAGTGAATGCTTTCCATGTGTGTTTTTTTGTGATTAGGTTACTTCACTCAGGATGATATTTTCTAGTTTCATCCATTTGTCTATGAATTTCATGAAGTCATTGTTTTTGATAGCTGAGTAGTACTCAATTGTGTAGATGTACCACATTTTCTGTATCCATTCCTCTGGGTTCTTATCCAGCTTCTGGCTATTATAAATAAGGCTGCTATGAGTACAGTAGAGCATGTGTCCTTATTGTATGTTAGAGCATCTTTTGGGTATATGTCCAGGAGTGGTATATCTGGGTTCACAGGTAGTACAATGTCCAATTTTCTGAGGAACCTCCAGACTGATTTCCAGAGTGGTTGTACCAGTTTTCAATCCCACCAACAATGGAGGAGTGTTCCTCTTTCTCCACATTCTCACCAGCATCTGTTGTCACCTGAGTTTTTGATCTTAGCCACTCTCACTGGTGTGATGTGTAATCTCAGGGTTGTTTTGGTTTGCATTTCCCTGATGACTAACAATACTGAACATTTCTTTAGGTGCTTCTCATCCATTTGATATTCCTCAGCTGAGAATTCTTTGTTTAGCTCTAGACCCCATTTTTAATAGGGTCATTTAATAGGGTCATTTAACTCTCTGGAGTCTAACTTCTTGAGTTCTTTGCATATTTTGGATATTAGTACTCTATCAGATATAGGATTGGTAAAGATCTTTTCCCAATCTGTTGGTTGCCACATTCTGCAATCTTTAAGAAATTGAAAAAGTGTGCTAAGTTTGCTGTTCAGTCATTCTCTGATTTTTTTCCTCATTATTTCTTGGCCTTTTGTCCTTGTGGCCTATCCATTTCTGAGTGTGCTGCACCAAAGTTCTCTTCCTAAGGTGGGCACCTGTACACACCTATATCTTATTATTTTTCTGGCCTTCTGATTTGCTTTGCTGCCCTTTGTGCAGGTTGTTAATATCTAAGGGAATACCTGCATTAAATATAGTAAAGCTCTGCATATTGGAGCATGCCTGTAATACTAACTCTAAGAAGACGGGCAGAGGGAAATTGGGAGTTTGAGACTAACCTGGGCTAAGCAGTGAGTTCACGACCAACCTAATCTACTTTGTAAGGCATTGTCTCAAAACCAAGGTCAGGATATGTCCCAAACACTGGACAAGCATGTCTAAGGTCTAAGGCCCCAGGTTCAATCCTGGAAGCTAAAAACAAACACCAATAAATTATTTTTATAGTATCTTGTGCTGTTATTTTCTCTTTCCTCTCATTTGTCTTTACTTTTATTCATCTTTGCTAGATTTTGCGCTCTTGTACTTTGAAGAAAGGCAAAATACATCTACCTAAATGTCTCAAAAAGAAGTCACTGAGCTATATATGTTTTCCTCCCATCATTTTTCCAAAATTTAGAAAAAAAAATGGAAAATGAATGCTTTCTCATGTAAACCCTTCTTTTTCTTTCATTGCTGCTTTTCCAGCTTCTCCTAATCCTACTACCCCACATAATCATGTGATAGACTTTCTTTGGGAGACTCAGCTCCGCAAGTATCTACACCCAGTATTGAGTGTTGTGAGATATATGCATACTAGAGTCTTCACACTGTGAGCCTTCATATTCTGTACTAGATTGGAAAGCATGGTTAAGTTATCAATTTCTGACACACCATGAGCTTGGAAAACATTTAAAATGTAGTCTGAGAATGCACATGTCATTAGTACCTCATTTGGATAGTTGTGTACTAAGTAACTAATAACTCAAGCAAGATTAAAGTTGTGAGCACAACACATTTATGCAATAGTAGTTACTCATATTCTTATGCTTTACATGATTTATATTTCTGTCTAAATATTTCAAAAACCTGTAAATTAAGGCATGTAAGATGTATGGCCTAAATCTTCCTAGAAAGCAACCTGGCAAGAGAGGGACTTTTCAAATTTATGAGCATGTGAGGTTCTAAATGGCTGTCTTGTATTATTTCTCTGTATAAAAACTGTAAGTAAATACTTCTATATATATATCAGAGATGGCTTTGGTACTTATTTGTACTTATTCACAGTTTTTAAATATTCAGTTATTTTAAGTAGAAATATTTTCCATTTTGTAAAATTCTTCCAAATACTTACTCTTTGATTTACAACTTACAGCAATGTGTCTAGGAAGGTAATCTGACATGTGAATGAAGATACATGTAACATTACTTTAGTTGCATATATTGTAAAAGTGAAAATAATTTATTATGTATTGTAAAGTCTATAAAGGGTGAATTTGCTGAACAATGTTACAGTATATGTGCTGATGTGAAAAGCCATGAAGTAATAGCAACAACAACAAAAAATGTTTTGTCTGCTTGTTTTGAGACAGGGCTTCTCTATGTAGTCCTGTGGAACCTGCTTTGTAAACCCAGCTGCACTCAAAGATCCACTTACCTCTCCATCCTGATTGCTGGAATTCAAGATGTGTGACTGTAGAGGAATTTTTTTTTATTAACTTGAGTATTTCTTATATACATTTCGAGTGTTATTCGCTTTCCCGGTTTCCAGGCAAAAATCCCCCTCCCCCTCCCTTTCCTTATGGGTATTCCCCTCCCCATCCTCCCCCTCTTGCCGCCCTCCCCCCAACAATCTAGTTCACTGGGGGTTCGGTCTTAGCAGGACCAGGGCTTCCCCTTCCACTGGTGCTCTTACTAGGATATTCATTGCTACCTATGAGGTCAGAGTCCAGGGTCAGTCCATGTATAGCCTTTAGGTAGTGGCTTAGTCCCTGGAAGCTCTGGTTGCTTGGCATTGTTGTACATATGGAGTCTCGAGCCCCTTCAAGCTCTTCCAGTTCTTTCTCTGATTCCTTCAACGGGGGTCCTATTCTCAAATCAGTGGTTTGCTGTTGGCTTATGCCTCTGTGTTTGCTGTATTCTGGCTGTGTCCCTCGGGAGAGATCTACATCCGGCTCCTGTCGGCCTGCACTTCTTTGCTTCATCCATCTTGTCTAATTGGATGGCTGTATATGCATGGGCCACATGTGGGGCAGGCTCTGAATGGGTGTTCCTTCTGTGTCTGTTTTAATCTTTGCCTCCGTATTCCCTGCCAAGGGTATTCTTGTTCCCCTTTTAAAGAAGGAGTGAGGGGTTGGGGATTTAGCTCAGTGGTAGAGCGCTTGCCTAGGAAGCGCAAGGCCCTGGGTTCGGTCCCCAGCTCCGAAAAAAAAGAGCCAAAAAAAAAATCCCCATTAAAGAAGGAGTGAAGCATTCACATTTTGACCATCCGTCTTGAGTTTCATTTGTTCTAGGCATCTAATAGCCACTTATCAATGAGTGCATACCATGTGTGTTTTTCTGTGATTGGGTTAGCTCACTCAGGATGATATTTTCCAGTTCCGACCATTTGCCTACGAATTTCATAAAGTCATTGTTTTTGATAGCTGAGTAATATTCCATTGTGTAGATGTACCACATTTTCTGTATCCATTCCTCTGTTGAAGGGCATCTGGGTTCTTTCCAGCTTCTGGCTATTATAAATAAGGCTGTGATGAACATAGTGGAGCACGTGTCTTTTTTATATGTTGGGGCATCTTTTGGGTATATGCCCAAGAGAGGTATAGCTGGATCCTCAGGCAGTTCAATGTCCAATTTTCTGAGGAACCTCCAGACTGATTTCCAGAATGGTTGTACCAGTCTGCAATCCCACCAACAATGGAGGAGTGTTTCTCTTTCTCCGCATCCTCGCCAGCATTTGCTCTCACCTGAGTTTTTGATCTTAGCCATTCTCACTGGTGTGAGGTGAAATCTCAGGGTTGTTTTGATTTGCATTTCCCTTATGACTAAAGATGTTGAACATTTCTTTAGGTGTTTCTCAGCCATTCGGTATTCCTCAGCTGTGAATTCTTTGTTTAGCTCTGAACCCCATTTTTAATAGGGTTATTCGTCTCCCTGTGGTCTAACTTCTTGAGTTCTTTGTATATTTTGGATATAAGGCCTCTATCTGTTGTAGGATTGGTAAAGATCTTTTCCCAATCTGTTGGTTGCCGTTTTGTCCTAACCACAGTGTCCTTTGCCTTACAGAAGCTTTGCAGTTTTATGAGATCCCATTTGTCGATTCTTGATCTTAGAGCATAAGCCATTGGTGTTTTGTTCAGGAAATTTTTTCCAGTGCCCATGTGTTCCAGATGCTTCCCTAGTTTTTCTTCTATTAGTTTGAGTGTATTAGGTTTGATGTGGAGGTCCTTGATCCACTTGGACTTAAGCTTTGTACAGGGTGATAAGCATGGATCGATCTGCATTCTTCTACATGTTGACCTCCAGTTGAACCAGCACCATTTGCTGAAAATGCTATCTTTTTTCCATTGGATGGTTTTGGCTCCTTTGTCAAAAATCAAGTGCCCATAGGTGTGTGGGTTCATTTCTGGGTCTTCAATTCTGTTCCATTGGTCTATCTGTCTGTCTCTGTACCAATACCATGCAGTTTTTATCACTATTGCTCTGTAATACTGCTTGAGTTCAGGGATAGTGATTCCCCCTGAAGTCCTTTTATTGTTGAGGATAGTTTTAGCTATCCTGGGTTTTTTGTTATTCCAGATGAATTTGCAAATTGTTCTGTCTAACTCTTTGAAGAATTGGATTGGTATTTTGATGGGGATTGCATTGAATCTGTAGATCGCTTTTGGTAAAATGGCCATTTTTACTATATTGATCCTGCCAATCCATGAGCATGGGAGATCTTTCCATCTTCTGAGGTCTTCTTCAATTTCTTTCTTCAGAGTCTTGAAGTTCTTCTTGTACACATCTTTTACTTGCTTGGTTAAAATCACACCGAGGTACTTTATATTATTTGGGTCTATTATGAAGGGTGTCGTTTCCCTAATTTCTTTCTCGGCTTGTTTCTCTTTTGTGTAGAGGAAGGCTACTGATTTATTTGAGTTAATTTTATACCCAGCCACTTTGCTGAAGTTGTTTATCAGCTTTAGTAGTTCTCTGGTGGAACTTTTGGGATCACTTAAATATACTATCATATCATCTGCAAATAGTGATATTTTGACTTCTTCTTTTCTGATCTGTATCCCCTTGACCTCCTTTTGTTGTCTGATTGCTCTGGATAGAACTTCAAGAACTATATTGAATAAGTAGGGAGAGAGTGGACAGCCTTGTCTAGTCCCTGATTTTAGTGGGATTGCTTCAAGTTTTGTAGAGGAATTTTGATCCAAAAACATGGCTGCTCTGTCAAGGAATCACATCCAAAGACCTTGGAGTTCTGTGTAATCTGACTGGAAGTCAGACATGCCCTTTGTATACAGTTTTAATTCCAAACAACGATGGTAAAGTTACTTTGTAGAAGGAATCAGTCATGTTTGAAAGTCATGTCTGACTGAGGGGCTACCAAAGTGATGAATCAGGGGAAGATTTGACAGAATAAGTCAGAAATAGGATATATCTAACTCTTATGAGAACAGACAGGAAAGAGAGGCAACTTAAGTGTATACTGAAGAGGGAAAGGAGGAGGAAATTTTTTTTTTGTCTTTGATGAATGCAAGATACATTGCTCCCTTTATATTGTTCACCCTTTACACATATACATATAGAGAGCTAGTTTTTCACTTATAAATGTATTAATACTTACATAATTACTTAATATATAGTATTCTATATAACATCATAAAATATGCAAGGCAGTCTCTGAGCCCTTTCCTATCCTTTGACATTTGTTTCCCTCTCGTGGTAAGCAGTAGTCATTGTGATAGGCAAAAACCCTGAAGAGCTCAAATGTTTGTACTATTTTCTTAGCATTATATTTATTCACAATTATAATCCACATGAATGCACAAAGTACAACTATAATGTCAATGTCTTTATACATTTTATTTTCATAGGCTGTAATGTCAAATACTACTGTTCAAATTTGTAAGAAAAGTTATTTTGAGGAGGAAATTTTTTATTGGATAATTTTTATTTACATTTTAAATGTTATTCCCTTTTGCAGTTTCCCATTCATAAGTCCCCTACCCCATCCCTCTCCCCTTTTTTCTATAAGGATGTACCCCTCCCCAACTATCCCCCTTCCTGCCTCCCTGCCATGACATTCCCCTACACTGGGGGGTGTCCAGCTTTAGCAGGATCAAGGGCTTCTCCTCTTATTGGTGCCCAACAATGCCATCCTCTGCTATGTATTCAGCTGAAGGCATGGGTCTGTCCATGTATACTCTTTTGGTATATTTTTACTGGGAGTTTTATAGAGACAGATTGGAAGAGTTAATTTGAGGTCAAACAGAATAATACAGTCACAATCCAAGAGAAGCCAGTTTGAATTAATCAGCTTGGAGAAGAGTTCAGGCCAGAACAGCTGAGTTGAACATGCCAGCTAGAGTTAAGAAAGAGCTAGAAAAGGTGAGTTTGTCAGCTACATATGTAGCAGAGGATGGCATTGTCTGGCATCAATAGGAGAAGATGACTTTGGTCCTGTGAAGGCTCGATTCCCCAGTGTAGGGGAATGCCAAGTCCAGTGAGGTGGGAGTGAAAAGGGGGGAAGGGGAGCAGCCTCATAGAAGCAGAGGGATTGTGATGGGAGAGGGGGTTTCTGAAGGGGACACCAAGAAAGGAGTAACATTTGAAATGTAAATATATAAAAATCCAATAATAAAAAAGAAAAGGGTGAGTTTATTCAGCATAAGCTTCCAAGATGACAATTACATCTGGTGAATGAAAGTTATTTTTATATGTGTCACTATACCTGGCTAAGAAATTGAAATTGTGATATTAATATATACTAGATCTATGATATCATTTAAAATTACATATAACTATATAACCATTATATACAAGTTGTATGAAATGCTGTGTGCTTCTGCCTCTAAAACATCTACTTCAGTTAGATGCTGCTATCATTCACCATCACCAAATAGACTTTAATTTCCTTAAGACAAATTTTCATTAAGTCAATTTTCCTATGTTGTACCAAAACCAAGTGTCAGTCCTCCTTGGAAAAGACTAGAAATTTGTGTTTAGAGAAAATGGCTTGGCTTACCATGATATTGATATTGCTCCCCATTTATTTCATATTAAGTAAAAATTGTCCAGTTATCCCAAGTTTTCAGCAATATATAAATTAGAAAAATAAAACATATTGCTACATTGAAATATTGCTAGTTTTTTGATAGTTTTTTCAAAATAAAAGATTTATAGCAATTTCAAATTATATGATTATTTTTATTTTTCAAAAGTTTCTATAATTTTGCACTCATTTAGAAAGCCTAAGATTAATGCCTGTAAAGCTTTTTATTAAATTGGGAATTAGAATATTTTTAAGGGATGCATATTCTCCTATTAATATGTGATTATTATTGACTAAAATATATCTGTTACAGAGATATTTGCTCAACCATATTCATTGCTGCCCTATTCATAATAGTGAGACACTGGAAACCGCATGGGTAGCCACCAACAGATGAATGGCTAAATAAAATGTGGTATATTTACACAATGGACTATTACTCATCTGTTAAAAATGAATCATGAAATTAACAGGTGAATAGATGGTGCTTAAAAAGAAAATTATCCTGAGGCAGCCCAGACACAGAAAGACGAATATGGTATATATTCACTTACGTGTCGATTTTAGCTGTCAAGGCCCCATTCCTGGCCCTGAAGTTATTCAACTGATAGCCACTTGCAGATGAAAATTTAGGTTTCTCAAATTGAGTCTTACTGTGGATGCTAATCAGTCTTCAGGGCAAGTCCTATGCCCAGCAGTAGATAGTCAATTGAAAATGACCTCAATGTCATCTTGAAGGTTTTCTCATAATTTTTGTCAGTGATTTTATCATTATTATCATCATCATTGTCTTCATCGTCATCATCGTCGTCGTCATCATCATCATCGTCGTCATCATCATCATCAACATCATTGTATTATTAACTTCCTAGGCCCTATGCATGGTATATACTATTGCTTCTGTCTTTGTGTTTTTATGGGATTTTATGGGAACATGTTTTTCTATACTTACATATGTATTCCTTGTATCTTTTCTTTGACTCTTTTCTTCTCTGTTTATTTGTCTTTAACCTTATCTATTTTATTTTACTCTTCTTCTTCTGATGCCTTGCTTATTTATTTTTGTTTGTAAAGACAGAAAAATTATGGATTCAGATGGTAGGGGGTGGATCTCAGGGAAGTTATAGTTGGAAAACCATAATCCGAATACATTGTATAAAAAAATAACTTTCCATTAAAGAAAAATAAAGAAAACTGAAAAATGTAATCACAAAATTTGCCAAAAGTGGATGAGCTTAGGTTGAATACTAATACTAATAAATAATAATAAAGCACAGTGTGACATTGCATACATCTCCTGTGGTGAGCACAATTACAAGCTCGTAACATTAATTACTTGTGATACTGTGCAGCAAATCGAACTCTTATGCAACATTCGCAGGAGTGAGAAATGTTTAAACATTCTGAAAAATAGTATGGTAGCTACTAATAAAATTAAGCATGTATTTTATATATGACACAAAGTCCAATGCTAGGTATTTATGGAAAAATAAAAACTAAAGCAATGTCCACATAAAGGTTTGTGACAGAGTTTTCATCGCCACCCTATTAATAATAGTAATCAAAAACTGGAAGCCAGTTCATCAACTATTGCATGGGTAAACAGACTGTGGCACATCCCTTCAGTTAATACTATCTGTCAAATTACTAACACACATGCCATAGCATAGATGAATCTCAAATATATGATACTAAGTGCAACATGCCAGGCTCAGCGAACTATATAGTGCATAATTCTATTTAAATAAAATTTCAGACAATTCAGCGTTCTAGTAACAATAAATGGAGACCAAGTGTGGAAAGAGCAGATTGGAACAAGAAAATTGGTATGATGGAAATATTCTAAAACTGTATTTCCTATGTGACATGACTGTTTCGACTTGTCAAACACCAAGACAATAAAACGAAGACATCTTATTGGATGCAAATTGTACTGCAGTAAAAGTGATTTTAAAATAAAAAATAAACGAGTAAAATTATACATACTTAAAGTATTTGCTTAAGGAAAAAACCATTTCCTTTCTTGTCTTTCTTTCCTATATGCATTTTATTTTGATTTAGTGATAATATGTTCCACGAGTAATAAAGATGTAATTAAAAGAAACCAAAGACTGTGATACAATTTGCCTTTCCTACATTGCAAGCCCAACGCTAACATGCAATGGTGGTTATAGGGAGAAATAGTAATAAAGCCCTCCTGTCCCTGCAGCCATATAAACTGTTTAAGGAGAGCTCAGATCATTTGCGGATGATAGAGTCATTGTTCCCAGAACAAGCAAGTTCCATTCCATTCCTGCAGCTGCATAAAGGACAGCTCTCAGCTATCTGCAGAAATGTCTTTAAAATATATCCTAGGAGACTCTAGGCATGTACTGTGGCAGTCTCAGAGCATAAACCAGGTTAAACTAACAGAGCTCTCATGCTTTCACCGATCTGAGGAATTCTATTACCAGAGAAGCAAAGGAAAAAAAAATAGCCTCTGAATATGCACCCAAGTCTTAAGGCTCGTATCCCAGAAGAAGTGCCATTTTAAAATCAGGTTAAATTAAAATCCCCGTGGTTTGTCTTTGTGGGTGATCTGGATCATGGACAAACGAACAACATATAGATACAGATAGAAAGCCCATCTATCATCTACAATTTGAAGTCAAGCCCCCACTCGTTCACGTGTAATTTATTGGGCAAGATTAGAGAAGCGGGACATCATAATTAAAACTCTGCATTTTGTTACGACCGAAGTTGCTTTTTAAAATCTTGTTAAGTCTGGATGAGTCTATTCACTATGACATCTGTCTTGCTAGCAACACAGAAATATATTAATAATACATTTGCGGTACTCCCAGAGGATTTGCGTCAGTGACTTTGAGGACATAATACACAAAGAGAGAAATGTCATTGAGAGTTATTTTGATTTCACAATATTCTTGATCATCATGCTGTTTATTAAGATTCATTAAAAGTCCATCATGCTAATTTAACAGGGAAAAATCTAATAGATTGCCATTGGATAGCTTCCACTAAATTAATGTGGAAGAATTATAAGAAAGGCCTTAGCTGCTATCATTAAAAATTAAAGAAACTATAATGATATATTAATTACCAGCAAGCATCAATGTAATTTTCGAAGAATTTTAAATCTTAATTTACTGAAGACATTTTAGAAAAAAAATGCTCAGGTTTTGTTTATTGTCGTTCTAATTTGTATCTGTACATTATAATATATATTTATTTACATATGTAATTGTATACAATACTAGTTCACATTACTTATTATATAAGTATACTAGTTCAGACTATTATAGAAGTCACTTGCTTTAACAAAAATCCCAGCGGTTCTATTTTATTAATGAAGATTCTGGAGCCAGATTTGGGGGAGAAAACTCACTAGCTCAGAGAGGCAGAGAAAGCACCCAGCTAAACTCCCTACTCCACTGATGTCCCAGAAGGAAAAAGCTCCTTTGCCTTTTCCACAATGTCTTAAATACCCTCCAACTCACTGACCATCCTTTCTCCTTCCTGGGTTTTCTTATGTTCACTTCCTGTCTATTGGTTTCCTGCTCTGCCTACCTCTTGACCTATCATTGATGTTAGCTTGCATTTACAGAAAGTTCTTGGGTAAAAGGCATGCGCAAGAGCTGAACCACACCACACCAAGGTTTTAGGGTTTTCCACTTCACAACCAAGAGGTTCACAATGTGATCAAACATCTGCCAATACTTCCCTCTTTTTGTCTAAGTAAGAGAGTTTCTCTAACATTAACAACCTATTATCTGGTAAGAATTGGGTTCACAATGTCCTGTCCATTTGTATTTGACGACCTTGGAGAAAGTACTCCATGTATCCTATCTTGGTGAGGCCAAAGTTATGTAATTAAATCGGTTTCTATCATAACTTGTATTTATCAACCAATCAACCCAAAATATCTTTTTTTGACCTTAAAACATTTTCTTAAATCCTAAACAACTTAAGCTTATCTGTAGGACTATAGCCGTCTAGACGCCTACTTCATCAGAGACTCAAGAAGCATAAGTATGACCTGAATAGATACTGCAGAGCAAGCAGCTTCCTAAGAGGCTGTGCAATGACAGAGACCTGGACAGAGATGCTGGCCACCTGGACAGTCACCCAAGATTCCTCTGCAACATTGGACCATCAAACTGTTTGGCCTCCTGGCCCAGAATATCTGACAGAGTTTTCTGTGAAGCAAGAATAATGAAGGACTTCTCTATCTTGTCCTCGCAGAATTCACCAGCCAACTTTCTTTGTATCCTGCTTGACTGCAGTTTGGAGAGAATACTGTCAGCAGTTGAAACAAAGGCAGTTTCTTGCCCAGGGGAAGCTTGCTGTATTTGAAGCAGACTACATAAGGAGGTTCTTCAGTGCTCATCGTCTTTGCAGTAGAATGGGGGTGCTGCCAGGAGCTGACCTGTCTGATTGTCAAAAACTCTTAAATTAATAAAACATCTTTAAATGCCACATTCTACAGATCTCTTGTTTTCAAAGACCATCTAACTATATCAGTATATTTAAATAGGCAAATGTTGCTTATTTCTAGCTATTTAACTTATCTGATTAACTTAGGAACCATCTGTGATTAACTAAGCTGGTACCTAACAAAACCACAAGTTTGACTATTAACCTGCAAGTCTTAAGTATCATAAAATAATTTGTAGTAGTAGCTTTCAAAAGGACTAGAACATCACATTGCATTTTTATAAACTACATAGATACATTTCCTTAAAAGGAGTTGATACGTAGTATATTTTAATCAAAATATAATCTTAATTTCATATCTATATACAAAGATCTATGCCAATGTAACCAAATATAACCTTATTTTTGTATCAATATATACAGATCTATAAGTAGATTCAATAATCTACCATTTTTCTTATTATTCCTATATTCCTTTTTGTCTAAATGAAATGGAAAGATTTTCGCTCTAGCACAGTAAAACTAATTACAATAATAAAGATACTTCTGCTATGCTTTCCAAAACGTACATTTTGTTTGTAGCTGGCAGCCTTAGGATTATTTTTGAGTTCAATGATCTATAGAATGTTAATGTCAATCTCATGTGAACTTAGCAATTTGAATGTCCTGAGCATTCGTAGTCACCCAAAGCTGATCTTTGGGTGGTATATGGCAGCTTAGTGGTCCTCCTGGCTAGGTAAGACGTAGCAGTGAACCCAAAGATGTCCACTGTTTGTGCAGAACTCGGCAGCAAAAAAGGTACAGGACAGTTTAGCTCCATGGTATCATTACCACAATCCAGGTGAATGTGTCATTGTAGGGCCTCATCATTTTCTGGGAAACCTAAAAGGATACTGTTACGAGTGGTAGAAAACCTAAACATTGTTTTGTGATTCTCTTTTTTATTCATTTTCATTGGTTATTTGTTTACATATAAAATGTTGTCCCCCTTCCCCAGTTTCCTCTCTATATGCCTCCTCTCCCATCCTGCTTCCCCCTGCCTCTATGAGGGTGCTCCCGTACTAGGAGTCTGGTATAGCTATCAGTCCCCCAAGAGGCTCTGCCAGAACCTTATCAATACAGATGCGGATGCACGCAGTCAACTATTGGACTGAGCACGGTGTCCCCAAGGGAAGAGTTAAGGGAAGGACTGAAATAGCTGAAGGGGTTTACAATTTCATAGGAAGAACTATATCAACTAACCAGACCCCCAGAGCTCCCAGGGACTAAAACACTAACCAAAGATTACACATGGAGGGGCCCCACGGCCCCAACCGCAGATGTAGCAGAGGATGGTCTTGTCTGGCATCCATGGGAGGGGAGCCCCTTGGTCCTGTGGAGGTTTGAAACCTAAATATTTTAAATACCATATTCAACAGATCTCAGAAAGTTTTGAGGGTCACAATCTAGTAAGTATATTCAAGATACAGTTCCTAGTATCCTAGTTGCCTGCTTCAAACTCAAACCTGAAAACACAAGAAACTAGATGAAGCTTATTTTGAGAATTAGTTGGTACTTCATAGGACAACAGAAAAAATAATATATGCATAATAATCATACACATTTTGAGATAATACCGCTACCTAAAGAAAAGTCATAAGGAGTCAATTGGAAAAAAACATTATGAGATTACTACAAATAGAATAGACACATATTTTTGTTTTCTTCTCTCCCATACCAGGTGGTCCTTCTGCTATGAGACAGAGATTTTGGGTTTTCTTTCAACAAGTTTGCATGGACTTACAGAAGGAAGAGAGCCAAGCTCCAACCCCAAAGCCAGATTTTAATTTTTCGTTGAATTGGGATCACGTGAAGGCCATTTACCAGTTATGTCCACAGAGGGTAGTGATACTATTGGGGTAGGGTATTCTCTCTTCAGGATCCATCCATTTTCTTAAGATGCTTCACTTGTCCAGTGACCTCCAGATACCAAAGTTGGATGCTTTTATTTTACCGGAAAGATAAAAACTAAACCCTGTCCCATCCCTAACTCTGGGGGCTTCCTTCTTATGAAAGGTTATATCTTTCCTAGCACCAAATCTTTTGTGGCAAGAGAAAAAGTGTTATCTTCCAATTTAAAATTTAAAAATTTCTTTTGAAAATTTGAAACGAAATACACTTTAGTGGATAAGTAATACCCATTTTCTTCTTTGTCTTCATATATATAAATTCAAGATTTAAGTGTATTTACTTTTAGATCACAAAAGACATTTACTTTAAATTTCAGCCTGCCTTTTGCAAGTGGCTTTTAAATTTAAATCACTGTAATTCTTACATGCCTGCCTCTGCCTCCCAAGTGTTGGGATCAAAGGTGACCACTTGTTCACTGTAACTCTAGAATTTAGAAATAAACCAACTTCTAATGCTCTGCCTATCTCTTCTGGGATTAAAAACATGGGCTACCACTGCTCTGTTCAAGTATTTTATCATAACTCTAAATCATTCCAATTTTTAGAGATTAAGAAAACAAGTTTGAACTGTGGCAACACTTTGAATTTACTTAATACATTTTAAATCTCTTAACTGTGTTTTTTTTAAATACAAAACAACAAACATATCCTTTTTATTTAAGAGGAAAACTCACGGGGTTGGGGATTTAGCTCAGTGGTAGAGCTCTTGCCTAGTAAGCACAAGGCCCTGAATTTGGTCCTCGGCTACAAATAAATGAACAAACAAGCAAACAAACCAACTCAAAAGCTAATGTCTAACAGGTTTGTCAGTCAACCATTTTAAAGTTGCTACCTTTGAAAGAGCAATACCTGTTGTGCCCTGCTTATGGACAACCTGAACAGTCTGTGAGACATTCTTTATTGTATGGTTTGTTTCTGAGATTGGAGGAATGTTAATCTGTGTTTTTTTTTTCCATTGCTGAAACAAACAACATCCTCATGAATTCATGGCTACGTCATATTTTATTTACATTTGAAGTCAATATTTGTGAAACATTAGTGAAGGTTTTCTTTGGAGCCTTGTATAATTTTACTACAGGATTCAGAAATCTTTGCTGATCCTTCAGCCTTGTCCCAACTATTCCAAGCTGCTAAGAGACATGGCACCAAAGTGTGATCATAAAATTCAAGCTGACTTTGTAACCCGGCATGTTGACCTTCACCTAGCAAGTGATTTTGAGAAATGGCAGTGCCTCTAGCTTGATTTCATTGTTCTAGGGCCCTACCTTCCTTTTTCTATCATGTTTACCATTGAATCTGAGGACCAGCTTCCAATATTGCTGTTGCCAATCTTTCCAGTCTTGGGGGATAATTCTGTTCTAAGTTGTCCATGAATTTATTATCCATTTCACATAGAGTGGATGCATACACTGTAAAATGACCACTTCCTTAAAACTCCTCAAATCTAATGTCTTCAGGATTTAATTCATTTCTTTTCACAATCTTGGGTATGCCTGTTAGTCGGTCTGAGTATTTTTCTTATTCTGATTTGTACGTCTCTCTATTTTTACTTCTATGGTTTGAATCTTACCAACCCACTTTTTCTTTGAGTGGGTACAGAAAAACATCATAGCTATTAAGAATAAAGTATACAATAACAAAATGATAAGAATCATAATCAGTATTGAGCCAACTCAGTTAAGTCATTTAGCCTTTCATTTTCTGTTTCTATTTTCAGGCCATCTAGAATAGCACTATACGGGGTCCTAAAGTGTTCTCATATGTAGTTCCCATCCCTAACTCTTCTTTGCCGACTTCCCAGATGACTTATCAAAGATGATGGCTTCTCAGCTTTTCCACAGCTAGAGTAATCTCTCTGTCTGTGGGGTCTTGCCACAAGTTGGAGTGCCAAAATATTGTTTTTAAAACAAAGTTTCAAATGTTCAATTTACAAAATGGAGACTCAGGAGCCATATGTTGTTGTGAAAACCTTTTAGCTCAGAGAGGCAGAGAAAGCACCAGCTAAACTTCCTACTGATGTCCCAGAAGGGAAAAAGAAGCTCCTTTTCCTTCTCCACAATCTCTTAAATACCCTTCAACTCACTGACCCTCCTTTGTTTTTCCTTCTTGTTGTTGTTGTTATTGTTGTTTTTAATGTTCAGTCGCTGTTAACTGGTTGTTTGCTCCACCTACCTCTTGACATATTGTTGGCTTTACTTAGCACTTGTTTACAGAAAACTCTCGGGTTAAATGTGAGTGCTAGGGCATAGCTACACCATAACAAGGGTTCGCAATCTTGGGGTTCACAATGTGATCAAATATTCTGCAAGATTCACTCTTGCTTCCTCAGTCATGAGAGTATTAATGGTAGATGTTCTCTTAGTTCATGTGGTGGCAGGAGGGTAGGCCCAGAAAGTGTGGCTTATTAGGTAAAGTGACCCATTTCTCAGGGACTCCTTTGTAAGGCAGTACCGATTTTGTCATTGTATCCTTCGCTAACGTTTGTCAGTGATAGCAAAGGTAATGTGTTTTGTTTTGTTTTGGTTTGGTTTGGTTTTTTTCTGCTCTGGCCCTTGACCTTGGCACTCAGTTTGCTCAGTATCCATATCAAAATGATAGTCTTTGTTGGGCTATCTCAGAGAACTGACATTTCATCCTGTACAGTGATCCATTTGATACCCATCTTCGCTAGTGAAGTTTCTCCTATTTGGGAAAACAATATTTACTTAACAGAAGACATTTTTAATGCAAAGACCACATGTGCTGATTTATTGTCTATGTATGAGCATGCATGTGGTCAAATGCTATTACATGCCTATGGAAGTCAGAGAACAAGTTTCCACACACTGACTCTCTGCTTCTGTTGTGTGGTTCCCAGAATCAGACTCTGGTTTGAGGGCTTCATAAAAAGTACTTTTACCTGCTAAGCTGTAGGAGGAACAAGCAGGCCCCGCTGGAGGGAAAATCTCAAATCTGCCTGAGATCCTAGAGATTGGTGATGCAGACAATGACAGCCAATTAGAAACTACCACGGAGGACATGCTTAGTCTGAGCTCTTAATTCAGTGCCTTTTCACCCACTGTCCGAAAAGGGGACACTAGAAAGGAGGGAGGACTCCAGTAACACTAAGGCAACTCATGCCTTGAAAAAAAAAGACACAATTCAAAGACCATATGAAGCTCAAGAAGAAGGAAGACCAAAATGTGGATGCTTCAGTCTTTCTTAGAAGGGGGAACAAAATACTTTTGGGAGGAAATATGGAGACAAAATGTGGAGCAGGGACTGAAGGAAAGGCCATTCAGAGATTGTCTCACCTGGGGATACATCCTATATGTAGCCATCAAGCCCAGACACTATTGCTGATGGTGAAAGCACGTACAAGATAGAACAAGACCTATCATTGGACGAGAAGGAAGGATAGGCGGGAGAAGAGTTTTAGAGAGAGGAGACGGAAGAAGCAGTAGAAAGAACATGGAGGCTGATGGTAAGATTCCTTTCTGCACATTTACAGATTGTCATGAATATTCTTAAGGGATGGATGTGTACAGGGCTTTGTATGTTTAGGTGGGCAATTATATCTTATCAACTGGATCAGAGGTTATTGTGTTGTGTGTTCTTTCATGTGTTGATTTAACTTTAAGAGAGTATGTGGCAGCCAGAGATATTAGGCTGCCACGGAATTGGGATGTATATTTCTGGCATGGTGGCCACCTACCTTGGGAACTAGATGGGTAAAGAGATTACTGCCAGGCTCAGGGAGAAGCCATTGGCAGTGTGATATGGGACAGAGGAAAGCAGGTGAGAGGCTTTGCTGACTGAGATGAAGATATTTACCAGGTATCTTGGGGCATTACAGTGTTGGATCTAGTGTGGGATAAAATACAGCATTTTTTAAAATAATTTTACAACAGAGCCAGATATGAATGTCTCCGGAGAGGCTCTGCCAGAGCCCTACTGATATAGATTAAGATGCTTGCAGCTAACCATCCGACTGAACAAGGGGACCCCAATGGAGGAGTTAGAGAAAGGACTGAAGGAGCTCAAGGGGTTTGCAACCTCATAGGAAGAACAACAATATCAGCCCACAGCTCCCTGCTCCCAAACTCCGTGGGAGAGGGAGCTGATCGCCCAGATGTGTGAGCACTCCTGAGACTGCAGGGCAGGAGAGAACGCCACTTCTGCTCACCTTTGTTCACATCCCTGGCCCAAGAGGAAACTGTATAGGGCCTCTGGGAACAGGAAGACAGGGGCGGTCAAGCTGCAAGAGCCCTGTGGTCCAGCCTGCGCCTGGGTCTGAATGGACCCATTTAAACAGCTCCCTGCACCCAAATGCTGTGGGAGGGAGAGCTAGACCTTCAGAGGGGCAGACACATCTGGGAAACCAGAGGAGACTACACTCTGCGCACATTTCTGACTCTAGAGGAAAACGCCTAGCACCATCTGTGCACAGGGACCCAGGAGAAGTAGGGGCAGGTGAATGCCAGTAGCAAACCACCGAACTGAGAACGGGACCCCCGTTGAAGGAATCAGAGAAAGGACTGAAGGAGCTGAAGGGGCTTGAGATCCCATATGAACAACAATGCCAGCCAACCAGAGCTTCCAGGGACTAAGCTACTACCCAAAGACTATACATGGACTGACCCTGGGCTCCAACTGCATAGGTAGCAATGAATATCCTAGTAAGAGCACCAGTGGAAGGGGAAGCCCTTGGTCCTGCCAAGGCTGGACCCCCAGTGAACAGGATCTTGGGGGGAGGGCGATAACGGGGGGGGGAGTTTGGGAGGGGAACACCCATATAGAAGGGGAGGGGGAGGGATTAGGGGGATGTTGGTCTGGAAACTGGGAAAGGGAGTAACATTTGAAATGTAAATAAGAAATACCCAATTTAATAAAGTTGGAAAAAAAAGAACAATAATATCAACCAACCAGACCCCCACCCAGAGCTCCCAGGCACTAAAACACCAACCAAAGAGTACACATAGGGGGACCAATGACTCTAGCCGTATATGTAACAGAGGATGGCATTCTCTGGCATTAATAGGAAGAGAAGCCCTTGGTCTGGTGAAGGCTCTTTTCCCCAGTGTAGGGCAATGCCAGGGTGTTGAAGTTGTAGTGGGTGGGTGGGAGTGGGATCACCCTCAGAAAAGCAGGGGAGGGCGGGTGAATGAGTGGGAAAAGGGGATAAATTTGAAGTGTAAATACATAAAACATCCAATAAAAATATAGATCCATTTGCTTGGAAAAAAAAGACAAATACCTGTATGATTCA
Organism: Rattus norvegicus; assembly: GCF_021556685.1. Taxonomy (NCBI): domain Eukaryota; kingdom Metazoa; phylum Chordata; class Mammalia; order Rodentia; family Muridae; genus Rattus; species Rattus norvegicus. Next base: position 54,110,718 of record NC_141540.1, read on the forward strand.
ATGAATTACCTAAAGTCCTAATAATAGTTCCAAAGTCCTGTAATCAATCTTACTACCATCTACAAACAGTGTTGACTTAAATTAGCTGTGGCAAGGCTTAAATCAAGCAAACCTCTGAGTTTCCTTTTTCTACCTTGACTGTCATGTGTATTTGTTCTTTAACTGTTAATTACCAACCTCCTCGAAGCGCTGACACAAAAACAAACAAACCCTAATCCTCGTTCTCAAGAGGCATTGTCCATGAAAGAATAAATTATAAAAACGAGTAAGCAAAACCTCCAATTTCCCTAAAAGTGTAGTAGAAGGTGTGACTTTTCCTGTTTGTCTCCTCAGCTCCTTCTCAGTGAATAGACCCACAGTAGGTCAGAGAATAATGCTCCTGAATTATTACTCTTTGTTAAACCATTTAGATTCATTGTGTGGATGGAGATTAAAAACAAAAATTCCCTGGATAATTTGGAATTGAAATGAAAGAGCTCGGGTTTTTTTTTCTTTTTTCTTTTTTTGGTGTTAATTATCCTGAATAGATGAGAAACTATCAAATTGAAGACCCAGACGTAAATCTACACACTTATACAACCCTGATTTTTGATGAAGATTCCAGAAATACACAGTGGGAAAAAGAGACAGTATCTTTAGCAAATGGTGCTGGTAAAATGGTGGGTCTGCATGTGGAGGAATTAAAATAGATCCATAGTTAATATCCTATGTAAAACTCAAGTCTAAGTGGATCAAAGATCTCAACACAGAACCAGATATACTGAACCCGATAGAGAAGAAAGTAGGGAATCCTCCTGAGGCATTGGTACAGGAAATGTCTCTGAACAGAATGCCCTAGCTCAGGCACTAAGCTCCGCAACAATATATTAGGCCTTGTAAAACTGAGAAGCTTCTGTAAGGCACAGGACACTTAAACAGGGCACTGTTTAAAAAATGACCATGAAATTTGTAGGCAAATGAATGGAACTAGAAAAAGTTATCCTGAGTAAGGTAACCCAGCCCCAGAAAAAGGAATTATGGCATATATTCAATTCTAAGTGGATATTAACTACTATGTAAATCATTAAACTACAATAAATAGACCCGGAGAGGTTAGGTATAGAAGGGTCTAGGGGGAACACATGAATCTCCCTGGGAGGGGAACATAGCATAGTTTTCATGTGTTTACTCGGGTAGGTGGAGACAGGAATAGGAGAATCAGGTGGGGAGGAGGAGGGGGGATAGATTAGAGGAAGAGAATGCAGGGACAGCTAGACTTAATGAGCAGCTGGAAAAAGATATGGAAACTTTTTAAAATACATGACGGTGATCCTAATGAGGCCTCTTAACAGCGAGGAATACGGAGACTCAATTGGCCATCTCATCACCAAATGAGGCTTCCAGTAGGAGGACTATGTTGCATTCAAGTGAATCGTTGGCCAAGGGAGTCCCATAGAAAACACAAACAATGCAGACTGTTCCTAGGACGAAGTGATGCTGTCTACAAATGGACAGCGGGGCCCGGGAACTGAGGACAACATCCACTAAACACTTTTTGTTTGTTTGTTTCATTTCATTTTCTATATTATTATTATTATTATTATTATTATTATTATTATTATTATTGACAGGATCTTTCTACAAAGCATTAGCCATGCTGGAACTCATTATATGACCCATGGTGGACTCTAACACACAGAGACCTGCCTGCCAATCCTCAGAGTGCTGAGACTAAAAGTGAGAGCCAACATACCTAGCTTGCTACTTTTCTTTTAGCCCCCTTTACTCTACTTTTTTGGTTCTGAGTTGACATTTAAAATTCTTTCTTTTATTTTTGAGATTATATTATAATTTACTTATTAGCCCTTCACTATGCACACTCTAGATCTTGTCACATAGCCCTCTTTATTTTTTTCAAACACATGGCCTCCTTTTTCATTCATTGTTGTTACATACATAATACATACTTGCATACATATATACATACACATATACATACATAACCCTAAATACACATGCTCAGTCCATCTAATGTTACTTGTTCATATGCGCTCAGGCTGATATCTATGTTCTCAATGACTCCTTTTAGTTTTCTGTCCATCCTTCCTTCAGAGTCGGCTGTACACTTTCCAGGCTTGTTCGGTTGACTTTCCCACTTTCTTCCCACTTCTCACTCTTAAATCCAGCACAGGCCCAGCTTAAGACTTGGGTGTGAACTCCTGGCTGTGTTTTGTGCTTGTGGGCTCAGCACCTTCTTATGCCACATTATGTCACAGGAAACTAAGGAGACGCTGGACTTCAGAACATATATAGAGCTGTTGTATGCCTTTTTCTTCTTGAGGACTTATTAAAATCCTTTTCATGTTTTTTAGTCAAGAAGAAAAAAAGTCTTATAAAGCCCAAATGCTTTGAGGTCAAAGCGTCATGTTTTTACTGTAACATACAGAGGGAAATTATCAGCTTGTACTATGTGAGAATCTGATAAAGTTTAATCTTGTGCTTAATTAAAAACACCACTTCCCAATTATCATTCAGCGCTCTCCTTACAGTGGAGCTAAAAATATGCATGTGAATGAAATTCTCATGAAAGTAATGTTTGTAGTCATTTCTGGGTTAAAGAACAAGATTTATTTCACTCTATAGGAATATGTTTCCTGACGTTTGTCCGATTGCATTATGATCAAAGAATCCCAGAGCTGAATGTAGGAAGTTTGCAGGAAGGCTGACTAAGTGATTACATAAACTTCGTAGCAGAAACATACTGCACTATGTTTCCTGACCATGAGAAATCCTCTGAGGGTTACATCTCACAGACAAAACAGGTTTTTATCTACTGGGATTCACAGGCAGATGTTAGACTGTTTACAAATATATATATATATATATATATATATATATATATATATATATATATATATATATACCATTGCCAGTGAACTCAGATAGATTGGTTTATTAGGAACACAAACAAGAGTTCTGATCGCTATTCTTTTATAAATAGATGAAAATGATTTAGGATGGCGGTGTGTTGAAAGAGAGTTCATTCTTTGACCTGGTTGGCCTAGAATTCACTATTTAACCTGTATTAGCCTCAGACTCACTCAAATTCGCCTGTCTCAGCCTTCCAAACAGTGAAGTTACAGGTATGAGTCACTGTTGTTGGATGTGGACAAATCTTTTTAATTAGACAGCTAGATACTTTTGTTGATGTAAGGTTTCATGATGCATTTAAGAATGGTCTTGAACTCACAGTAATCCTTTTGCCTCAACTTCCCTAAATCTAGGATTGCAGGTATGTGTCACCACACTAGGTCAGGTGATGCTTTTGCTATTAAATATAAAGCTACAGGTTTTATTTTTCAGATATGTGATCTATTAGAAAAGAAATTGAGCATGAGCAATTACATCATCCTGAGTCATTCTTTTTATGTCTCTCACCAACCAGTGATTGAATATGCTTATTTTGTAATTGCTTGGACGTTGTCATTTTATTGATTTTCTCATTTTAAATGCTTGCTAGGGATATTTTAGGATATAAAGTGTAATTATTTGGGATTTCTGTATTTATTGAAGCTAAAGCCCCACATAAGTAAAGATTTATTCAAACAGGTTTATATTAAATTATGCTTTATAACTTTTATGAATGAATCATTATTTCATCCCAGTGTCTATTATTCAAATATCAGCACATTAGAAAAATTTTCCATACATGCCCTGTGTAAAAAAAAAACTCTGTCTAGTCATCCTCTACACCTGCAGCTTGCCTGATGATTTATTTCACAACTATATAAATGATTATATCTTTGTAAATGTTACATCACCAAAAGAACATAGGTACATTGGTTGTGTCTCTTTGTCTTTACTTTTATTCTGGATAAAAACCACTTATTTGGTGAATAGAGGGTTCACGGCATTGTCTACAAGGCTAGGAATAAGTGATACTTAATATGAGACAGTCAAATAACTTTATATATCTTCATGACTTAACCAGCTACACAAATCCTTAAAACAATATCTACGTGTTTCTTGGTAAGTAATTCTGATGTTGGAATGCTATGTTAATAAAGTAAAAGCTAGCTTTATATTACATCATGACTAAGAGTTTATATTTGTATTCCCAAGAGATTGAAGAAACATTTCCATTTCTAGACAATTATAGCACATGTGTTTAGATGGAATGTTTTATATTCTTTTTAATTTTTTAATTTCTTGTCAGAAGAAATAAATCAAAGGGGAAGGAGAAAAACCCCATAGAACTAAGCAGCATAAAGTGAGTATCTGTCATGTTAAAATTCCACAACTATGAAGTCTTTATTAATAGCACTTATGCTTTTGTGAGTGCTCACTGTGTGCTGGGATTATTTGAAATGCTTTACCAAAACACAGTCGCCCAGTTTTCATGACTGCCCAATGAAACTACTATGATTGTAATTTCAAAATAATAGAAACGTCAGACAGAGAGATTGGTGGAATTCCAAGGCCCAAGAAGGCCTGGTGTTTGGATACTTGTTGAAGTTTGGTGAAATGTCTTAAGATTTGGTAGAAAAAAAGGAAGGAGTATGTATTTCTGAAATAAGAATGAAAACGGCAGTTGATGTCCTTTCTTTCCTGGCAGCCTGCCTAGTATCTTTCAGAACCATGAAAGCTAGTCATCAAAGAGGAAGCTATTAGCTCTTCTCCAGTATGATTTTTCTATATTATGCATGCAACGTGTATGGTGACCTTAACAAAAAGGGATTTATAATCTAGGTGTCCATCTCAAGAAGGGGAATTGCAAACCCTGTATTATTTGGGGGACTTTTGGTGCCTCTCTGACAAACAAATTGTAAGGAGGTATCACAGACCTGGCACTGGTCTGATTACATGATGGTAACTTTCCATATGGCTTTTTCAAATCCCTTTTTCTTGATTAACCTTCTCCCATGTCTCTTCTCACCTATTCTCTCAACTACTCTTTCATTTGATAGCTAGTCTTAATTGTCAACTTGACATAGTCTAGAATCACCTAAAAAGATAGCCCTAAATAGAAGATTATCTACTTAGCTTGGCTTGTGGGTATGTTTGTGGGAAAATACGTTGATTAGATTAACTGATGTGAGAAGATCTGTCCACTGTAGGTGCCACAATTCCCTAGGCAGCAGATCCTGAACTAGATGTGATTACAGAAAATAAGCTGAGGCCAACCATGTATGGGTTAATTCACTGTTCTTGACTTGGGAAGAAATGTAAGAAGTCATCTAAAACTCCTTCCATGGTGTCATTTCCATAATAATGAACTTGGAGTTGTGAGCTGAAAGCAAACCTTTCTCCTTTAAATTGCTTTGCTCAACATATTATTGTCACAATAACAGAAATAAAACTAAGAGACTACTAAAACCTTTCCACCCCCTGGTAGTCTCTGTCAGGCAAGATGTATCCAGATATGTGGCATTGTCGTTACTGCTGTGAGGATTAACAACTGAATTTGAGATTGAATTAAAAAATCTACACCTGGTCCGTCCTGTAAACCCACTTAAAAAAAAACATGATCACAGACCCTAGTGGGGAACTGAATACAATTGCTTAGCAAGTTGGCATAGTGTCAGGCTACTCTATAAATATTTTATATCCATATACAAATGCTGCTGTCAGCCTTAATCAGAGAAGTTTTCTTTTTCAAGTGAACTGTGCTGATTTCAGAGACTTGTGGTGACAAAAGGTACCTAAAATAGAGAGTAAGTGACAGATGAGTGTTCAGCACTAAACAAGACATTTATACAATCTCTTGAGAGACTTGGGAGACATTGCAAAAGAGGGGATTAAAAAATATAACAGTTCAAGGGAAAGGATAATGAAATGTCACTTTCTGGGCAAGTTACAGTCATTTTAATTATGGAGGTATCTACAATGAATCTGCACAAGAATGGATCCATCAATAATGAGACATAGATGGATGCAGAAGGCCAGACTTACCCCCTACTGCTTAATTAATCGATACTGATGGAGTCAGGCTAAGAGAGAACCATTCCCTTCAGGTATGTATCCACAGAAGACCCCCACAAAGATCCAATGGCTGCAGAGATGGTGACCTAGTTAATCTAAGTGGATTACAAAACCCAACCAGATGTCATGAAGCAGGAAATGAATGGATTGGTAGAGATGAGGGATAGGGTTGATAAGAATGGAGGGTAGATAAAGACGATAGAGAGTAATTAGAATACATTGGATACATGTATGAAATTGTTGAAGAACAAAATTAATCAATAAAAATTGAAAAGCCAAGCACAGGACAAAAGAAGATACCACTTCCTTTGTATGAACGTACCTTTTATTTAACTAATTGTTTTAAATACCATGTTAAATGATAATTTGCTATTTGGAATGGTTCGTTTTTGTTTTAGTTAAGCAAATGAAGAAAACAAGATACTATTTTGCATAAATTGAGTTAGTTACTGCTGGTATGTAAATTGTTGGTTTACAGGGTATATATTATCCTGGAAATAATTACTGTGTCTTGGTGACATGCCTGGCTGCTCTGACAGCAAGTGGCCTTAATCAATCAGAACTTCATACGGAAGTCTATTGAGCCTGATCTCAGTTATTAGAGAATTGTATCTAGTAGTGTACACTAAAACTATTTTCTGTAAAAATAATGCTGTTTACTCATTCTGTAAAAATTAAAATACCTTCTGTTATCCAGTGGGAAATCATGGGTTTTAGGAACCTTGGGATTCAGTTTTTTGTTTGTGTAAATTTTAGCCTATTTTAATTTCATTCTCTATCTATGAAACACATCATCCAGCTGTGACTTATGATGGATAGTCAACAGAAAGGCTTTGAAACTTCTTTGATGCTCAGCATTTGAACATTATAGGCCTGTAGAAGTGGGCGACACATTTGGCATTTTCTGAATCAAGAATGCTGACATTTGTTATTTATTGATTACAATGAACGAGTTAATGAATCGATGTAAGCATGGACGCCTGTACAGCTGACACATTGGCTATGCCTCTACAAAACTATATAGCTGATTCTGGTCTTAGTGAAAACAGTTCAGGAAATTGAGTTTAGGAAGCCAGGTGGCACAATAGGTTATACATTAACTTGTCCCCTCTGGAAAATTAAATTTGAATTTGGCTCTGGTCACAAATGAAATGAGTCATTTTGTACGTGCCACTAAGGATAGTCACAAAGCCAAAATGACATTTCATTGAAAAATTACCCGTTAAGAAAAATGTCTGCAGTCACTAGGGAGTTCTCAAGAAAAATAAGCAAGAACATTGAGCAAAAATAAAGGACACAAGCAAACACTGGAGAGTGTGGGCTCACAGGAAAGTGCCACAAGACAAACTGATTGCCAGCCAGAAACTCTTTTTTTTTCCCTTTTCATTTTTTTTTTTATTAACTTGAGTATTTCTTATATACATTTCAAGTGTTATTCCCTTTCCCGGTTTCCGGGCAAACATACCCCTCCCCCCTCCCCTTCCTTATGGGTGTTCCCCTCCCAACCCTCCCCCCATTGCCGCCCTCCCCCCATAGTCTAGTTCACTGGGGGTTCAGTCTTAGCAGGACCCAGGGCTTCCCCTTCCACTGGTGCTCTTACTAGGATATTTGTTGCTACCTATGGGGTCAGAGTCCAGGGTCAGTCCATGTATAGTATTTAGGTAGTGGCTTAGTCCCTGGAAGCTCTGGTTGCTTGGCATTGTTGTACTTTTGGGGTCTCGAGCCCCTTCAAGCTCTTCCAGTTCTTTCTCTGATTCCTTCAACGGGGAACCTATTCTCAGTTCAGTGGTTTGCTGCTGGCTTTCGCCTCTGTATTTGCTGTATTCTGGCTGTGTCTCTCAGGAGCGATCTACATCCGGCTCCTGTCGGTCTGCACTTCTTTGCTTCATCCATCTTGTCTAATTGGGTGGCTGTATATATATGGGCCACATGTGGGGCAGGCTCTGAATGGGTGTTCCTTCAGTCTCTGTTTTAATCTTTGCCTCTCCCTTCCCTGCCAAGGGTATTCTTTTTCCTCATTTAAAGAAGGAGTGAAGCATTCACATTTTGATCATCCGTCTTGAGTTTCGTTTGTTCTAGGGATCTAGGGTAATTCAAGCATTTGGGCTAATAGCCACTTATCAATGAGTGCATACCATGTATGTCTTTCTGTGATTGGGTTAGCTCACTCAGGATGATATTTTCCAGTTCCAACCATTTGCCTACGAATTTCATAAACTCGTTGTTTTTGATAGCTGAGTAATATTCCATTGTGTAGATGTACCACATTTTCTGTATCCATTCCTCTGTTGAAGGGCATCTGGGTTCTTTCCATTTTCTGGCTATTATAAATAAGGCTGCGATGAACATAGTGGAGCACGTGTCTCTTTTATATGTTGAGGCATCTTTTGGGTATATGCCCAAGAGAGGTATAGCTGGATCCTCAGGCAGTTCAATGTCCAATTTTCTGAGGAACCTCCAGACTGATTTCCAGAATGGTTTTACCAGTCTGCAATCCCACCAACAATGGAGGAGTGTTCCTCTTTCTCCACATCCTCGCCAGCATCTGCTGTCACCTGAGTTTTTGATCTTAGCCAATCCCACTGGTGTGAGGTGAAATCTCAGGGTTGTTTTGATTTGCATTTCCCTTATGACTAAAGATGTTGAACATTTCTTTAGGTGTTTCTCAGCCATTCGGCATTCCTCAGCTGTGAATTCTTTGTTTAGCTCTGAACCCCATTTTTTAATAGGGTTATTTGTTTCCCTGCGGTCTAACTTCTTGAGTTCTTTGTATATTTTGGAAATAAGGCCTCTATCTGTTGTAGGATTGGTAAAGATCTTTTCCCAATCTGTTGGTTGCCGTTTTGTCCTAACCACAGTGTCCTTTGCCTTACAGAAGCTTTGCAGTTTTATGAGATCCCATTTGTCGATTCTTGATCTTAGAGCATAAGCCATTGGTGTTTTGTTCAGGAAATTTTTTCCAGTGCCCATGTGTTCCAGATGCTTCCCTAGTTTTTCTTCTCTTAGTTTGAGTGTGTCTGGTTTGATGTGGAGGTCTTTGATCCACTTGGACTTAAGCTTTGTACAGGGTGATAAGCATGGATCGATCTGCATTCTTCTACATGTTGACCTCCAGTTGAACCAGCACCATTTGCTGAAAATGCTATCTTTTTTCCATTGGATGGTTTTGGCTCCTTTGTCAAAAATCAAGTGACCATAGGTGTGTGGGTTCATTTCTGGGTCTTCAATTCTATTCCATTGGTCTATCTGTCTGTCTCTGTACCAATACCATGCAGTTTTTATCACTATTGCTCTGTAATACTGCTTGAGTTCAGGGATAGTGATTCCCCCTGAAGTCCTTTTATTGTTGAGGATAGCTTTAGCTATCCTGGGTTTTTTGTTATTCCAGATGAATTTGCAAATTGTTCTGTCTAACTCTTTGAAGAATTGGATTGGTATTTTGATGGGGATTGCATTGAATCTGTAGATTGCTTTTGGTAAAATGGCCATTTTTACTATATTAATCCTGCCAATCCATGAGCATGGGAGATCTTTCCATCTTCTGAGGTCTTCTTCAATTTCTTTCCTCAGTGTCTTGAAGTTCTTATTGTACAGATCTTTTACTTGCTTGGTTAAGTCACACCGAGGTACTTTATATTATTTGGGTCTATTATGAAGGGTGTCGTTTCCCTAATTTCTTTCTTGGCTTGTTTCTCTTTTGTATAGAGGAAGGCAACTGATTTATTTGAGTTAATTTTATACCCAGCCACTTTGCTGAAGTTGTTTATCAGCTTTAGTAGTTCTCTGGTGGAACTTTTGGGATCACTTAAATATACTATCATGTCATCTGCAAATAGTGATATTTTGACCTCTTCTTTTCCGATCTGTATCCCCTTGATCTCCTTTTGTTGTCTGATTGCTCTGGCTAGAACTTGAAGAACTATATTGAATAAGTAGGGAGAGAGTGGGCAGCCTTGTCTAGTCCCTGATTTTAGTGGGATTGCTTCAAGTTTCTCTCCATTTAGTTTAATGTTAGCAACTGGTTTGCTGTATATGGCTTTTACTATGTTTAGATATGGGCCTTGAATTCCTATTCTTTCCAGGACTTTTATCATGAAGGGGTGTTGAATTTTGTCAAATGCTTTCTCAGCATCTAATGAAATGATCATGTGGTTCTGTTCTTTCAGTTTGTTTATATAATGGATCACGTTGATGGTTTTCCATATATTAAACCATCCCTGCATGCCTGGGATGAAGCCTACTTGATCATGGTGGATGATTGTTTTGATGTGCTCTTGGATTCGGTTTGCCAGAATTTTATTGAGTATTTTTGCGTCGATATTCATAAGGGAAATTGGTCTGAAGTTCTCTTTCCTTGTTGGGTCTTTGTGTGGTTTAGGTATAAGAGTAATTGTGGCTTCATAGAAGGAATTCGGGAGGGCTCCATCTGTTTCAATTTTGTGGAATAGTTTGGATAATATTGGTATGAGGTCTTCTATGAAGGTTTGATAGAATTCTGCACTAAACCTGTCTGGACCTGGGCTCTTTTTGGTTGGGAGACCTTTAATGACTGCTTCTATTTCCTTAGGAGTTATGGGGTTGTTTAACTGGTTTATCTGTTCCTGATTTAACTTCGATACCTGGTATCTGTCTAGGAAATTGTCCATTTCCTGAAGATTTTCAAGTTTTGTTGAATATAGGTTTTTATAGTAAGATCTGATGATTTTTTGAATTTCCTCTGAATCTGTAGTTATGTCTCCCTTTTCATTTCTGATTTTGTTAATTTGGACGCACTCTCTGTGTCCTCTCGTTAGTCTGGCTAAGGGTTTATCTATCTTGTTGATTTTCTCAAAGAACCAACTTTTGGTTCTGTTGATTCTTTCTATGGTCCTTTTTGTTTCTACTTGGTTGATTTCAGCTCTGAGTTTGATTATTTCCTGCCTTCTACTTCTCCTGGGTGTATTTGCTTCTTTTTGTTCTAGAGCTTTTAGGTGTGCTGTCAAGCTGCTGACATATGCTCTTTCCTGTTTCTTTCTGCAGGCACTCAGCGCTATGAGTTTTCCTCTTAGCACAGCTTTCATTGTGTCCCATAAGTTTGGGTATGTTGTACCTTCATTTTCATTAAATTCTAAAAAGTTTTTAATTTCTTTCTTTATTTCTTCCTTGACCAGGTTATCATTGAGTAGAGCATTGTTCAATTTCCATGTATATGTGGGCATTCTTCTTGATTGTTATTGAAGACCAGTTTTAGGCCGTGGTGGTCTGATAGCACGAATGGGATTATTTCTATCTTTCTGTACCTGTTGAGGCCCGTTTTTTGACCAATTATATGGTCAATTTTGGGGAAAGTACCATGAGGAGCTGAGAAGAAGGTATATCCTTTTGCTTTAGGATAGAATGTTCTATAAATATCCGTTAAGTCCATTTGGCTCATGACTTCTCTTAGTCTGTCGACATCACTGTTTAATTTCTGTTTCCATGATCTGTCCATTGATGAGAGTGGGGTGTTGAAATCTCCCACTATTATTGGGTGAGGTGCAATGTGTGTTTTGAGCTGTAGTAAGGTTTCTTTTACATATGTAGGTGCCCTTGTATTTGGGGCATAGATATTTAGGATTGAGAGTTCATCTTGGTGGATTTTTCCTTTGATGAATATGAAGTGTCCTTCCTTATCTTTTTTGATGACTTTTAGTTGGAAATTGATTTTATTTGATATTAGAATGGCTACTCCAGCTTGCTTCTTCTGACCATTTGCTTGGAAAATTGTTTCCCAGCCTTTCACTCTGAGGTAGTGTCTGTCTTTGTCTCTGAGGTGTGTTTCCTGTAGGCAGCAGAATGCAGGGTCCTCGTTGCGTATCCAGTTTTTTTTTTCTTTTTTTTCTTTTTTTTTTTTTATTAACTTGAGTATTTCTTATATACATTTCGAGTGTTATTCCCTTTCCCGGTTTCCGGGCAAACATCCCCCTCCCCCCTCCCCTTCCTTATGGGTGTTCCCCTCCCAACCCTCCCCCCATTGCCGCCCTCCCCCCATAGACTAGTTCACTGTGGGTTCAGTCTTAGCAGGACCCAGGGCTTCCCCTTCCACTGGTGCTCTTACTAGGATATTCATTGCTACCTATGGGGTCATAGTCCAGGGTCAGTCCATGTATAGTCTTTAGGTAGTGGCTTAGTCCCTGGAAGCTCTGGTTGCTTGGCATTGTTGTACTTTTGGGGTCTCGAGCCCCTTCAAGCTCTTCCAGTTCTTTCTCTGATTCCTTCAATAGGGTACCTATTCTCAGTTCAGTGGTTTGCTGCTGGCATTCGCCTCTATATTTGCTGTATTCTGGCTGTGTCTCTCAGGAGCGATCTACATCCGGCTCCTGTCGGTCTGCACTTCTTTGCTTCATCCATCTTGTCTAATTGGGTGGCTGTATATGTATGGGCCACATGTGGGGCAGGCTCTGAATGGGTGTTCCTTCAGTCTCTGTTTTAATCTTTGCCTCTCCCTTCCCTGCCAAGGGTATTTTTTTCCTCATTTAAAGAAGGAGTGAAGCATTCACATTTTGATCATCCGTCTTGAGTTTCGTTTGTTCTAGGGATCCAGGGTAATTCAAGCATTTGGGCTAATAGCCACTTATCAATGAGTGCATACCATGTATGTCTTTCTGTGATTGGGTTAGCTCACTCAGGATGATATTTTCCAGTTCCAACCATTTGCCTACGAATTTCATAAACTCGTTGTTTTTGATAGCTGAGTAATATTCCATTGTGTAGATGTACCACATTTTCTGTATCCATTCCTCTGTTGAAGGGCATCTGGGTTCTTTCCATTTTCTGGCTATTATAAATAAGGCTGCGATGAACATAGTGGAGCACGTGTCTCTTTTATATGTTGAGGCATCTTTTGGGTATATGCCCAAGAGAGGTATAGCTGGATCCTCAGGCAGTTCAATGTCCAATTTTCTGAGGAACCTCCAGACTGATTTCCAGAATGGTTTTACCAGTCTGCAATCCCACCAACAATGGAGGAGTGTTCCTCTTTCTCCACATCCTCGCCAGCATCTGCTGTCACCTGAGTTTTTGATCTTAGCCAATCGCACTGGTGTGAGGTGAAATCTCAGGGTTGTTTTGATTTGCATTTCCCTTATGACTAAAGATGTTGAACATTTCTTTAGGTGTTTCTCAGCCATTCGGCATTCCTCAGCTGTGAATTCTTTGTTTAGCTCTGAACCCCATTTTTTAATAGGGTTATTTGTTTCCCTGCGGTCTAACTTCTTGAGTTCTTTGTATATTTTGGATATAAGGCCTCTATCTGTTGTAGGATTGGTAAAGATCTTTTCCCAATCTGTTGGTTGCCGTTTTGTCCTAACCACAGTGTCCTTTGCCTTACAGAAGCTTTGCAGTTTTATGAGATCCCATTTGTCGATTCTTGATCTTAGAGCATAAGCCATTGGTGTTTTGTTCAGGAAATTTTTTCCAGTGCCCATGTGTTCCAGATGCTTCCCTAGTTTTTCTTCTATTAGTTTGAGTGTGTCTGGTTTGATGTGGAGGTCCTTGCCCACTTGGACTTAAGCTTTGTACAGGGTGATAAGCATGGATCGATCTGCATTCTTCTACATGTTGCCCTCCAGTTGAACCAGCACCATTTGCTGAAAATGCTATCTTTTTTCCATTGGATGGTTTTGGCTCCTTTGTCAAAAATCAAGTGACCATAGGTGTGTGGGTTCATTTCTGGGTCTTCAATTCTATTCCATTGGTCTATCTGTCTGTCTCTGTACCAATACCATGCAGTTTTTATCACTATTGCTCTGTAATACTGCTTGAGTTCAGGGATAGTGATTCCCCCTGAAGTCCTTTTATTGTTGAGGATAGCTTTAGCTATCCTGGGTTTTTTGTTATTCCAGATGAATTTGCAAATTGTTCTGTCTAACTCTTTGAAGAATTGGATTGGTATTTTGATGGGGATTGCATTGAATCTGTAGATTGCTTTTGGTAAAATGGCCATTTTTACCATATTAATCCTGCCAATCCATGAGCATGGGAGATCTTTCCATCTTCTGAGGTCTTCTTCAATTTCTTTGCTCAGTGTCTTGAAGTTCTTATTGTACAGATCTTTTACTTGCTTGGTTAAAGTCACACCGAGGTACTTTATATTATTTGGGTCTATTATGAAGGGTGTCGTTTCCCTAATTTCTTTCTTGGCTTGTTTCTCTTTTGTATAGAGGAAGGCAACTGATTTATTTGAGTTAATTTTATACCCAGCCACTTTGCTGAAGTTGTTTATCAGCTTTAGTAGTTCTCTGGTGGAACTTTTGGGATCACTTAAATATACTATCATGTCATCTGCAAATAGTGATATTTTGACCTCTTCTTTTCCGATCTGTATCCCTTTGATCTCCTTTTGTTGTCTGATTGCTCTGGCTAGAACTTCAAGAACTATATTGAATAAGTAGGGAGAGAGTGGGCAGCCTTGTCTAGTCCCTGATTTTAGTGGGATTGCTTCAAGTTTCTCTCCATTTAGTTTAATGTTAGCAACTGGTTTGCTGTATATGGCTTTTACTATGTTTAGGTATGGGCCTTGAATTCCTATTCTTTCCAGGACTTTTATCATGAAGGGGTGTTGAATTTTGTCAAATGCTTTCTCAGCATCTAATGAAATGATCATGTGGTTCTGTTCTTTCAGTTTGTTTATATAATGGATCACGTTGATGGTTTTCCGTATATTAAACCATCCCTGCATGCCTGGGATGAAGCCTACTTGATCATGGTGGATGATTGTTTTGATGTGCTCTTGAATTCGGTTTGCCAGAATTTTATTGAGTATTTTTGCGTCGATATTCATAAGGGAAATTGGTCTGAAGTTCTCTTTCTTTGTTGTGTCTTTGTGTGGTTTAGGTATAAGAGTAATTGTGGCTTCATAGAAGGAATTCGGGAGGGCTCCATCTGTTTCAATTTTGTGGAATAGTTTGGATAATATTGGTATGAGGTCTTCTACGAAGGTTTGATAGAATTCTGCACTAAACCCGTCTGGACCTGGGCTCTTTTTGGTTGGGAGACCTTTAATGACTGCTTCTATTTCCTTAGGAGTTATGGGGTTGTTTAACTGGTTTATCTGTTCCTGATTTAACTTCGATACCTGGTACCTGTCTAGGAAATTGTCCATTTCCTGAAGATTTTCAAATTTTGTTGAATATAGGTTTTTATAGTAAGATCTGATGATTTTTTGAATTTCCTCCGAATCTGTAGTTATGTCTCCCTTTTCATTTCTGATTTTGTTAATTTGGACACACTCTCTGTGTCCTCTCGTTAGTCTGGCTAAGGGTTTATCTATCTTGTTGATTTTCTCAAAGAACCAACTTTTGGTTCTGTTGATTCTTTCTATGGTCCTTTTTGTTTCTACTTGGTTGATTTCAGCTCTGAGTTTGATTATTTCCTGCCTTCTACTCCTCCTGGGTGTATTTGCTTCTTTTTGTTCTAGAGCTTTTAGGTGTGCTGTCAAGCTGCTGACATATGCTCTTTCCTGTTTCTTTCTGCAGGCACTCAGCGCTATGAGTTTTCCTCTTAGCACAGCTTTCATTGTGTCCCATAAGTTTGAGTATGTTGTATCTTCATTTTCATTAAATTCTAAAAAGTTTTTAATTTCTTTCTTTATTTCTTCCTTGACCAGGTTATCATTGAGTAGAGCATTGTTCAATTTCCACGTATATGTGGGCATTCTTCCCTTATTGTTATTGAAGACCAGTTTTAGGCCGTGG
This sequence comes from Rattus norvegicus, assembly GCF_021556685.1. Classification (NCBI taxonomy): domain Eukaryota; kingdom Metazoa; phylum Chordata; class Mammalia; order Rodentia; family Muridae; genus Rattus; species Rattus norvegicus. The sequence goes on from NC_141540.1 coordinate 54,126,392, forward strand.
TGGTCCGCTAGCACGCATGGGATTATTTCTATCTTTCTGTACCTGTTGAGGCCCGTTTTTTGACCAATTATATGGTCAATTTTGGAGAAAGTACCATGAGGAGCTGAGAAGAAGGTATATCCTTTTGCTTTAGGATAGAATGTTCTATAAATATCCGTTAAGTCCATTTGGCTCATGACTTCTCTTAGTCTGTCTACATCACTGTTTAATTTCTGTTTCCATGATCTGTCCATTGATGAGAGTGGGGTGTTGAAATCTCCCACTATTATTGTGTGAGGTGGAATGTGTGTTTTGAGCTTTAGTAAGGTTTCTTTTACATATGTAGGTGCCCTTGTATTTGGGGCATAGATATTTAGGATTGAGAGTTCATCTTGGTTGATTTTTCCTTTGATGAATATGAAGTGTCCTTCCTTATCTTTTTTGATGACTTTTAGTTGGAAATTGATTTTATTTGATATTAGAATGGCTACTCCAGCTTGCTTCTTCTGACCATTTGCTTGGAAAGTTGTTTTCCAGCCTTTCACTCTGAGGTAGTGTCTGTCTTTGTCTCTGAGGTGTGTTTCCTGTAGGCAGCAGAATGCAGGGTCCTCGTTGCGTATCCAGTTTGTTAATCTATGTCTTTTTATTGGGGGGTTGAGGCCATTGATATTGAGAGATATTAAGGAATAGTGGTTATTGCTTCCCGTTATATTCATATTTGGATGTGAGGTTATGTTTGTGTGCTTTCATTCTCTTTGTTTTGTTGCCAAGACGATTAGTTTCTTGCTTCTTCTAGGGTATAGCTTGTCTCCTTATGTTAGGCTTTACCATTTATTATCCTTTGTAGTGCTGGATTTGTAGAAAGATATTGTGTAAATTTGGTTTTGTCATGGAATATCTTGGTTTCTCCATCAATGTTAATTGAGAGTTTTGCTGGATACAGTAACCTGGGATGGCAGTTGTGTTCTCTTAGGGTCTGTATGACATCTGTCCAGGATCTTCTGGCCTTCATAGTTTCTGGCGAGAAGTCTGGTGTGATTCTGATAGGTCTCCCTTTATATGTTACTTGACCTTTTTCCCTTACTGCTTTTAATATTCTTTCTTTATTTTGTGCGTTTGGTGTTTTGACAATTATGTGACGGGAGGTGTTTCTTTTCTGGTCCAATCTATTTGGAGTTCTGTAGGCTTCTTGTATGTCTATGGGTATCTCTTTTTTTTAGGTTAGGGAAGTTTTCTTCTATGATTTTGTTGAAGATATTTACTGGTCTTTGAGCTGGGAGTCTTCACTCTCTTCTATACCTATTATCCTTAGGTTTGATCTTCTCATTGAGTCCTGGATTTCCTGTATGTTTTGGACCAGTAGCTTTTTCCGCTTTACATTATCTTTGACAGTTGAGTCAATGATTTCTATGGAATCTTCTGCTCCTGAGATTCTCTCTTCCATCTCTTGTATTCTGTTGGTGAAGCTTGTATCTACAGCTCCTTGTCTCTTCTTTTGGTTTTCTATATCCAGGGTTGTTTCCATGTGTTCTTTCTTGATTGCTTCTATTTCCATTTTTAATTCCTTCAACTGTTTGATTGTGTTTTCCTGGAATTCTTTCAGGGATTTTTGTGTCTCCTCTCTATGGCCTTCTACTTGTTTATTTATGTTTTCCTGGAATTCTTTCAGGGATTTTTGTGTCTCCTCTCTATGGGCTTCTACTTGTTTATTTATGTTTTCCTGGAATTCTTTCAGGGATTTTTGTGATTCTTTCAGGCATTTTTGCGATTCCTCTCTGTAGGCTTCTACTTGTTCTCTAAGGGAGTTCTTCACATCTTTCTTGAAGTCCTCCAGCATCATGATCAAAAATGATTTTGAAACTAGATCTTGCTTTTCTGGTGTGTTTGGATATTCCATGTTTGTTTTGATGGGAGAATTGGGCTCCGATGGTGCCATGTAGTCTTGATTTCTGTTGCTTGGGTTCCTGCGCTTGCCTCTCGCCATCAGATTATCTCTAGTGTTACTTTGTTCTGCTATTTCTGACAGTGGCTAGACTGTCCTATAAGCCTGTGTGTCAGGAGTGCTGTAGACCTGTTTTCCTCTCTTTCAGTCAATTATGGGGACAGAGTGTTCTGCTTTCCGGCGTGTAGTTTTTCCTCTCTACAGGTCTTCAGCTGTTCCTGTGGGCCTATGTCTTGAGTTCACCAGGCAGCTTTCTTGCAGCAGAAAATTTGGTCTTACCTGTGGTCCCGAGGCTCAAGTTCGCTCGTGGGGTGCTGCCCACGGGCTCTCTGCAGCGGCAGCAACCAGGAAGACTTGTGCTGCCGTTTCCGGGAGCTTCAGTGCACCAGGGTTCCAGATGGTCTTTGGCTTTTTCCTCTGGCGTCCGAGATGTGTGTGCAGAGAGCAGTCTCTTCTGGTTTCCCAGGCTTGTCTGCCTCTCTGAAGGTTCAGCTCTCCCTCCCACGGGATTTGGGTGCAGAGAACTGTTTATCCGGTCTGTTTCCTTCAGATTCTGGTGGTGTCTCAGGCACAGGGGTCCTGCCGCTTCTTGGCCCTCCCCCACGGGAGCCCAGAGGCCTTATACAGTTTTCTCTTGGGCCAGGGATGTGGGCAGGGGTGAGCAGTGTTGGTGGTCTCTTCCGCTCTGCAGCCTCAGGAGTGCCCACCTGACCAGGTGGTTGGGTCTCTCTCTACAGGGTCTGGGGGCAGAGAGCTGCTGCGGGCCGGGATCCGCGGGTCAGCCAGAAACTCTTACACTAGCCTGTGTCCCAAGAGCCTCGAATATTATTTACTTATTTTCCATTCAATTTTCCTTTTTCTCTTGTCATGGGTTTAGCTAAGTGCCAGATTGTATTAAGTCATCATGAGTTATCAAGCTTGCTACAATCTATTTAGTTATGGTTTTATACTGTATACTTATATCTTCCTGTTCTTTTAGATAAATGGACAATATTATCATTCATCATTCTTCTCTTATTGGGAAAATAACAAAACATACAATTGACCAACTTAAAGATCGTAGAGGAATTTTTTCCCCCCTCAGAGCTGAGGATCAAACCCAGGGCCTTGTGCTTGCTAGGCAAGCGCTCTACCACTGAGCTAAGTACCCAACCCTCGTAGAGGAATTTTAGCCCAGCAACATGTCTACTCTGGCAAGGGATCTCATCCATAGACCTTCTAGGTCTGTGTGGTCTGACTGGAATACCAACTGCCTTTAACCCCAGGAGAGAGAGAGGCAAGTAGATCTCTGAGGTCAAGGCTAGTCTGGTGTGAAGCAAATTTCAGGTAAAGAAAAGCTTGGGTCCAGGTGTGATGGAACATGCTTTTAATGTCAGTTCTAGGAGACAGAGGCTTGCAGATCTCTAGACTAGTGACTAGACAGTGATTTCATCGAGTCAGTGAATTGAGAGGCAGTGCAGTGGAGTGAAATTTATGGCTGTTCAGATAGTGGCAGTTCAGTTTGTAGAATTCAGAGGCAGTTTTATGAGGACAGTTTTACAGTGATAAGTTGCAGAGAGAAAAATCTAGACACATGGGGAAGACAGAAGGACCCAGACGATTACATATTGCCAAAGTTAGTAGGAGGCCAAGCAGAGCAATTCAGTGAATAACTGACAGAAGCCCGTTTGAATCAGTCAGCTTGGAGAGGCATTTTGAACCAGAACAGCTGAGTTGAACCTGCCTACCAGAGTTAAGAATGAACTAGAAACGGTGAGCTTGTTCAGCAGTAAGCCCTCAAGGTGACAATTACATCAGGCAAAAAAAGAGTCACATTTACAAAAGATAACCTTAGTTTGTATTTTATACTGCACTAGTCATCGTTACATATTTGCATGTTGAATGATTTCACAGTAAACATATAGACAAGAAAACGAGACTACCAGACACTGCCAAAATAGTCACTGAAAGCCTTCTGGAGAAATGTGATACACAAATATAAAAGGCATCTCATTGCTTTGCATTTAGAAGGTGATTACTGGATGCTACCAAGAAAAAGTTATCTCATTTTGGGTAATCCAGCTGGAGCCTCATTGAAGTCAGGCTGTGCCCAATTATTTATTTCTCAAAGGATAACATAAAAATTATCTTGTGCCCTCTTTAGTTGACACCTGCAACAAGTGATTGGCCAGGGGTATTTACATGCATCTTGCAGTAAGTCTTGCAGTCTTATATGTGTTGGGGCAAAATCAGAGTTAAGGCCTATAGTTTTACCCTGATAAAGAAATTCTAACATGTTCTACCGTAAAAAAAGAATTATGAAAAAAATGTATAGCGTGACCCGAAAAAGTTAAATACAAAAATTTATTCATGCAAACCTTAAAGCTAATTTCCAATAATACTTAATAAACAATGGTCCTTCCTAGGACATCTTATTAGACTTTAAACAAAAAGATAGAACCTACTTTGAGAGGATTAAGGCCAGGCAACGAGATCAAAATAAAGTGTTGTGTGGTTTTCTTTTTGTAAATTAGATATGCAAATGTACATTTTTAAAAAAGAATTCACTGACCCTTTTTTAGAAGTTATTTAGGAACCCTAGCCCTAAATTAAATTAATAAAAAACATTTAATAATTCCTATGTTAGAAACAGAAGTCGATGTAAAAATAAAAAAGTATAAAAAAAATAATGAAAAATGACAATTAACAAGCACATGTAGAAACAGCACCCAACTCACAAAACATGAAGCAAACGCTTTACAGGTGTAGCCTCTATCTTCTATGTGTCCTTAACCCAAATCACCTTTCTTATGTTCTGTTTGTCTCTTATTATCTGGGGAACTTTAAGAACTAGAAATTGTAGTTTATTTGGTACAACAATATCTAGTCCCAGAGTCTCTAGGAAAGCTTTATATTGTGTGCAAAAATAATGAGACTTTCTCTGCAATTTTCATGCATAATGAGTGCAATTACTTTGTTTTCATTATTTTCAAGATTAAAACAATTGACATAAGCAGGCAGACAGTGAGAGAGGATTGGTAATGCTTTTTGTTTTTCTTTGAGGTGATACACAGTGAGCTTGTGTCATCATCAAAAACCGTTTTCTTAGTCCTCTGACAATTGCAGATTTCTATCTCAGAAATCCTGCAGGCACTTACTACCCTTCTATGGTCAGGGGATAATCGGTCAATTTACTGTCAAAATACTCATTCAAGTGCCAATTTGAAAAGTAATCAGTAGTTTTATCAAGAGTAGAGTAACCCAGTATTAGTGTTTTTAAAGGTTTCTTTTGTTGCCTTTGAAATTGAGTTTTGAATGTTTAAGTAGAATATTTGAAAATACTTCGAAATCAATAGTGAAAAAAAAAACAACATGGTTTTGAGGGCCTTTCAGAATGCATTTTCTTTATCCTACCACAGTAGAAATCAGATCTTGGGAACTGGATACAGTGCTGTATCTGAATTTATTTGAGATGAGCATCACAAAGAGAATGAAGTGTCCCTGGACTATGCTTTTCTAATATTTTATATTCTTTGGGACTCATGACTCAGTTCATGAGGGCCTTGAAGACATTGCACTAATGCCTTCTTTTTAATGGCTTTGTAGTAAAACCAGAAAACATATTTCTCTTACACAGGTCCTTAAACTGTGGGTTGTAATGTCCTTGAGGGGGAGGGACAATAACTGAGATTGCAGGTCACAAAATATTTGAAAACAGTAAAAGGTTTCTAAATGGCCAATAAGCAAAAAAAGTAATAAAAAATCAAAACAGAATGGAATGTTGTCTTTACCGGTGCTCATGTATGTTGCAACACAGGACTACACTGCAGCCTTGGTTCTGAATGCAACATGAGAACTTTACACTGTCCATCTTTTGGGTTGAGCATGTTGTCATATCATAAAACCCCAACAATTCTGTCTGGAATGTCTCAATTAGATATGAATTGGAGTTTTTGACTACATGTGAGGTGCAGTGGCTCATATTTTTTTTATTAATATCTCATCATTTAACCCTGGCTGCCCTTGAATTTACAATGTAAACCAGGCTAGCTCAAACTCAAAGAGATCTAGGTGTCTCTGTTGGCCAAGTTTATACACTCTGAAATAGATGAAACTTGTAAGACTTAGGGAACTCTCAAAAACTTACAGGACTCACAAGACTCCTGTCCAAAATTATAAGTACTTAGCAATTGCTGGGGGACATTCTTCTACTGGTTCAGCTGCCTGTAATTCTTGCTGGGAGTTCCTGGTATTCTGGGGGTTGGGTATTTGGTCATACATCTACCTTGGCATTACTCATGGTCCAGTGAATACTTTCCAGAAATGTATTGGTTGACTAAGTTAGACCTGTTTGGAACTGTTCCTTTGGTGGGTCTCCTCTGCCCTATCTGGGATGGATAAATATTTGCTCATATGTTCATAGGAAAAGTCACATTATAAGACTGAATATGGAACCACTGTGTAGAGTTTTATCAAGATAACATGGAGAGAAAGGGTGGATGCCGTACTGGGAAGCTGTTGATTGGTCTTAACATTGTACATAGCACTTCCAATGAAAACTCATTGGTTAAACTAGTCACTCGGTTCCACCCAGTCAAAATGGCACGAGGGAGAACAATCATACATGGGGTTCAGAATGTTTGTCAATAAGTACCTATGAATGATAAAATTTATTAAATAAGTGAATGTTTCTCACAGTGGAACCTGTTTCTACTCTATCTAATTATTACATTTAAAATGCTTTCTACTGAGAGAAATAAAAGAATGAATATGCATTTGCATGGAAGATTAGTGGGAAGGATCTGGAAGAAGTTGTGGGACAGGAAAACTAATCAGAATGTATTATAGAATCTACTTTCCATGCAAGGAAAACTAGAAAACATACAAAGAAGGAAAGAGAAAGAAGCCAATGGGATCATAGTGTTTCCTAAGGACAAGTGTCTACTATGACCCCCGGCAATCAAAGAGAACACGTACACGAACCATTTACTGCATGTATGTACAGACATTCTTCCATAGTATCAGCTTCTTTGTGGTAATCAGGTAACAGATAAGGCCAATGGTTCATAATTTTCAATCTTATTTTTTTTTTTCTTACAGTAGGATCTCCTTGGGCCAATGTTCTCTAAATTTTAAAACAGTGTATGGAATTTGGCTAACCCACAATGTTTTTGTTGTTGTCACATGATAAGCAGAGGGGAGAAAAAGAAAAATCTACACGTTTGTCTTGACTATTCCATAAATGGATGGCATATATGTTGTAAACATTGTATCGGATAAGCAATTATATCTCCTGTGGAATGTCAACAAATTGTACCATCTGGATGACCTACTAATGGGCATTTTTGGTCCATCCATATCAGCACTAATTTACTGGGGAAACATCGTACGGGGCTGAGAAATATTCTTCCCACCTGGCAAATTACACCAAATAGGGCACTGTAACAAGGCTGAACTAAATACGAATATTGAAAAAACTGATATTTAAGGTTCTTTTCGGAAAGGGATTTTCAGTTAATATTCACGCAGAAAATACATACCTCTGTAACTTAAGTCTGCTCTTTTCAGGTCCAGCAGCTCCGTTTTCAGAAATGTTACTTCTCCGTCTTTCACTTTTGCTTTAACTTCATGAAGGAGTCCAGTCCACTCAATGATATTCTATCATAATGAAGCCTTTCTTACATTCTGGTTTGATGTGGTTCTTACCAGAGGCAGGTACTACTGAGCCCTTCTAGGATTAAAGAGCTAAAGTTTAAAATGATAACTGAAGGGATCCGTGAGATTATTAAGCAGGTAGACGCTTGCCACCAAGCCTGATGACCAGGATTTCATAATTTCAAGTTGTCCTCTGACCTCCACAGCATGGAACAGGTGTGCTCACCATGTACATCAAAACAAATAAGTAAATGTAATAAAAATCTGTAATGTTACCTCAAGCTTCAATAGCTCCCCATAGCTACTAGCTATAGCATTTCTCAGTATGGTAATCAAATCAGCCCTCTCTCTTTTATTTACCTTAAATTTATTAAGATTATAGAAAATATTACTCTGCGAGGACTTCTGTGTTTTATTTCACTTCACGTTTCCTTGTTTCATCTCAGCATATGGCAAATTTGAGGAGCTACTAATAAGGTGCATCAGCTGCAATATGAAATAAAATAACAATGATGACCACCACAGCAACACATTACGAAGGCCTGACTTGAACCTTAGCAGCCTTCAGTCTGTAATTTGACTCCCCTCTTCTAGCTCACCCACATGCTTCTGTCTGAAACTGGAGAGTGGAGAGTCACCTTGCTGCTTTCTCTCAAAAGCAGTTGGCCATGTGTTCTCAGCCACACCCCCAAACTTTCCACCAACTCTGCCTCTCACACTTCCTTCTCCATCTTCCGGATTTATTCCAATGCAGATGGCCTCTCTTCTGCCATAAGAGTAAGTCCTTCCTCACACATCTTTTATCATCCCCTCTCATTGTTCCTAAATCAATAAAGGCCTCTAAATGCTCCTTTACTGGTCTCACTAACTGAAAAAAAAATCACTTAATCTCTAGTGTACCTTCTAGTGTTCGCCAAGATATTTCTACATGACACATCCAGGCTTGGCTCACTCATTCCTACATTATACATAAGTCCTTATGTCTCAGACACCTACCATTCTTTTTTTTATAGTTTAAATCTTTACAACCCTTTTCTGCATTCAGACGAATACTTACTAGCTCCCTAAATGTTACCTCAGGATTTTACTGTCATATCTTTGCCATTTATATTTTCCTTTTCTGGAAAATCTGTGACTCCTGTTAGTAATCTGAATGTTTGTGTATATTCCAGAATATGTGTTACAATTCCCTTGGTCTGTATTTTAAACATTCATATGTTTGTCCCAGAATGTGAACTTTGTAAATATTTGAAGAATGAATTAATAGGCAATAATCAACTTTTCAAAGCTGATTTTTAAATCTATAATATAAGTATGGTTTCCTTGCAGTTCATGTACTTCTGAATACAGATATTCAGAGGAATTAGGATTTAACGTTCCATTAATTTACTTCATTTATCTCTTTTTTATGTTGACTTCAGGTTTTGGATTTATAAACTTTCTATAACTGTTGAATATCAAAAATCTTCCGTTAAAGATGTGTCTGTCTAATATTGTATACTCATATCTAAAGCTGTGCCTAGCCCAAGGTAAATGCTGGCAGACAGCTTGAGGAAATAAGAAAAAAATGTAGCAACTAATTATATAACCTTATAGAAGAAATATTCTGTACTGCTACAAGTAAATCATTCCCTCTCAGAGGTGCATAAGAAGATAGACTGCCCTCTGAGATGGTGGCGGGCAGGATAAAGTTATACACCAGAAGGGGAAATGTACCAGTGTGTCAATCACAGGGTTTGGAGACTTTCTGCTGGATTCAGAATCTAGGTCTTCTCACTTTATACCACTCAATTGTGATTACATTTTCAATAATGAATAAAAGTAGGAGCAGCATTTACATATCCCATTTTCTTCCGTAAATCTTTCCCTCAGGAAATTTATTTGAAAATATCAATTCTGATATATAATATGTTGTGGGAAATGCAGTCCCTTTTCTTTGAACTACATGATATCTACACATTTACCAGTCCCATTTGTGGAATTACCAGTTTTAGATTTCTGTTAAAGGTAGTTTAATAATTAGACCAATCTGAATTTAATTTTAAAGTGCTCTGACGAAAACTCAGAGAGTCTCCACTATAAATATTAAATTGTATAGGAGGTTTTTTTTCCCCACTTTTTCTCATGTACCTAAGGAGCTAAGGTTATGGTAAGAGCTAATTTTGATATAAAGTTAGATCATAAATTGCTACATTTAAATTTATTTTTTCCATTTCCATTCCTTTAGTACAGACTTGCTGAGTGCCCACTATGTGCTGGCAGGAATGGTGCCAGCAAACAGTGCTTTAAAACTCATTTCTTAAATGTGACTGGAGGAAGTTGTGTTGAACAAAATGAGCTAGGTGCACAAAGACAAACGTTCTTATTCATGGGTAGAATCAGATGAACTCAGTGGACTTCATAGAACAGAGACCAGAGAGTAGAAACCAGAAGTTGGGAACTATGGCAAAAGGGGAAGATTATCATAGTGGGCGCCATAATATTATTTGATAATTGAATTACATTCTTGCATCCAGGAGTGCAGCTGAGTGAGCATTGTTCATGGCAAATTACTTCTTCATTTCATATGAAAGTAACAAAAACAGCAGTTTGACATTTTCTCATACCAGAGAAACGATACATGTTGAAAGACTAGGAAGTGTTAATTACCCCGATTTGATCAGTGAACACTATATACATGTCTCTGGCTTCACAATCTGGCCTGTAAACATGCCCAATTATGTCAATTAAAATGATAGAATTTTTGAATTTGTGGCTAAAATAATTGGAATATAATTTCATTACCCACTTTCATTTTAATTTCAAAGAACAAATATATGATTTCTGACATGGAATATATCAGACATATCACCAAAAATGTTCATCTCTCTTTTTATTTCCAATTTGCTGTTTAGTTAAGTTGTGCATCTCAGAAATTGGTGAAAAGAATCACTAGAACATTCCAAAGCTGTAGCACATCTTACCTGATCTAACTCATTTGAAACAATCTAGCTTATAGCTTATCTGAACTGATCTAGCGTCTTTTTTTTTAAATCAAGAACATAGTGGAAAATGTGCCCCTGTGACCTGATGGAACATTTTTTGGTTATATTCCCAAGAATGGTATAGCTGGGTCTTTAGGTAGATCTATATCCAATTTTCTGAAGAACCTGCAGACTTATTTCCAGAGTGGTTGTACCAGTTTGCAATCCCACCGGCAATGGAGGAGTCTTCTTTTATCTCCACATCCTCGCCAATATGTGCTGTTGCCCACGGTTTGATCTTAGCCATTCTGATTGGTGTAAGGTAGAATCTCAGGGTCATTTTGATTTGCATTTCTCTGATCACCAAGGACTTTGAACATTTCTTTAGGTGCTTCCGAGCCATTTGAGATTCCTCTGTTGTGAATTTTCTGTTTAGTTCTATACCACATTTTTTAATTGGGTTGTTTGGTTTTCTGGTGGTTAAATTCTTGAGTTCTTTATATATTTTGGATATTTGCCCTCTATCAGATGTGGGGTTAGTGAAGATTTTTTCCCAATCTATAGGTTGCGTATTTGTCTTATTGACTATGTCCTTTGCTTTACAAAAGCTTTCCAGTTTCATGAGGCCCTATTTAACAATTCTTGATTTTATACTGTGAGCCATTGGAGTTCTGTTGAGGAAATTTCCCCCCTGTGTCAATGAGTTCAATTCTCTTTCCCACTTTCTCTTCTATTAGATTCAGTGTATCTACTTTTATGTTGAGGTCTTTGATCCATTTGGACTTAAGCTTTGCGCAAGGTGACAAATATAGGTCTATTTTCATTTTTTCTACATACAGAAGAAGCCAGTTAGACCAGCACCATTTATTGAAGATTTTTGTTTCCCATTGTTTATTTTTGACTTCTATGTCAAAATCTAATGTGCTTAAGTGTGTGATTTTATTTCTGGGTCTTCATTTCTATACCATTGATCAACATGTCTGTCACTGTAGTAATCATAGCCTCTGTTGAGAAGTCTGGTGTAATTCTGATAGGTCTGTATGTTACTTGGCCCTTTTCCCTTGAAGCTTTTAATATTCTTTCTTTGTTTTGTGCATTTAGTGTTTTGATTATTATGTAACTAGAGGATTTTCTTTTCTGGCCCCATTTATTTGGTATTCTATAGGCTTCTTGCACTTTTGTGGCCATCTCTTTCTTTAGGTTGGTGAAGTTTTCTTCTATGATTTTGTTGAAGATGTTTTCAGGTCTTTGAGTAGGGAATTTCTGTTCTCTATTTCAATTATTCTTAGATTTGGTCTTTTCATTGTGTCCTAAATTTCTTGGATGTTTTGGGTTAGAAGCTTTTTATGTATTGAATTTTCTTTGACAGTTGTGTCAATCTCTTCTACTGTATCTTCTACATCTGAGATTCTCTCTTCTATCTCTTGTATTCTGTTGGTGATGCTTACATTTGTAATTCCAACCTCTTTACTAGGTTTTCCATTTCAGATTTGACTCCATTTGTGTTTTCTCTATTGTTTTTACTTCCACTTTTAGGTCTTGGACTTCTTTGTTCGATTCCTTTACCTGTTGATTGTGTTTTCCTGTATTTCTTTAAGGGATTTATTTGTTTCTTCTTTAAGGTCTTGATCTAGCCTATCTTAACTGTTCTCACTCATCTTTTTTTTCTTAACTTGAGTATTTCTTATTTACATTTCAAGTGTTATTCCCTTTCCCGGTTTACGGGCCATCATCCCCCTAACCCCTCCCCCTTCCCTTCTTTATGGGTGTTCCCCTCCCCATCCTCCCCCCATTGCCGCCCTCTCCCCTAGGTCATCTTACCTGATCTAACTCATCTTACTTTATCTAGCCACAAAACTACAAGAATGAAATTCAATAGACTCAAGGCTTTACCTGTCGACCTGGTTATGAAGTTAGAAACAGTGATCCTGTCTGGAGGAATGATGATTCTTAGTTCATCTTCTTTATGTAAGTTATATCACACTGTGGCCACCAGTGGACCACTGCTATATCACTTTACTAAAGTTAGATTGTAAATACAATGCAGAATTAATTAGTTACCCTATCAAAACCTATAATCCATCTATTGACATTTACTTGTTTTTCTTTCTGGGCATACACGTGATTATAAGCCCTAATCTGGTTAGGCATAAATTAGTTTGGGTATTCAAGGAATTAAAAAGAACAGAGTATAATGGGAAGAGCTAAAAGCCCAGTTACTGAGAGGTAGAGGCAAGAGTATCAGGGGTTCAAGGGTAGCCTCTGGTACACGGTGAGCTTGGTTTTGTGGGCAGCTTATGTTATATCTCATTTAGGATCATCAAAGTCTTTGTTGAATCAGAATACATAGTCATCCAATGTTGGTTATTCCAATTGAAACTCACCATGGGAGACTGACTGCTAAGATGAGAAGGAGACTTCTATTTTCAAATAGATACTGGGGTCGCAATGTGTAATTCTAAGTGAGGAGGTAGTTATCTATAAAAATGTACTTTCAAGTAAAAACCAAAATGTTTTGTAGCCTCAATTCTTTGCAAGAAATAAAGAAGTGTCAGCGTTGGTTTATAGAAACTAGAGTTAAGACTTTTAAAAATTCGAACCCTGCTATTTCTCTTAGAAAACTGTTAATAACTTGTTATTATTACTATTATCATTATTTTAAACAAGCTCTCTCTGTCCTGGGCCAGTCTGGACTTTTGGCCTTAAGCTATCCTACTGTCTAAGCCTCCAAACAGCTGGGATTAAAGCAAGAGCCACACCCCACACATGCTCCCTTCGCCAGCCCCAGCTCATCTGTGTTAGAAGTTAATTGCATTTTCAAGGAATGAAGGATGTAATGAGTTTATGGTGTTGGGTTTTAAAAACTGAATTTATTTATTTTTATTTTATATGCATTTGTGTTTTGCTTGCATTTATTTTTTATATCTGTGTGACAGTGTCAAGTCCCCTGAAACAGGAGTTACAGACAATCCTGAGCTGTCATGCGAGTGCTGGAAATTGAATGCAGGTTTTCTGGAAAAACAACCAGAGAGCTCTTAACCCCTAATTTTCTCCAACCCATATTGTTGATTTTGTAATTATACATTCACTGAAAAAGTAAGTAAGGTAGTTTTGATGTCTATAAGATTTCATAAAACGTTCAGCATGTTGTCTTCATAACTTGTACACATTTCTTAAGTGGCACTGTTTTTTTGGTGGTATAGATAAGTGTTTTGATTAGCAAGTTAAATTAGTTTCTGTTATCATAATGAACAATGAATTTGTATGTATATATATGTAATGCAAAAACAGAATGGTCTTCCTCATAGTAAATATATACACATTATATATAAAATTATATATAAAAGTGGGTGTATCATACAGGTACTTCCCTAGGCAGGTATACCTTCCAGTGCTAATTTATATTTGCAAAGAAATATGCATCCTTTTTCCATTCATGTATTTAAAAGTGCTAATGAAATAGAATTGCAATGCAATATGCTTACCAATTTTAATATTTCTTCAAAGAACTATCCTCTTGCCAATTTATAGTTACAGAGTTTAGATGTAAAATTCAAATATTTTATGTCATCTTGAAATGCATATACTTTAAAACAATACATGGAAATTATTCATCTTTTCTTGAGTTTGGTAATAAAAAGAAGATACCCACATTCTTGTCTCCACCAAATTGTAGATGCAGAGAATCAGATGAATAAGAATTGAGTCTCATTAGTTGCAACCATTAGTAACAGTGCCTTGTATACTTGCTTATTGCTAAATTCAATTAAAAAATTAAGTGAGGAGCAGTAAACACCACTGAAAGCCAGATACATCCTTACCGCCATGCCTATGATGAGCACTGAGATGTTTGGTGTCTTTCTCATTATCCTTGTTTGATGTTGTAATTTTTAAATCTTAATTTTTCTTCTTCTTGGGAGGTTTATTCTAGGGTTATTAAAAATTATTAGATGCCTGTTGTACTTATTCTTTATGATGCTATTCCTTGTATAAATATTTTGCCTATATATTTTTCAAATGGCACTATTTTTGCTTTATTTAATGAACTTTTAAAAATGTATCATTATTATTGTGTATGTATGCAAGAAACAAGTGGTTTCGTGTGCTACAGCATACACGTAGTATTCCGAGCAAAACTCATATGGGTTCCAAGAATTGAAATCTCAAGTTACCATATTTGCATGCAAAGTGTCTTCATAGGCTGAGCCATCTTGTTGGCCTATTTTTTATGGCTGTTTGTAAGTTATGTTTTTGTAAACACTAATTTAAAAAGTTATAATTTATTTTAATTGAGGCATACTCTGTATACAATGAAATTCATCAGTCTTAAGTAAATGATAGGATTAGCTTTGAGACAAATGTGTACAATTATACTCATGATTACTTTATAATGAAATTATAAAATAATTCCAGCATCAAAATTATCATATTAAACATTTTGTGATACATCTCTGCCCCATCACAATCCTGTATAATTATTCATGTATAACTCTCTGAATGAAACATATTTTCATTTTTTTTTAGCCAAGGAAGAAGATTTCTGGCTCCCCTTTTAGGCATATAGTTTCTTTAATAGGAAGCTTGTGACAAAATATATTCTAATGTAGAATTATTACCAAGACTATATGATGGTTCAAATTCAACATTCTTCTCAAAAACTGATATTGTTAATTCCCATATATATTCATATCTCATTGCACTTTAACTTTTATTTTGGAAGAAGTTATTAAACATCTTTTTATATATTTATGATCCATTTATCTATCTGTGAAATATCTGCTCATAACTTTTCAGAAAAACATAATTAATCAAACTGTCTATATGTATTATATATTTAAATAAGTAAGTAAGTAAGTAAGTAAGTGAATAAATAATGTTATACCACTTGGAGTGACAACACTCTCCCTTAAAGCTGTAGATGAACTAACAAAGTCCCTAGTACCAGGCATGAGAAACCTCATTTTGAGTCATTGGCAAGAGGAGTCTGAAAGACTCACCAACCTGTATAAGTTAGTGCTGTTGGCTTTGGTTATTCCCAAGAAGGTGAAAATAAGTCTCTATGCCTGAAGACATTCTGTAGGTCAATATATGTGTGTGTGTGTGTATGTATACACACACACACACACACACACACACGTTGCTAAATTAGAAATGCAATCAGTAGTCCTATCAAGCTACTGCACCTGTAAACTATAATAATGACCAGCATGGGTTCCAGGAATTGAAATCTCAAGTTATCATATTTGCATGCAAAGTTTCTTCATAGACTGAGACATCTTGTTGGCCTATTTCTTAATGGGTATTTATAAGTTCTGTTTTCAAAAACACTAATTTTGAGAATTATAATTCATTTATAATTATATAATTATATGATTATAAAGATGTTACAGTAGTGTTATGGTGGCACTTACATACTGGGGAGCCAACATTATCCAATTTTATATAAGGCCCACTCCTTAGGAGGATATTTATGCCCAGTACTGAAAATCTAGCTGGCTCTGCAATTAGTGAGGTCATGGATTCAAGAGGAAAACCTACTACTGCCCCTTACTGAAACCCATGTAATCCTTAACTACATTTTTAATACTTATCCCTATGCCTACACATAGGAGTAGCTTTTACTACTCATTGAAGAAGCTTTTTGCAGTAGGTCTCATGCAGATAGCCCCAACTGATACATATAATATGTACACCCAAGGATCAGAGAACATTACAGAAGAAAGGAGAGAAAGATTATAGGAGCTAGAGGACCAAGAAGAATTTCATGAAATAGTGCATTCTAGCAGTGATAGGAAAGCTAGCCTCATGAAATTTGAACAATATCAATGTATAATCAAGACCTGAAAATTAGCAGCCACTGATGAGGAAGCCAACATAGATAAGGAAATCTCGACGGACTCAGCCCCAGATAAAAACCCAGGAGCAATAATAGCTGGTATGAAGGCCCCTCTTCCCCTGGAAGCCCTAAGGGGCTTTCCAGTATCAAATAATCAGCCCTAAAATCATACATATAGGATCCAAAGTAAACGGACTCAACAGGTTGCATTTATGAAGATTTTTGCAGGTGGCTCAGTGCAGAGAGCATTTCAGAAAGCCACAATTGATCAAAAGGTCAATGCCTAACTGGGGTGCTCAGTCCCAACTGATTTTTATTCACACACACACACACACACACACACACACACAACACACCAATAAAAATTAACAATTATAGACCATAATTAACAATTATGCAATTATGTAATTAATAGTGTAATTAAAAATTGCACAGTAACAACAATCATCATCATTAAAGAAAGGAAGGCAGAATCAAGCAGTTGGGGAGCACAGAATATTGCTAATGCTGAAATCGCATATCAAACCCCACCCATTGGAGCTTCAACACCCCAGTCTCACCAATTGACAGGACATCCAGACAAATCTAAACAGAGAAATAACAAAGCTAACTGATGTTAGGAATCAAATAGACCAAACAGTTATCTACAGAACATTTTACCCAAACACAAAACAATATACCTTCTTCTCAGCATCCCATGGAACCTTTTCCAAAATTGATCAGATACTCAGTCATAACGCAAGCCTCATCAGATTCAAGAAAACTGACAAAATGCCCTGTATCTTATCAGACCACCATGGATTAAAGCTGGACTTCAACAACAATAGAAACACCAGAAAGCCTACCCAAAGAAGTTAAACAACTCTGTATTCGATGATGTCTGACTCAGGGAAGAAATAAAGAAATTAAAGACTTTCTAATTCAATGAAAATGAAGGACAGACCTGAAAACCTTATATACTTGTAGAGAATATATAGCTTAGTGTTCATGTGGGTCCCCCACAAGTGAAGTGGGGGCTGTCTCTGTATCTGTTTCCTGCTGTTGGATCCCTTTCCCCCCTACCTGAACAGCCTTGTTGGACCTCAGCTGGAGAGGAAATGCATAGATCTGTTAGGTCTAGATGACCCAGCGTGGGTGAGGTGGTGCTCTGGGAGATTTCTCCTTATCTAAGGAGAAGGGGTAGGGGTAATGGGAGGAGGGACTTGTAAGGGTGGGAGTAGGAAGAGAGGAGGGAGGCTATGATCAGGCTATAAAGTGAATAAAAAATTAAAATTATTTATAAAGAATGGATTCGTATGAAGAAAAGAATATCTGCACAACAATGTTTCAGGTTTGTTAAAGAGTTTTACAACGTGTAAGTAATGCTATTCATAGACGCCATTTTATATTCAGAACTTGGCTGTGTGGTATATGCAGGGTAGATTTTATTTTCATTCTGTGGAAAAGAAACCAAGATTCATGCAGTTTGAATAGGTTTAGTTATCGAAAGGAAAAAGAAGCTTTAATATGGATACCGTTAGATTCTGTGCACTTCACAAGTATCTGAGGGAAGTATATATAGCTTCTAAACGTCTCAGCAACGTCATTTCCTGTTATTACCTGTTTTTGAAAAAAAAGGATTAATGCTTATAGGATAGCCTGACATGTCACCTGCTCCTGAGGAATGACAAAAGTTAAGTGCAGAGCTCTGAAGTGTTGGTATATCCTCCATTATGTATTTACTACCTTAATATAGGAATCTAGGAGCAGACAGAAGATGTGAGATCCTTCCTACACCTTGACAAAACAGTAGGGAGCTCCCAGAACATTTCCCAAAGAATACTTAGTGACTGTAAGGCACAACTGGAGTTTTGCCATGATGTCCCCTGTCCCCCTTCCTCACACTATGGAGACAGCTCTGGAGTTCCACTGCAGCGTTCCCCGTGGCCCTCCATCACACTATGGAGATAGCCCATTCCTCTGTTATCTGTTGTCTTTGACTCATCAGAACGTGTTCTCATGGCTCATTTGTTCCTTCGCCTTTTGTTTTATCAAAGTCTACTGATTTCATTTTCATTTCTTCAAATAAACTTCGTTTCATAAGTCCGCCTGGTGAATAAGTATTTAAATGATAAACTACTGGCGAAAATGTACTATTCTTTATGGTTTCCATTCACGGTATTTCTGTAATGATCTTTTTACATGGGACTGACCCAGGGCTCCAACTGCATATGTAGCAGACAACAGCCTTGTTGGGGCACCAGTGGAAGGGGAAGCTCTTGGTCCTGCCAAGGTTGGACCCCCAAGTGCAGGGGAATGTCGGGGTTGGGGAGTCAAGGGGGGGGGTAGATGGAGGGTACACCTGTATGGGGAAGGGTGTGGGGATAGGAGCTTATGGACAGGAAACGGGGAAAGGGAATACCATTTGAAATGTAAGTAAAGAAATATTGCTAATAAAAAATGAAAAAAAATGAAGTCCGGTATTTAATGTCACAAAATTAGAATAAAATGTAAGTATGGGATTTTCCACTTTATGCAAATTCTATATTTCAAAAAATAAAAATTATATAGCATATAATTATGATTTATAATTATGTGATAATACAATTAAACATGCTACTGTAACAACAATAATCATCATCATCATTAATGAAAGGATGGTCATAAAATTGAGCAGTTGGGGAGCACAGGAGTATTTGAGGCAGGAGAGGGAGAGGAGAGCTTATGTCTGTATGCTAAAAATAAAATTTAAAATAATTTAATAAGTTAAAATGTTTTCAATTATTGCATTTTTAAAACATCTATTATCTTACTATATGGAAATTTTGATTTTCTCTGAACTTTCTTGTTGGATCTCTAATCTACTTAAACGCTATGCTCAAGTTTATGAATGAGTAGTCGTGCAGAAATATAATTAAACCAAAAGGGGAGGAGCTCACCGTGATAGATTAAGGGTGCCATCCAGCAAGGTCCGTCTGTCAGGTACTTCTTGCTTTCGTTGAGCTCTTTCCGTTATCACTGATGTGAGGCAGAGCCCTTTTTGAGCGTGGGTCTCATGGCTTATAATCAAAGCAGGTAACGGGTTTTCTTTTTTAAATACACCAGGAAAACATGAGAACTCTGTTTTCAGTGTGGTTGGCTCTGAGCAAAGAAGCTCTGATTCCATGGCTCATCCTGCGGAAGAGGACTGAATGCTTCTGCTGCTCACCTTGGGGAAGAATGAAAGCAGAGAAGCCAGAAGGACAGAAGGACAGAAGGGCAGAAACCACTGGTTCCCGAGGATCCTTGTGATGTCTTCCCTCTTGAAGACGGTTTGATGAGTCCCAACAGGACGTTTAAAATGTGAAGAGCTTTTATGTAGAATTTCAACAAGCAGTTTATGTCTTAGGTCTTAGGTCTTTCTGTGTATAACTTTTTGGGGTGCTATTGTAATCAGTCGTAATTCATGAGCAAGAAGATCCTTGTAAATTTACCTGGCAGACGATTTTACATTTTTAAAAAGGCGTATATTTCACCAATGTATTTAGTTTAGAATATAATCTTGACAACTAAGTTTTAAAATATGTTTTCCTTCAAATGCATAATTTATAGGCTTAGGTTTTGAAGGCACAATTAGGGCAGAAAGAAATGCTTTCTGGAGCCTTTTAAGCTAGTGAACGTTGTTTCCACTGAGTTACTAAATGAATTGCACAGCAACTGAAGTTACTCTTTATATGAATCCTGTGAAACAAAAGTTATTAAATTCAGATCTAAAATTCATACAGGAATGTAGAAGCCATGGAGAGACAGAGCAGATAATCGCTCAACCACAGATTTGTTCACGGCTCAAGTTAAAGACTAAACCTTGTCATCATTACTTTACTTTCAGATGACATTTTTAAAACCTCATTTTTTTATTCTTAAATAAAAACGGTCGATCTAGACAGTGGTTCTCATCCTTCCCAATGCTGACACCCTTTAATATAGTTTCTCATGTTCTGGTGACCCCAAACTCTAGTTACTTTTATTGCTACGCCATAACTGCAATTTTGCTACTATTATAAATCATAATGTATAGATCTACCATGCAGGATATCTGATAGGTGACCTCTGTGAAAGGATGTCATGAAACCCCAATAGGGTCGAGACCCACAAGCTGAGAACCCTAGACATAGAACTATGACAAAGAATGACAACAATTAGTATAGGTGAAAAATATCTTATGTCTAGGCTTGCTGAATGAAAATACCATTGGAGGAATAAATTGAGAGATTGGGCTTTGGTAATGATTCATTCCCTGGAGTAAACTTCACATACGCACACACACACACACACACACACACACACACACACACACACACACACACGTATGTTTTCTCTTACAAAACTTCTAGTGATGCATGTGAGGGATATTTTGTATGAGGAAAATGGGATGGGATGGATGAGCTTTACAAACACAGCAAGGGTACACTTTATTCCAACACAGCCTTGATCACTGGAGAGTCTAGGACGAGTATGGAACGTTTATGGACATAGTGCAAATGTCTACCTCCTCTTAGAGAAACATGCCTCTCTATTTAACAATTCATTCTCCAAGGACCTTGGGATTTCAGATAAATTTAAATAAATCAGCCTTGATTTTTCAGACAGAATTAGAGAACGTCTGATTTATGAGCCACTCAGAACTTGTACCTGGAATGGTGTAATGACGAAGTCGGAGACAATTTTAGATAAATGTCAGTGAAGATTATGGTGAGAACTCACGCTCAATTGGGCCTTGTCTGTGCAGTGCACTCTTTTGCAGCAGTGTTTTATTAGCATATCAGGCAGCACTTGTATTTTCCAGAACCTTTCAACATTTATTACTCTCACAAAGCAAAATTGTATAAAACTGGAAATGTTCTGTAAGCTGAATTAAGGCCTAAATTTAAGTTTAAAAGATAAAATAAAACGGTTTTTTCTACTTTGTACTCTAGCAATCTATATATAGCACAGCAAGCTCTCTTTTCCCCTCCGTTAGACTGTGGGCCACACTAGAATATCAGTTAATGGGCAGGCTTTGCTTAAATATTAGCATTGTGCCAAATATTAGAAAATAGAGAAAAATGTAAGAATAGAAATAGAAACCAAACATGGGTATAGGAATTCTATTTAAAAATACTATCTTAAAGGGGCGGAGAGATGGTTTGCTGGTTCAGAGCACTTGTTTCAGATAAACATAATTTACTTCCCAGCACCCATGTTAGGCAGCAAACAATCGACTGTTTCCTCAATTCCAGAGGATCTGAGACTCTCTCTCTCTCTCTCTCTCTCTCTCTCTCTCTCTCTCTCTCTCTCCTCTCTGTCACACACACACACGCACGCACACGCACTCTCTCTTCCTCTCTCTCTCTCTCTCTAAATTTTTTCTTAATATTATCAACTTGCAAGACATTAATATGATCTTAATGAACCACTTTACTAAGCTAAGCTAAAACTTGCTTTTTGCATTTTCACTATGTATTATTTTATTTCATTTTAAAAAAGGTGTATAGTAAATATGCAAATGTGTATGTGTGTGTATGTTTGTGTGTGCATTTATTTGTGTGTGGGTATGTAGGTAAAGGGGCTTATGTCAGATGTCTTTTTCTATGATCCAAATCTTACTTTTTTTTCTAATTTATTAATCATCTCATTGGTTTACATCTCTAATAATATCCCACTCCCCATTGGTTACCCCTCCACAAATCTCCCATCCCACATCTGCTCTCTCCTCCCTCCCCTTTGTCTCAATGAGGGTGCTCCTGGGTACTCCCCCATCCACCCACCCTCTCCCACCCCACTGCTCCAGCATCCCCCTATGCTGGGGCATCAAATCTCCATAGGACCAAGGGCCCCTTCTCATTGATGTCAGATAAGACCATCCTTTGCTACATATGTGTCTGGAGCCATGGATCCCTCCCTGCACATTCTTTGGTTGTGGTCTAGTCACTGGGAGACTGAGTGGTCCGGCCAGTTGATATTCTTCCTATGGGGCTGCAATGCCCCTCAGTTCCTCCTGTCCTTCTATCAGCTCCCTGATCAGGATCCCTGAGCTCAGTCTGATGGTTGGCTCCAAGCATTCGCATAGGCATTGACCAGTTGCTAGCAGAACCTCCCAATAAAGAGTCACAACAGGTTCCTGTCAGCAAGAGCCTCTTGCTACTAGCAACAGTGTCCGGTTGGGTTTGGTTACTTTTGACATGAAGCCCAGAGCACAGTGATTGGCTGAACTGCGTGGCCAGTGCACTTGAGGCATCCTCCTAATTTTTATCCCTTGTGCTATTGTTCCAGGCATCTCTTTCCATCCCTGAGCTTTTTCTGGAAATCCAAACTTAGATCCCCATGATTAAGCCCTTACCATCGACCTAACCTTATTTTTCGTGTTCTCTGTATATCGTTGGAAAATCCAGAAGCTACAGACTTGTAGTTCAGTAGCTTAATTTATTAGTATATCTTAATTTAAATCATAAAATTATGCAGCATTCCAGATGAGACCTACAAACCAATATTATTCCCATATTTTACTATCTCGCTAGTGGTGAACAGAAAAGAGTTATAATTATATACATATGAAAGTTTTTAAGAAAAAATAAAATTTGAATACATGTCTACCAATTAAGGTTGCCTTTTCTGTTAAGCAGCATAAGGGGATGGAAATAGTGACTTATCTAATGCATACAGATTTCCTCATATAAGTGATTTGCACTCCAGCAGTATATTCCAGAAATGAAATGATTAGATACCAGATGACTTAGGGAAAGAGAAGACAATCTGCTCGTGATTTGTTAGGACATTCATCAGATGTGTGCATATGTCTGCTTTACCTCTTCACACGAATGCAGTAAATGAAAGAAATGTTTAATTTTCTTTAAGCATGGCAACTCCTTTAGGAGTTTTCTACTATTATTTTCTATTATTTTATCTTCTATGATTTATTACCTTGCTATCTAAAGCCTATGTTTGATTCTCATAAGGTAAACATAAGTATGTGACTATCTTAAGTATATAAATTAAAAGCAATAAATAATTTAGTTTCATAGCACACACTCACCTAGTGGGTATTTGAGGTTTTGCTAGGCATAACAGAAGTAAAAAAACATTACTTTGTTTTAAAACAATCTGAGCTATCTATGAATTTCTTCGTCAAAAGACAACCATAAGGCACAGAGAAATTTCATTTTTTCTTACAATGGAGCAGCTGAGTTTCTGAGCTCAAGCTCAGATCTGCATTGGACTCCATGACAATCACATTGAGCCCACTGTGCAACGCCATTTCCATCATACCAGAGCTGGAAACCCTGACTCTCATAGGAGACCTCCTCATAAAGGGAGGACTTAGGTAAGACAGACTGTTACCTTTGTCTTGTTTTGTTCTTTTTTACTAGTGGTACTTATTTCTTTAATGGTTATAACTGATGATGCTCTAATTGATGCAATGATATTATTCACCACTGTAGCACACTACACTGCCATTACTTAGCTTACTATGTTTTTGTTCTTAATTATAAGCCTGCAGAATTCTGGCTTGATTCCAGTTGTTTTCCTCATAAATGGACTGCTTTCTGAACATAACCGTACATAGTTGTAATCCCAGCAATTCAGGGGCCTGAATCTGGACAAGTGCAAGAATGAGGTCACGTTGTCTTCAATTTTTGGAGGGTATCTAATTATAATGAGATCTGATTTTTAAAAAAAAATCACAAGACAAATCAAATGCATTTTGTGCTCATATTCCCCCAACATGTACTTACTTTAAATCATTGCACAGTGGTGATGGTTTGGATAAAGTCCTTCTTATGTGTAAGTATACTTCATAATTGAGAAATTAAACATTCTGGCAAATTGTGAAATTTGCATAGAACTAAGTTCTCTCTATGAAGAGCTAAGCATATGCAGATAACTTGACATAAAATTACGGGTATCCGTAAATACATGGCTATCTCCAGCAACCTAGACACACAACTTAAACCAAACAGGGCAACATCACACAGGTCAACCAATAAGGCTAACTAGCATCCGTCCCAACCTGCTGGGCCATTTATTTTTTAGGATATTATTTTGCGTAACCTAGGAAGGAAGTTTCAGGATAATTACAACAATGCTCATCTATGTGAAAAAATTGGTTTTAACTATTCTCATCTAGTGACAGTAACAGTGCTTCACTTTAAAGGAATATTAGTCATGTCGAGTAGAATAAAAAAATGGTTGTCATAGCTATTGTTGCAGACCATTTGGAGAGAGGATTAACTGAAAATTCAGTTTCTACAGTTAGCTTTTAAAGTACAATTAATAATTTTTATTTGAAAACATTCGCCATATATGAAAAACAAATTAGCTCAAGGGCTCCCTGGCCCATACTTCATCTGCTCCGTAGAGAGCCTGTTGGCGTGATTCCTGTGGATGGTTTGCAGAAGACCATCCTCCTAAATCCCTAGCAATCACTGGCTATCCTCCAGAATCAGCTTCAATTTAAGCATGAAGGAGAATTAGTTCAGAGGTTCCCTCCAGCTCCAAGCTCTGAGCTGCTTAATCACTGCTTTGGCTCGACCCAGGGCAATCAGCGCATCTGAGCAAGTGACTCATGGCCGGGTGAGCCTAGTCTGCTGCGGACCTGGGTGGGGTGAGAGCTTAATCACACACTGCCATTTTCACTACAGAAACAAGAGGGTGTATTTAGTCTTTTCGACCACCTAAGATCACATTCGACCAACTGACCCGAAGAGACAGGCTTCCAGGAAGACTTGCTGATTCATGATTAGGGCCTCATCTTTTGATTTTTTTTCTCGAGTGTTGGAGAGTGAAACCTATCTGCAGAGAAACCTATTCACGTTCACCTTAGAATCATAGCACTGTCTCTCAAACTCATTTCACTGTCCTTGCTTCTTAGATTTTCTTAATCTCTAGGAATATGAGTTGCTTAAGTGTTTTACTTTGCACTGGGCACGTGGCTCTGTGTTGGTGAACTGACTGCATACACCAGAGCCCTCAATTCAATCCCTAGTAATAACAGACAGCGGAATGGGCAGAGTCTAGGTTTTAGTACTAGAGACCAAGTAATTTCCACTATGTACTTGGCAAACATTTTGTACTTTTGAGGCTTAATGATATTGCTTCCGGGTCATCTTTATAAGAGAGGGAGGGAAACTGGTTACTAAGAAGTATAAAAAGTCAACACATCACAACGATGTTCTATACTGCTTACAATTGCTCTGATATTCTCTACTGAGCTAATAATTTAAACTTTTCTTTTAAGTTAATTAATTAATTTATTGATTGATTGATATTTTAGGCTGATTCTCACTGTGTAGCTAGGTTGGAACTTGATATATAGATCTTACTGACCTTAAACCCACAGAGATGTTCCTCTGTTTCCCAATTTCTGAAGTAAAAGATTTATACCATGATTTCTAGCTACTTGTCGTTGTTCTAATTTAAAAAGATTTGTTATGTATGTATGTATGTATGTATATATGCATGTATGCATGTATGGATGTGTCTATTATTTAGCTATCTAGTGTGTGTGTGTGTGTGTGTGTGTGTGTGTGCGCGCGCGCGCGCGCGCGCGTGTGTGTGTGTTTCTGTGTTTCTTATTTGTGTAAGTAAATGGCATGGGTTTGCTGGCACCTAAGGAGGTCAGAAGAGGGCATCGAATCTTCTGGAGTTGGAATTAAGAGGCATGTAACAAACATGCTGGGAAGTGAACTCAGGGACTCTGGAAGAAAAGGGAGTGTTCAAAGCTGCTAATCCATCTTTCCATCCCTTCAAAAGTGACTTTTTTTAAATGGGGGGGCATTTTTTATTTACATTTCAAATGTTATTCCTTTTCCCGGTTTCCCGGACATACGCCCCCATCCTCTCCCTCTCTCCTTCTTCTATAAGGGTGTTCCCCTCCCTACACAACTCCCCTCCCTCTGACATTCACCTACACTGGTGGTCCAACATCTATATCCGGTTCCTGTCTGCATGCACTTCTTAGCTTCATCAATCTTATCTACACTCGGTGACTGTATATATACGGGGCACAAGTGGGGCAGGCTCTGAATGGCCGTTCCTTCAGTCCCTGCTCCAAACTCTGCCTCCATATCACTTCTTATGAATATTTCTGTGCCCCCTTTAAGAAGTACTGAAGTATCTGCTCCTCTTCGGTCATCTTTTTTTCTGGAGCTTCAGCATGTAGAAGAATGCAAATAGATCCATTTTTTTTTATCACCCTGTACAAAGCTTAAGTCCAAGCAGATCAAGGACCTCCACACCAAGCCAGATACACTGAAACTAATAGAAGAAAAAGTGGGGAAGAGTATTGATCACATGGGTACTGGGAAAAATTTCCTGAATAAAACACCAATCTTATGCTCTAAATGGGACCCCATAAAACTGCAAAACTTCTCTAAGGCAAAGGACACTGTTGTTAGGACAAAACGGCAACCAACAGATTGGGAAAAGATCTTTACCAATCCTACAACAGATAGAGGCCTTATATCCAAAATATACAAAGAACTCAAGAAGTTAGATCGCAGGGAGACAAATAACCCTATTAAAAATCGGATTCAGAGCTAAACAAAGAATTCAAACCTGAGGAATGCCGAATGGCTGAGAAGCACCTAAGGAAATGTTCAACATCTTTAGTCATAAGGGAAATGAAAATCAAAACAACCCTGAGATTTCACCTCACACCAGTCAGAATGGTTAAGATAAAATAATCAGTTGACAACAGATGCTGTCGAGGATGTGGAGAAAGAGGAACACTCCTCCATTGTTGGTGGGATTGCAAACTGGTACAACCATTCTGGAAATCAGTCTGGAGGTTCCTCAGAAAATTGGACATTGAACTACCTGAGGACTCTGCTATACCTCTCTTGGGCATATACCCAAAAGATGTTCCAACGTACAACAAAGACACATGCTCCAGTATGTTCATAGCAGCCTTATTTATAATAGCCAGAAGCTAGAAAGAACCCAGATGTCCCTCAACAGAGGAATGGATACAGAAAATGTGGTACATCTATACAATGGAATATTACTCAGCTATCAAAAACAATGACTTCATGAAATTCATAGGCAAATGGATGGAACTAGAAAATATCATCCTGACTGAGGTAACCCAATCACAGAAAAATTGTGACTTCTAGTAGGCACCAGACAATGTGTGTATGATCTTTATGTTCCTTTAAATTAAGAGTGAATGAATATAACTACTGAGATAATTAAAATGCATAATTAGTAATGTGACTGTGGATAAAGTATACAAAAACATGATCAATCTAAGGGTAAGAAATTAGAGAGAAAACAGGTTTAGCCATCTAAGAAAATATTACCGTTAGTATTCTATTATATTCATAGATCAATCCCGTTCCCAGTCATCATCAAAGAAGCTTCCTCTGGCAGCAGATGGGAATAGATTCAGAGACCCACAGGCAATGATTAAAGGAAGAGAGAGTCAAAATGGGCGGTCATCAAATCCCTCCCCTCAGAGCTCAGGAAACACTGTAGAAGAGAAGCCAGAAAGAGTTTAAGGACCTGAAGGGATGGAGGACACCAAGACTGTTGAACAAGTCCCTCTAAATCAACATAGAAAATGCACATAAGCTCAGAGAAACTGAAGCAGCAAGGACTGAGCCTACACGGCTCTACTCTAGGTCCTCTGCATAAATATTACAGCTTGTATCTTAATATTATTATGGGACAACCGAGTGTGAGACAGGTGATCTCTGATTCGTGTGCCTGATCTTAGGAATCTTTTCTGTCTGTCGGGTTGCCTTATCCAACTTTCGTATGACAGAATATTTCATTTGTATATTTTATTTTGTTTTGTTTTTTTTTCTAATGAGTGACAAAGAGAGAGTATATCTAGAGGAGAGATATGGAGGAACTAGGAGGAGAGGGAAGAGAATCTATAGTCAGGAGGTCTTGTATGAGAAAAGAATCTATTTTCAACAAAAGGCAGAAACAAAGAAATAAAATCATTTTTAAAACATGAAAAAAACATTTAAATGCTAACATTTCAGCAAATCATCAAGTTGTTTACCCTTGCTTAGTTAAGGGTGATCCAGACAGAGAAAAGATATCACAGTCACACATGTACTTTCTAATATTTACTGGCCGCTACCCTAAACAAAGTATATTTCTTTGTCATCATCATCATATAAGCGTGAAATACATGAAACTTATTACTTTATGATTTTGGGTGGCCATAAAAGCATATTGGTAGTAGATTATCAAGGGAAATTCTTGTCCTTCTGAACTCATAATTTATGACTATGTACAGTACCATGTACACACATACACTCTCCCGAAGCTTCACAAGTGTTTACATCGTCCACTCAATACATGCTTTCATGAACCTGCCATAATGTAGTGAAGGTTTTCAACAGCTTAGGTGAACCCAAGTCTTTCCTTTGAAGAGCCAGACCTGTAACTGAGTCAGCTTTACCAGAACTATCAGGACAATGGCACCAACTAGAGCTGAAATAGCGAAGTAACTCAAAATACTTCAGTGTGCATTCAGAATATTATTAATATTTTTTATCAGATGCAAGAGTATAATTTCATCACCTAAATGTGGGAGTAGGGTTCTTCATTTCACACATTGTCAAATGGCAATCTTGGTAAATATTTTATTCATGAGTTTTTTTTAACAGACATTTTCACAATATTAAGCAACCTAATTATTTTCAGAAATGGATACATACAGGAGCGGCAATAAGAGTTCATACTTGGGACTGAGTTATTTTCACGCCGGCCATGCAGCACACTTGTGACGCATCCACTCGGAACATGACACACGCTAAAATACCACTCAGAGGATGCTAATGGGGCATCCGCACCAACACCGGTTCTTCCTTGTTTGCTGACATGGGGTCTTGTCACCCAGCTGATGCTCACGGTCCTGTCTCAGACCAAATAAAACTGTATGCCAACACTTTGAGTGGACAATTTCCCTAAACATTTTTTTTATTAACTTGAGTATTTCTTATTTACATTTCGAGTGTTATTCCTTTTCCCGGTTTCCAGGCAAACATCCCCCTAATCACTCCCCCTCCCCTCATTTATGGGTGTTCCACTCCCCATCCTCCCCCCATTGCCGCCCTCCCCCAAACAATCTAGTACACTGGGGGTTCAGTCTTAGCAGGACCCAGGGCTTCCCCTTCCACTGGTTCTCTTACTAGGATATTCATTGCTACCTATGGGGTCAGAGTCCAGGGTCAGTCCATGTATAGTCTTTGGGTAGTGGCTTAGTCCCTGGAAGCTCTGGTTGCTTGGCATTGTTGTACATATGGGGTCTCGAGCCCCTTCAAGCTCTTCCAGTTCTTTCTCTGATTCCTTCAACGGGGGTCCTATTCTCAGTTCAATGGTTTGCTGCTGGCATTTGCCTCTGTATTTGCTGTATTCTGGCTGTGTCTCTCAGGAGCGATCTACATCTGGCTCCTGTCGGCCTTCACTTCTTTGCTTCATCCATCTTGTCTAATTGGATGGCTGTATATGTATGGGCCACATGTGGGACAGGCTCTGAATGGGTGTTCCTTCTG